>NC_045962.1:40885586-41233086 GCF_010909765.2 Amblyraja radiata
TAGTGAGCTCACATCCAAATGTAACTCAGTCAAACTTGCTAATCTGCTGTTTTTTTCCTCACCTTGTGCTCCATATTTCCATTTCATGTGGTCTCTTTTGCTTGCTACTTCTATTATTTTTGTGTCACTGAAACTGCACATTGCCATCCCTCCCCCATCCTAGTCACCCTACTAGTTTCACTGCCATCCTGTTTAGTTTCAGTCTCACTCATAAGTTTCACCCCTTGTCATTTCCTCCACAGCCAACAATGGAGCATTGTGGCCTCCACCTTTCCTTGATCAATGTTGCTGGCTTTGGCATCCTTTTGCATACCTTTTATTCATTTGTTCTTTATACCTCTTTATGTCTCTAGTTTTCCTCTCCCCTGACTCTCAGTCTGATGAAGAGTCTCAACCCAAAATGTCACCCATTCCTTTTCTTCAATAATGCTGCCTGACCCGCTGAGTTACTCCAGCATTTTGTGTCTATCAAAAGGTAACTCTGGGTCCTCACCAGATTTTCAGGCATGTGTTTCAAGTTCTAGCTTTCAAACAGTATTTGGCTGCCATGCTTTGCAATTCATTACTCAACCCAGCACGAAGGAATTCATTGTACACGGAGTTCTTTGGAACATTGTTCTTGTTTATTAAATACATTAATGATCTGAGTGTGAATGTAGTTGGTATGATTAGTAAGCTTGCAAATAACTCTAAGATTGGTGGTGATGTTTATAGCAAAGAGGCTGCAAAATATTTTGACCAACTGGAAGACAGAGATAAATGTCAGATTAAATTTAATTCTCATATGTGAGGGGATGCACTTTGGTAGGACTATTAAGGTTGGGATATATATAATGAATGGTAGGGCCTTAGGATTACCAAGGAACAGAGGGATCACAATGCACAGATGAATAGATGCTTGAATGCAACGGTGAGGTGGTTAGGAATATCTACTGGGTACCTGCCTTCATTAGCAGATGCATGCAAGATAAGAACAGGGATATGATGTTACAACTATATAAAACATTGGCTAGTGAACAGGTGGAGTACTATGTGCAGTTCTGGTTGTCACAATAGAGGAAGGATATGATTGCAAGCAAAGTTGCAGAGGAAATAAGTTTTGGTTTATTATTGTCACATGTACTAAGGTACAGTAAACAGCATGGTTTTACATGCTATCCAATCAGATCAGAGAATACTATACATAAGTACATTCAAGTAAACCTCAGGTGGAGCAAAGAGGAAGATACAGAGTGCAGAATATAGTTCTCAGCATTGTAGTGTATCAGTTCCACAGACAAAGTCCAATGTCCGAAATGGAGTAGAGGTGAAACAGACAGTATCCTAGTTCAGAAGCCTGATAAAAGAGGGGAAGAAGCTGTTCCTAAGTCCGGTGGTCCGCACTTTCAAGCTTCTGTGCCTACTGTCAGATACGAGCAAGGATAAGAATGAATGATCAAGGTGAGATGTCTTTCATTATGTTGGCTGCTTTTCTCAGACAACGTGAGGTATAAATAGAATTGCTGGTGTGGTCATCAGGTTTTTGTGATGGATTGGGCTACATCTGCAACTCTCTATAATTTCCTCTGGTCTTAGGCAGACTTGTTCATCAGGAATGGAACAAATCTGTGATGGACTATTTCATTTAGGAGGAGAGGTTGAATAGGTTAGATTTGTTTAGTGGTTGGATTGGAGTTATGTGGTTGGAATCTAGAAAGAGGTGCGAGAGGCAGTGACTCTCACAGCATTTAAATAGTACTAGACCAAGTGGGACCCGTTGGGTTGCGGGGGGGCGGGGGGGGGGGGGGGGCCGCCTGCGGCATCACACACACACACACACTAACCCCCCCCCCCCCCCCTGATATTATATTAATTTTATTCGTTTTGGAATGCCATGGCACAGAAGCATAATTTTATACGTTTAGGAATGCCATGGCACAGAAGATGGCTGGCAATGGTCTGGTGGACTGAAGGGAATATTTCCATCCTGTGTGTCTCAATGTAAGTAGACACCACATAAAGATAAGCCCTATTCCCTTTTGCCTCAGCATTATCGCTATGCTTCACACTCCATGCAGGATCATTTTAACTATTTGATACACTGTCATCAGAATGATATTTAGGTCTGGATGCTGGCTTCCAGTGCAAGGACACTCGGAGACTTATGCTTAAGTGGATGAATTTGGTCAAAGCAGATACGCGAGTGAACAATGACATAACAATGAAAAGATAAAGTCCGAGATCACGAGGAAAAATCGAGAGAGCAGTCAAGATGGGAATGTACACAAAATTGCTGGAGGAACTCAGCGGGTGCAGCAGCATCTATGGAGCGAAGGAAATAGGCGACGTTTCGGGCCGAAACCCTTCTTCAGACTGATGGGGGGTGGGGAAAGAAAGAAGGAAAAAGGGAGGAGGAGGAGCCCGAGGGCGGGCGGATGGGAGGGTGGGAGGAGACAGCTAGAGGGTGAAGGAAGGGGAGGGGACAGCACAGGCTAGCCAAATTGGGGGAATTCAATGTTGATGCCATAAGGGCGCAAGGACCCCAGACGGAATATGAGGTGCTGTTCCTCCAATTTCCGCTGTTGCTCACTCTGGCAATGGAGGAGACCCAGGACAGAGAGGTCGGATTTGGAATGGGAGGGGGAGTTGAAGTGCTGAGCCACCGGGAGGTCAGGTAGGTTAAGGCGGACTGAGGGGAGGTGTTCGGCGAAACGGTCGCCCAACCTACGCTTGGTCTCACCGATGTAAATTAGCTGACATCTAGAGCAGCGGATGCAGTAGATGAGGTTGGAGGAGATACAGGTGAACCTTTGTCGCACCTGGAACGACTGCTTGGGACCTTGAATGGAGTCGAGGGGGGAGGTGAAGGGACAGGTGTTGCATTTCTTGCGGTTGCAACGGAAAGTGCCCGGGGAGGGGGTGGTGCGGGAGGGAAGGGAAGAATTGACGAGGGAGTTGCGGAGGGAGCGGTCTTTGCGGAAGGCAGACATGGGGGGAGATGGGAAGATGTGGCGAGTGGTGGGGTCACGTTGGAGGTGGCGGAAATGGCGGAGGATTATGTGTTGTATTTGCCGGCTGGTGGGGTGAAAGGTGAGGACCAGAGGGATTCTGCCCTTGTTGCGTGTGCGGGGATGGGGAGAGAGAGCAGTGTTACGGGGTATGGATGAGACCCTGGTGTGAGCCTCATCTATGGTGGCGGAGGGGAATCCCCGTTCCCTGAAGAACGAGGACATTTCCGATGCCCTGGTATGAAATGTCTCATCCTGGGAACAGATGCGGCGTAGGCGGAGGAATTGGGAGTAGGGGATGGAGTCTTTACAGGGGGCAGGGTGGGAAGACGTGTAGTCCAGATAGCCATGTGAGTCAAGATGGGAAAGCAGGGGGAATTAAAGGAGAAACCGGCAAGGAGATGAGAAGATGAAAACCAAGGCTAGACTCTAAATTGCACACCCCTGCAACAAAAGTTGTGACTGTCCCACAGTCCTTTTAAACAGTCTCACCTGGATGCACCTCCAAACCAAAGTCTGGTAACCTAATGACCAGAAGAAACAGGGAGAAAGGCTGAATCTTTTCCCATCAGCAGAAACCCATATTCACTGTGTGAAACACAGCACAAATGGGAAAAAAGCAACTTCTTCAATTTTCCTGTGTTCTGGACAAAATGCAAGAAAATCTTCAACCTTCCCCAAAGTATCAACTATTCAGATCTATTACTAACCGCCTAATAACACCTAGTCTCCTTTCCTTAAGATCTCACAGCACATGAGAACATTACATGACTTTTGACATTCACCATGTTGTACTTTGGGTTGCACTTCGAAATGACAAGTTGTGGGTCAGAGAGATTTGGAGCGAGGGGAAGGGGTGAGATCTAGTGTGACAAGAGAGTAAAGCTGCAAGGAATCCCTCCAGAAATAGCTTTTCAAATCAATAAAATAACACAGCAATGCTTTCTCAGAAACAATTCTTTAGGATTTCAGCATTGGTAACATGACCAGCATTTACTGCCCAACCTTGAGAATATCGTGGTGATGCACCTTCTTAAACCGTTGCTGTCCTGGTGAAGATGCTCCCACATGCTGTAGTGGGGGGATATGAATATGAGTCTGTAAATATGAAGCCACAGTAGTATATTTTCACGGTGTGGAACGTACAAGGAATGCTGCAGATGATGGGGGTCGCTTGCACCTGCTACACTCCTCCTTCTTGGTAGTAAAAGCTGCAGGTTTGGGAGGTATTATCTGAGTGGTGTAAGCAAGAAACCGAAGTGCACTTTGTTACTGGCATGAGCTGCGACTGAGAGGGGACGGGAATGAATGTTCATGGTGGTTGAGAGCTGCTTTGTCCTGAATAGTGACAAGCTCTGAGAGATGTTGAGCTGTGCTCATCCAGGTGAGAGGAGAGCACTTCCTAAGATCTAACAACATCCCTAACCTGTTCTTTGTGGCTGTCGGAAAGGCTGTGGGGTGTCGTGGGGATGAGTCATTTTCTGCAGGATACCCAGCCTGACCCACTCTTGTAGTCTTGGTATTCATGTGGCTGGACCTGTGGATGGTCGATGGAGAGCCCCAGAATGTCAGCAATGATAATGTCATTGAATGACTAGGGTAGATGATGTTTAGTTTAGAGGTACAGCGTAGAACCAGGTTCTCCGGTCCACTGAGTTTGCGCCGACCAGTGATCACCATATACTAATTCTATCCTAGACGCTAGGGACAATTTACAGAGGCCAATTAACCTACAAATCTGCACGTCTTTGGAATATGGCAGGAATCTGGAGCACCCGTTGAAAGCCCATGCTGTCATGGGGAGAATGTACAAACTCGGTACAGACATCACTCGTAGTCAGGATTGAACCCGGATCTCTGGTGCTGTAAAGGGTCTGTCCCACTGCGGGGACCTAATTGGCAAGTTTAGAAGAGTTTGCCCTTGACTCATACTCCAGCATGGTCGATACGGGGTCTAAGGAGGTCTTTGTAACTCTCCTTCATGCTCGAGAGTAGTCCCCGCATACTCGAGGCCTCAGTTAGGTTGCGGCATTTTTTTTAGCATGCTGAAAAATGCCCGCGAGTAAAAAAAGGTCGCCATGGAAAAAATGGATATATTTTTACTCGTAGGTTTAGTCGAAGTAGGTCAGCATGTTATTCGTAGGTAATCGAAGGCAATCGATGTTAATCAAGGGTAGTCGAAGGTAATCAATGGAGTAACTCAGCCTGTCCCGCTGAGTTACTCCAGCATTTTGTGTCTACCTGAAATTCAGTTCTTTGGTCCATCATTGGACAAAGCTATAATGGGGTTTGGCATCATGCTCATGGCAAAAGGTTGTTTCAAAAGAGTCAAACTGATAATTACTACAAAATTTAAATATATTAGAGTGAATGATGTCTAATATAGATAAGTGAATTCACGAGAAAGCCATCCTTCATCTACACTGCATCGTCAATGATCATTTACTAATATCTCAAAGTACAACCATCTGTTGGAGGCCCTTACAATGAAATGACACAATTAGTTTGGAAAATGCAATAGTTGTACTCTTGTTTCATTTCATCTGCCTCAATTGCCTTCAGTAATCACATCGTTCTTTTAAAAGATTTGAGAAATTTAGCCATAATGCAAAAATGTCAAACTGGATTCCTGGTCGAATGTGTGACAGCAAATATCTCCATATATCCAGCTGTGATACAATTTCCACCACTGGGTTCCAGATGCTAGTTTGCAGCTGCTTGCTCAAGCACCTGCTGGCTGATGAATCTGCCACCCATTGTTGCTTCACCTTGAGACTCAAGTGAAGCAGAGACTTAAGCCAATCAAATAAGACATGCATAGGGTTCAGCGTGTCTGGAATGGGGCAGTTTGCACTAATGTAGAAAATGCCAAGAGTTCATTGAAGTAAAGAGCTGCAGCTAAAATATTCACAATTTATGCACTCACATTTTTATGAGATTGATTCTGGAATTGATTGATGAATGCATAAGTTTTCTCTGTTCCGATTTAATTTACCAACTTTAGGTAACTCTCGCTTTTTTTCTGTCCATGTCAGAACTTTCTTCCTTCATGAGTATAGTCTGGCCTGCTGGGAGTGCTGCACAGATATGTTAATAAGAACACAAGTTGGTGGCACATTGGCGGCACGCTGGTGCAGTGGTAGTGCTGCTGCCTTACATCGCCAGGGACCGGGATCGACCCTGATCCTTCGGTGCTGCCTGTACGGAGTTTGTACGTTCTCCCCATGACCTGCGTGGGTTTTCTCCCGGAATTCCGGTTTCCTCCCATGCTCCAAAGAAGTATAGACTTGTAGGCTAATTGGCTTGGTAAAATTGTAAATTGTCCCAAGTGTGTGTAGGATAGTGTTAGTGTTCGGAGATCGCTGGTCAGTGTGTACTCTGTGGGTCAAAGGACCTGCTTCCGCACTGTATCTCTAAACTAAACTAAACTTTGACCAAGACAAAGCATACAATACAATACAATACCGTTTATTGTCATTTGAACCTCAAATGAACTTCAAAGAAATTTGGTTCTGCAGTCATACAACAAGAAAAGAACCAAGACACAATTTACACAAACATCCATCACAGTGAATCTCCTCCTCACTGTCATGGAAGGCAAAGTCTTTTCTCTCCCCTGCACTCCCCATTATTCTCCCGATGTCAAAGTCAAAGCCCCCAGCGGGCGATGGTAAGTAAGTCCCGTGGGCCATTAAGGCCGCGCCGGGCGATGTAAGGGCCCGCTCTAGGTAATTTTCAACCCCGCACCTCGGACGGGAGAAGTTGCAGTTGCGGGAGCTCCGAAAAGCGATCTCCCACCAGGGACCCGCGAGCTCCCGATGTCACCGTCCACCAGACCAGCGGCTGGAGCCTCCGAAGCTCCGGGGTCAGGCCGCAGCAGCGCGGCTCCACAGCTCCTCCCGTTCCGAAGCAGGCCAGCTCCATGATGGTGAGTCCGCAGGCCCCAGGTCGTTCCGGTTGGAGGCTGCTCCACGGTGCTAGGCGCCAACGACAACGGAGACCCGACAGGGAAAAGGTCGGGTCCCCCGAACAGGGAAGAAATTTTAAAGTTTCAGCCACCCCCCCCCCCCATGCCCCCCACACATACCCATTTAAAAACAGTAAAAAAAACACTACAAACTACACTCAACGGGACAAATAAAAAAAAAAAAGACAGACGGACTGCAGAGGCCGCTGCGACGTTGGTCGCGCCGCCCACACAACCCTACCTTAACTCCGAACACTAACACTATCCATAACTGACATATAAACACACTTGGTATGACTCTATCAGAGATGTTCACTTTGTTCTACCTATCCCTCCCCCCACCTTCTCTCTAACTGAAAATTCTCCTTTCTCTCTTTCCCAGTTCGGAGGAAGTCTTTCAGATCTGAAACACCAGCTAGAATCTCTCTCCAAAAATGCTGCTTGACCTGCTGAGAGTTTCCAGCATTTTCAGTTTTTCTTTCAGACGTACTATCCAAAGTTAGTTGACCAGGTGCTGTCAGTACAATGTTTGTTGCACGTTTGTTATGAATATTTATTTTGTTCTTTAAATAACTCTCTCCATCAAACCCAAAACTTCTTGCCTCCTTGTAGCGTGCACATCTACTGCCACTAGGAAGTGCCGGACTGCATGTGCTAAAAATAAAAGGCCTGTTATAATGAACCTCAATGTTGCATTGCATTGACGAGTCAGTCAAAGGCTATGTCCACATCTGGCCGGGATCCACAACTTTCAAGCTCATAAACCACTGAACTATAAAAGGACATAAAATGATGGAGTAACTTAGCAGGTCACGAAGCACCTCCCGTGAGCATGGATTGGTGATGTTTTGAGACAAGGCACTTCTTCAGATTGATCAGTCTGAAGAAGGGTCTCGACCTGAAACGTCACCTATCCATGTTCTCCAGAGATGCTGCCTGACCTGCAGAGTTACTCCAGCACTTTATGTATTAACCAGCATCTGCAATTCTTTGTTTTTTCTTGCCACTGAACCATAGATTGTCTAAGAGCCAGACCAGAGGGCAGGGAGAAAACAAAAAAGCTCCATTCAAAAGCCCATTTCTAATTCAACAATGACCACTTCATCTATGGGGCACAAGAGAGTGCAACAACACTGCTAAGATCCAAAACAACAAATTTCACTTCGTGTTCAGTGGCCTGATCCAGCAAGTTTTCAGAAATAAAGGAGAGTCTAAATGCAAGGTGCTGATTGTGCAGAGCAACGTCATGGCACGGTATAAATCGATCAGCACTGTCTGCGTATTCACTACTCACACAGACTTTGTTAGCTAAATTGATAATGGCGTTGGTGCACGTTTTTAGCATATCGTCACCTCTCCAGCAAGATCTGGCCCATTATCCTTCTTGAAATTGTTCTGCAGGATCCAGTCCCCACTTTTAGTTAGGCTTGATCTGTGCATTCAATAACATTCCAGCAGTCAGCTTGCTAATGGCATGCCGAGGTACTGCACCTATCTTATTCTATCATTTATGAATCGTTTTGCTGAATGAACAGGTCATTGCATGAATTTGTCTATGCTAATGAATTCACTGTATAATTTAACCTTTGACAGTCAAATTAATTTTGCCTCTTGCAAAGTGGCAGACAGATGTCTTCCATCCTGTATCAATTCTAAGTACGCCGACTGAAATTACTAACAGGAATATTCTGGTTGCAGGTTGCCCTCAGTGGACAAGCCCCAACATAAGGCTCTTCCATTCTGGCATTAATTTTCCCTCAAGCCTATAGTGTTTCTGTGACAATGACTAGTCTGCCCACACAATTATAGCAGGTTTGTTAACTGGGCTGCAAATGTTTGTATGAATTAATGTTCACACCAAACAAAAACCTTGGATTTTGGATTTTGTTTCATGGCGAGGGTACCAATTTTATCTTTGGACCTGTCTCAGAGAAGCTTCTGCCTTGATAGTTTGTATGACAAGCCGGTATAAAGTATTTTATTAGTGCTGGAACTGACATTGATTGTCAATTTGTGCAAATTTTATTCTTACTGTAATTCCTTGTTACAAATGTTACAATGTTACCTCCTCCCCCACGCTTTGATAATGTCCACTCTCCTGCAGAGTAGCTTTTGTATTACTCCAGTGTGAATCCAATTGAACATGATCCTCAATATATAGGCTCACAGCACCTTTATGTACCATTGAGAATCTGTCCGAAAGTCAAGCCATCCAAAGTTTTGTGTAGCATACCGAGTTCAGGAGACTAGTTCAAGTTAATAGCTGTTAGTTGCAGTGTTATGGAAGTGAAAGCTAACTCTGAATGGACTTGATAATGGCCATTTCCAGGCTGTTCTATGTCAGTCGCTCTGGAAATTCAACCAGCTACTTCCCACAGTTATTCACTTTTGCATCTACATCGAACCTGCCCTCTTCCCTCTGACGTTCTGATCTGCGTATCATATCCTCAGTGTCAAAAATCCCATAGATCCCTTTGGCCCACCCAGTCTCTATTGACCACTGGGCAACCATCCAGCCCAATTCCAGCTTTTTCTTTCACATCCGTATCCATTGCCCACCCAGCCATTCCCAATTCTTCCGTCACCTACCCACACCGTGGGTAATTTACAGCAGTCAATTAACCGGCCAACCTGTGTTAATTTGGGGTGTGGGGATAATCAGGAAACCCAGGTAGTCACTGAGAGAATAAGCTAATGCCAGAGACATGTTGGAGATTAACGTTGAACCGGGGTCACTGGGGTTGACCTGTGTTAATCACTGCATCACTGTGCCGCCTCTTACAGGCAAATGTCCTCTCAGTGGCATTTCAAGAATGAACTATTTTTATTTCTCAGTTTGATTTGTGTACACCCTTCCACCCTTCCACTATGCACCCTCTCAGGTGCTATCCACTACCAAATGAGGACGGGCCGTTTAAAGAGGAGGTTTGCTAGGGGCCAACATAGACCACTGAGAACAGAGGTGAACTGGATGGTAATTATATATTATCTATCTATCCATCCATCCATCCATCCATCCATCCATCCATCCATCCATCCATCCATCCATCCATCTATCTATCTATCTATCTATCTCTATCTATCCCTATATACAGTATATATGTATATGAAGGTTTTATATGGGATATAAGTAAAGTGCTGACAAATGGGACTAGTTCAATATGCCAACAGGGTCGATTTGGACAAGATGGAAAAAAGGGTCTGTTTTTATCCTCTATAGGTCTATGATTCTATGAGTAGGCCATTCAGGCCTATCACTCCATTTTATGCAATAATCATGGCTGATCCCCTTAACAACACAAATTTCATGGGAGTAGTTGAGGAGGAAAGTTCCCCTTATATTATTGCTAGTCTTGGGATTCGAATGATCACTCTGAAGTTACCTCACCATTTGCCATTTCCAAGTGAGAAGGTAATGACTTTGAGAAGGTAATCAGGGTCTGGTCTCTTGGCCCTTTGCTCTCTCTATTCCACAGGTACTCCCACACTGCTCTAAGGGAAGGGATCAAAATTTGGACCCAGTGAAGATGGAGAAAGTGTAAATTGTCTCTCAGATAGGATGGTGGTATCTGTCTGCTGTTCATGTCCTTCTAAGTGGTTTTGGAAATGCTGTGCAGAAGCATTCTTGCCCATCTTTCTTGCCTCAATCGAAATGCTAAAGCTGAATCTCACTGCTTGCAAAGTTCTGCAATGCACAAAACTTGTCTCCACCACAGTTACTGGACTTCAAACAATAACTCATCCCACATGAAACACTTGAAGACTTTCGAGAGACGTGATAGAGTGCTCTATAAATACGTCCTTTTTTCCCAAATGCTATTATCTTCTGCCTGAGGAAACTGGAGATGCTAGATGTGCAAAACGGAATTACAGTATGTAATGCACAGGTATAAATAACACTGGATGTTGTACGAGTACATTTTTTAGATAGAAATGCTTACACAAAATGCCTGCGACTGCATTATTTTACTTTGCAACGACTGTTTCCCACTTCGCAAAATCAATAACTGTGCCACGTGCTATAAATAAAGTCCCCATTTAATAAAGGGTTATCCAAAGTCAGGGTAAATACCAAGTGAAGTCGACATCCACAACCGCAGAAGAAGAAATGCCCCTATGTTCTTCACTGGCAAATGCTTGATGCGGAATTGTGTGTTGATTAATTAAGAGACGAGCTTTGTCAAAAAGGGGTTGGCATCTCAAAGGAGATGATGGGGTGGGGGTGGATTCAGGGTGCGGGCACCTAAAGGCATGGCCATCTGTGATGGAATAATGGCTTTCAGTTTCAACACCTTGCCACCGTGGGCCGGCCTAAAAAAGTATGCAGGTGGTAGAACGATGGGGGCTGTGACTACCGCTGATCCAGCCACAGCATAGCTTGGATGTAACAGAAGCGTTTTTCAGACTGCAGCTCCCAGCTGGCATTATTAGCAAACTAATTCCATGCACGAGTAGCAGGTAAACAGAAGCTGCTCTTCTTCCTTGCCAGGCCCGGCTCTCTCTGGGGAGTCCCTCCAATTACAGTATATTATCCCCCTTCTCTGGACTTTCCTGCTTTATTCCTTGGTGTTAGGGAATTAGAAAATGATTCTCGGAGGGTGAACAGAGAGCCAGAGAGATCCCAGTGGTTAAAAGCTGGATGCCTTGCCACAATTCCCTTAACGATGTCACAAATCGAAATACGAACACAGGCAGTGTACCAGTTAGTGGATGATTCATGCGGTAATTCCCAGGAGGGCTGGGCAGCCAGACACTAGTAAAGTAACAGCAGCTATTTATACAATTCTTACATTTACTGTAAATGTCTTTTGTGTCCGTGGACTACTTGAAGAGACTATCTCTTGGCAGGCTGCGACTGGGAATTCATGAATTATCATCTGCACAACACCATTCTCTTTCATCCTGCTTGGTTCTCAAAGGATCCATGCATCACTTCTTTAAAAGACAGCTCGGAAAAGCTTAACTCTACATTTTTCAATGACACCCTCACTGTTAATAGCTGCTCTCACGGGCAATGAGGCAATTTGTAGGCTGGAACACGATAAATGCATTTTGCTTTATTGGGGAGATAGCTCTGTTTTGCTTTATTGGGGAGATATCTCTGTTTCCACCATCACTGCTCTGATGATCCCTGGCTTCTGGCCAACTGAGGTGAACAGTGAATCCGGCATCATCCTTTGCACAAGGATAGTGAGATCTGAGCATCATCTTTGATTGTCCATGTGACAGCAAAGTTGTTATCTTTCAGGTGAAATGCAAAATCTTCTTCCCTCAAGCAGATGGAAAAGATGCTGCAACAATATTTTCAGGGAAAGAACAGGATTTATTGTCAATAAGCACCTCAAGTAGGTTACCTGATCATTCACATATGGCTTGATGCTCGGACCTTTGTAGGAATTAGCTGTGATGTTGCCACCATTTCAGCAGTGACTAAAGTCAGAGTAAGGCAATTGAGGATGAATTGTGGTGGTGACGTGTGCTTGAGAAATACATGACTTTTGTTCCTCCATCAGTACAAATTGATGCAAGACAGTCAGCAATGACCCCTCCAGGTGGTCATCCCTTGGGGAAGGGACCAATCTTAATCCCATGATAAATGAGTCCTTGGTCCTCATTGGATCGAGGTATTGATGGAGGACAAGAATTAGGGGTGGCATGGTGGCGGAACAGTAGAGTTGCAGCCTTACAGCGCCAGAGATCTGGGTTTCATCCAGACTACAGGTGCTCTAAACTAAACTAAATGAAGTAGCAAGAACCGGAAATCTTTACTGACAGTTAAATGAATGAAAAGTGTGCATTTATATAAGACCTTTCACAACTGCCCAAAGACAATCGGGTATGGTTGAATTTGCATTGACTGAGGAGTGCCAGGCATAGGTTGCACACACTGGGCCCACACAACAATGTGACAATGAGCAGCTATTCTGATTTCAGCGGTGGTGGAGGGATGCACAGTGCTGTGTAATTGTAGTTGTACCCAGCTCTACACCTTCCTCTGGCAGCTCATTCAATATGCTCACCACACTTTGTCTGAAAAAAGCTGACCCTCCGGTCCCTTATAAATCTTTCCTCTCTCACCTTAAATCTATGCCCAGTAGATTTAGGCTCCTCTAACCCCTGGAATTGACTGTAACCGCTCACTTTATCTATGCCCCGTTTGATTTTATGTACCTCTATGCCTCAGCTGCCTATCTCCAATGAAAAATGACCCAGCCTATCCAGCTTCTCCCCATAACTCAAGCTCTCCAGTCTTTGGAACATCCTCTTGAAACTTTTCTGCATCCAACTTAATGAGATCCTTCCTGTAGCTGGGCCCTGCTGTAGCTAGCATCTCCAAGTGTGGTCTCACCAATGACTTGTACACCTGCAACATTTATCCTCATAATAAATTTGAGGATTTTGCAGATAGCGTTGGAAAATTACCATCAGGTACCTGCTGCAGCTAGCATCTCAAGTGATTTGAATAAAACTTAATTACTTCATTGCTCAGTGATTGCTTTTACCTAGTTAAATATGAGAGCCTTTTGTGTGCTTTATTGTTACATGTCGTCCTCAATTACATTACAGGCGACTGGGGCCTCATTTGCCGAAAGCACAGATGACAATGCCGCACTTGGTCAGTTCTCTGTTAGTGGATAGCAGTGTATTTCCATTGGAGGCTAAGTCAATGGATATTTTTAAGGTGGAGATTCAGAGGTTCTTGATTAGTAAGAATGTCAGGGGTTATGGGGCAAAAGCAGGAGAATGGGGTTGAGAGGGCAGCATATCAGCCATGATTGAATGGCAGGATAGGCTTGATTGGTCGAATGGCCTAATTCTGTTCCTCGAACTTATGAACATGAACATTCCTTTTTTTTTTAAATGCCCCATTGAGCTATTTGACATTAAACAAGTTGCTGTGTTGTATTGTATGTTGCTATGCAATTTCCTCCACCAGCAATTGTGGCACACAGTGGGTCCATTAACATAGAACATAGTACAGTACAGCACAGAAACAGGCCCTTTGGTCCATTGTGTGTGTGCTGAACATGATTACCATCTTTTTAGATTTGTATACAAATCATGAACAAAAAAAAACCAAATTAAAAGTCAAGTCAAGTCAACTGTATTTGTCACATACACATGCAAGATGTGCAGTGAAATGAAAGTGGCAATGCCTGCGGATTGTGCAAAAACTACAGAACAGAACAGAATAGAATCTGTATTTACATGTTAGGAAAAAACATTTAAAAAGACACAGCACAACAGTAAATTAGTCCCTGGTGAGATAAGAGTTTACAGTCCTGATGGCCTGTGGGAAGAAACTCCGTCTCATCCTCTCTGTTTTCACAGCATGACAGCGGAGGCAGATGGAACAGTCCGTTGCTGGGGTGGTAGGGGTCCCCCATAATGTTGCTGGCTCTGGATCTGCACCTCCTGGTGTATAGGTCCTGCAGGGGGGCGAGTGTAGTTCCCATAGTGCGTTCGGCCGAATGCACTACTCTCTGCAGAGCCTTCCTGTCCTGGGCAGAGCTGTTCCCAAACCAGATTGTGATGTTGCCTGACAAGACGCTTTCTACAGCCCCAGAGTAGAAGCACTGAAGGATCCTCAGAGAGACTCTGAATTTCCTCAGCTGCCTGAGGTGGTGAAGGCAAAAGTCAGAAGCATTAAGAGAGGAAGGCAGAATGAGAGTAAAGAAGGATGATGAGAAGGTAGAGAGATGAAGGGAAAGTTAGCACAATTGGGTTCCATGGGTTCTATCTGATAAAAACATCTCCGAGCACTTTCTAAAAGGCTGATTCTGAGTTGCCACATAGTTAGGGCAAATATCATGACTGAGGCACAGAGTCCTCCATTGCCCATCCATCGTCCTTTACTGGAAAGTGCCCTGGAAATGGAGTCTCTGCAAGCAACAGCTGCCACTGCAATGTGTTACATTGGTATAGGTGAAGCGATAGCTATCCCACCATTGCCAATACTTTCTGTCATGGCCCAACAAGTCTCCATATCTCTGTCCCATCCATCCCACCACTATCTGTTTCCCTATCCCAGCCCAGTTCATTAACATCCATATCAATCTTCTACCCGATGCCAAAGGTGTCTGACACACTATCCCACACCATCCCACATGGCCAAGCTCCATGTTCCAGCTCATTCCAGCCACGTCTGTGTTCTCTGTTCCAGCTGCAGAACATTTGGAGAAAGTCAATGTTCTTTCCTATAACCTTTCCCCAGCAAGGGTAAATCTGCATCAGGGAGCCCCTAACTGCTGAATTCAACAGCAAACTCTCTCGCTCAAATCTACTTGTTGAACACCAAACTCATTGTTTGCAGCCTGATCATGATGTCCAAACTTTAACTGTGCCTTTAACCATTCTCTCTACCACTTATCCGGTAACAGGCTATTGCATTGTATCTGATATGGAGTGGGGGGGAAGAGGGGAGGGGGGGGATGGTGGAGGAGAATATAAATAATCTGGGTTGTGATTAGGAATTTGTTTGGATTTACAGTTTAGATTTTATGTTTAAAGTTTCACCTCGTTTATAAAAAAGATCGATGCATTTGCTGGAGAAAAGGCAACATAAAGAATATCTTCTGTGACTAGAACTTAACTGCAATAAAACGGACAAATGTTTTGTACCTTTTGCTGGTTGATAAAATAAGATGGAATAGGATTAATTGAAAAACACCAACATATTTCACTGTGCAGTGGTCAGTAACTGCTATCATGGAAGAACTGAATGTTACATGCAAGGATAATCCCAATATCTGACTGACAGTAAATAGCTTTGAAATCCATAATAACACCAAATGAGAGAATAAGTATTGAGTGTTACACAATCTGAAGGGAAATGATTGCCCAGATGTGGTAGATGCTTTTAAATTTGGCATCAGTCGTAAACCTAACGGTGTGTCATTATCAATCAAATCAGTCTTGTTCAAAACAAAAGTCTTTCCTCAAAAATTAGTGTTCAACATGGGTGCACTTACTTGCTTGTGAATGATAATTTGTTTCTTGCCCAATATACAAATACAATAACTCCTCAACAATAATTTAATTATTGTCAGTTCCAACTGCAATTCAATGGGGCTAACAATTGCAGACATCAGAAACTACCATAACAAACCTTTGGGATTTGCAAACCTTGTGCCAGTTGATTAAGGACAAAAAAAGGGCTAATGTTATTTTTCCATGTACAATGACTGTGCCAAGAACAGGTCCAAACCATCCCGGACACACAGGTCAAATGCCAATGATGCAAGTCGTCTAATTAAGTATAGCTTAGTGCAGGAAAATTCTTTTTTAGGACAAAGGGTCTCGGCCAGAAACAACCTATTCCTTTTCTCCAGAGATGCTGCCTGGCCCGTTGAGTTACTCCAGCGTTTTGTGCCTAACTTAGCACAAATGATACTTGATAATTTAAACCCTGACTTCATCCAGTTACTGATGTAAACCTGACCTTGTCTCCTTAAACCTCGACCTGATACTGAGTTAATAGTTTGAATCCTTATCTTCCCTCTGTGAACCCTGACCTGGTGTTGGGTCGACTGTAATTCCTAACTCAGTGAAGGACATGTTTTAATTAAGCTTAGAGATACAGCATGGAAACAGGCTCATCAGCCCACTGAGTCCATCGATAACCCGTTTACATTAGTTCTATATTATTCCACTTTCCCATCCATTCCTTATACACAAGGGGCAATTTACATAGGTCAAGTAACCTGCAAACCCGCATGTCTTTGGGATATGGGAGGAAAATAAAGCATCCAGTCAAACAGGCAAATTCCACACAGACAACAGCCAAGGTCAGTATCGAACTCGAGTCTCCGGTGCTGTGAGGCTGCAGCTCTACATGCGCACCACTGTGCTGCCCTTTTTGCTGTATGACTTTATGTTTCTATCATTGTGTAGTCGCATATTGAAATGAATGATGGAGTACATGTCTACATATCCCCTAAGGCAGGAGGGTAGGTTGATAAGGATAGGTTGGATAAGGCATCATGCAGGATGCTTTCCTTATTGGCCAAAGCACAGAGGAGAAGAGCATGACATTATGCTGGGATTAATTAGATCATAGTTGGAACCCTGCACATATTTATGGTCATCAAGATGGAAGAAGGATGTGATGGCATTGGAGGGAGGACAGCAGGAATTTACCAGGATTTTGCCAGAACTGAAGAATTTAGTGATGAGGAGAGCTAAGCTTGGCTTGGGCCTTGAGCCTTTAGAATAGGAGGTTCATGGGAGATGTAACTGACATTCATAAAATGCAGAAGTGCCTACAAAGAGTGGGAAAGGAGGCTACACTGCCTTTACAGTAAATTTCTCTGAATTATTGCAATTAATTCCAAGGTGACAGTAATCAGATTATAATTCATAATCTTTGCAAATGGACCCGATCCTCAAAAATTACGGCTCATTGTTGCACATTGATCAGTTCACAAAAAGGCATTGTCCTCTGGAGTGCCTCAGGGTCAGTGGATGGGTTCATAAGGTCATAAGGAATAGGAGTAGAATTAGGCCATTCCGCCCATCAAGTCTACTCCGCCATTCAATCATGCCTGATCTATCTCTCCTTCCTAACCTAATTCTCCTGCCTTCTCCCCATAACCTGTCTGACACCTGTACAAATCAAGAATCTGAAGAAGGGTTTCGGCCCGAAACGTCGCCTATTTGCTTCGCTCCATAGATGCTGCTGCACCCGCTGAATTTCCCCAGCAATTTTGTGTACCTTTAAGAATTTATCTATCTCTGCCTTAAAAATATCCACTGACTTGGCCTCCACTGCCTTCTGTGGCAAAAAATTCCACAGAATCTCCTGGCTGCCAACCATTTTAACTCCCCTTCCCATTCCCATACTGACCTTTCTGTCTTGGGCCTCCTCCATTGCCAGAGTGAGGCCACACAGAAATTGGAGGAACAGCACCTCATATTTTGCTTGGGTTGCTTATTACCCAACATTGAATTTTTAAGGAACTGTTACTTACTTCCCTCCCATCCCTCCTGCCCCCTAATCCCCTTCCTTCACCATAGTTGTTCTACCAGTTTCACAGTTCTCCACATTATTTTCCTCTTGAGATCACACCTTCGCAAGCCAACAATGGGCTTACCAGGCACCACCCTACCAAATGTCATTTGTGACCGGCCCTGATTCGTCCAGTTTTTTCTTGCCTCCAACTCTTTACTCCCCCCCCCCGCTCCCACCACCCCATCCCCTACTCTCAGTCTGAGGAGGGGTCCCGAACCGAAATGTCACCAATCCTTTTTCTCCAGAGATGCTGCCAGACCCGTTGAGTTACTCCAGCACTTTGTGTCTATCTTTGATATAAACCAGCGTCTGCAGTTCCTTTTTTGTACAATAATCAATGTTGGTTCTAATTCACTTTCTTCAAAGATGATATCAAACAAGAAGTGTTCCCCAACATCTCCCCCACCCCTCCACACCCTTCAGCATCCCATGCTCCCAACTGTTGGGGAGAGAAGGAATAATCAATCAAGTCTGGTGGCTAAAAGTCTGAGTGGTGCAAAGCGAGAGCTGAATGATTGACTCGTCCAACAAGAGGTCCAGTTATTGAGAATTAGTCGGCCATGAGGGACTGCAAGCTGCTGATTGCATTACACAATGTTTTCAAAACACTAAAATGTCAAGTAGCATCAATACAAAACTCCAATGTAATGTCAACGCTCACAATTTTCCACTGATGTGAACTACTTCATGTTAAATGAACCCATTCCCCCCAAAAAGGCATTGTTTTAAAGGTTTAGGTGACTTTGTGGGTCAGCGTGCTTCCATTCTGCCGTTGCATTAATTACAGCTCTTCTTGCAAACCCAATAGCAAACTCTTACTGAATGTCTTCAGTAAGTACAAAGCAGCTTTGCATTTCAATTCTGCTTTGCCGGTCTAAGCTTTGTTCTTTTAATATTCTTTCTTAATCTTAAAGAAAAGGTTTTGAAAAGAGGTGCTGGCTTGCATGTTATCCATTGTTGATAGACTGGACTCTTCCTTTGACCTGCACACCCCATTTCTATGACAAGCTAACCTTCCTGAAGATCTACTCCGCTCGGTCCGCAATAACCTATCTGATCTCCCGGTGGCTCAGCACTTCAACTCCCCCTCCCATTCCGAATCCGACCTTTCTGTCCTGGGCCTCCTCCATGGCCAAAGTGAGCACCACCGGAAATTGGAGGAGCAACACCTCATATTTCGCTTGGGGAGTTTATACCCCAACGGCATGAACATTGACTTCTCCAATTTCCGGTAGCCTCATTGTCTCCTCCCCTTCTCAGCTCTCCCTCGGGCATCTATTCCCTGCCAGTTTCAGAAAAATGGCAGGGAACATAAAAACTGACTGCAAAAGCTTTTATAGATATGTGAAGAGAAAAAGATTAGTTAAAACAAATGTAGGTCCCTTGCAGTCAGAAACAGGTGAATTGATCATGGGGAATAAGGACATGGCAGACCAATTGAATAACTACTTTGGTTCTGTCTTCACTAAGGAAGACATAAATATTCTGCCGGAAATAGCAGGGGACCGGGGGTCAAATGAGATGGAGGAACTGAGTGAAATCCAGGTTAGTCGTGAAGTGGTGTTAGGTAAATTGAATGGATTAAAGGCCGATAAATCCCCAGGGCCAGATAGGCTGCATCCCAGAGTGCTTAAGGAAGTAGCCCCAGAAATAGTGGATAAATTAGTGATAATTTTTCAAAACTCTGGAGTAGAATCTGGACTAGATTCTGGAGTAGTTCCTGAGGATTGAAGGGTAGCTAATGCAACCCCACCTTTTAAAAAGGGAGGGAGAGAGAAAACGGGTAATTACAGTCAATCCATTCTTTCATCACATCTCTCGTTAATGCATGCCAATAGGGTGAGTATGTGTGAAGGTACACAAAATTGCTGGGGAAACTCAGCGGGTGCAGCAGCATCTATGGAGCGAAGGAAATAGGCGACGTTTCCTTCTTGCTATGGCCCAGGAAAGATCCCCGAATGTCATAATCGGTAATGATTAAGCCTCGGCCATGGTAGACAAAAGGAAATGATAACTTTTATCACAACAGCTGGGCCAAAAGATGAGCACCAAGCTTTCCTCCGAGTGATAGTTCTGGCTGACACACAACTGCTGCTGATTGTTTCCATGGCATAAGTGAGTCTTTGACAGACCAACATTCCAATTTAACATGCGGATGCAAATTAGACAAATTGCTTTTCTGCCTCAGGCCACACCAGCAGCAAGGAGAAAATCAAAACTGCTGTTCGTGATTTTTTTCGGTAATACGTGACACCCGAGCAGGGGGGGGGGGAGCATTGGAAACGGCCGCCCCCACCCACCCACCCAGAGTGCTGCACAATGCACTGGGCGCAAGTGAGGCTGCTTCTAGGAGGAACGTAAAATAAACTAAAATTCATGGAGGATATTTGGGGGGGCATCCTCTCCACCCATTCTGATGCGCACAGGGCACTGTGACATCCAACAATACTGTCATTAGACACTGTCATGCTTTAAAAGAAAGCATCAGCATTTATAGAACATCTTCCACTACTGCAGAACATCCCAAGATGTGTAGCAATGTCATGGGAAAATGCCAGCCAATATGGGTGCTCCAATGTATCCAGAAAGAGGAGTTTTATAAATATCTCATTTATTTTCATAGTTTTAGCCAAAGAATAAATGTTGCCAGAACATGAGGAACATAGTATTGTGACATCTGGCAGACTAGTCTCATTTTATCTAAAAGACGGTTGACACTATTAAATCCCACTGGAATGTTGTACAAATCCTCTCAATTGAAAGGGTGACAATGGATAGTCAATAAATGCTGACTTTGATACAGATGCTTATATTCCCTGATGGAGTGAATAAAAAGTATTCACTGACCACATTGATTCTCCTCTACTCACAGTGCATTTGAGGAGATATTTATCCTCTTTTTGTTGTGAGATTGCTATAGTTTCTGTTTCCTACACTCTTTAAATAGACACATTTTCCGAGGAAGTTGAGTTTGGTTTTGTGTCCAAAACACATTATTACAAGTCATTTACCCTGTCCCACCAACTCAATGCCTCATCGTTATGGTCAGCCAATGCTCATTTTACAGTCATGGAGTCATCGTTATAGAGCACAGAAACAGGCCCTTTGGGTAAACTTATCCATGCCAGCCAAGATGCTCCACCTACACGCGACCCATTCATCCACGTTTGGCCCATATTACTCTCAACCTTTCTTCTCCCTATAGCTGTCCATATTTCTTGTAAATGGTGTTATGGTAGCTGCCTCAAATACCTCACTGGCAGCTTGTTCCATATACTTATTGCCTGCTGTGTGGAAAAAGTTGCCCTTCAGGTTCCTTTAACCTTAAACATACGCCTTCTGGTTCTTGATTCCTTTACTCTGGGTAAACTACTTCATCCTTTCCCACAAACGTGGAATGAAGACATCACTGGCAAAATCAGCATTTTTTGCCTATTCTTAACTGCTCCTTTCATCGAGTGGTTTGCTTTGCCATTTTGGAGGGAAGTTATAAGTGTTAGTGAGTCTGGAGTCACATAATGTCCAGATCATGTGGCATATTTCCACCACTGACCCACTACCCACCGCCAACGAAGGATATTTGTTCTCGGAATATCAGCAACGCCCTTATTCCTTCTGAAAACTCTGGTTTCACAATGTTAGAAGCAAAATAAAAATAATTGTTGTACACCTTTAGCACTTATTTGTGGTTGCATAAAGAAGTGGTAATGTGTCGAATCCTAATTCATAATTACAGCTACATGAGGGTGAAAGAGGCACATGCTGCTTTAGTTTGTACATCGTTCAATAGCAAATTTCCTCTCCTATTCATGCATAGAAATCCTATGATCTACTGATACTGTCTATGCCCTACATTTTTTTACACCTGACATTAACACAGGGTTGGAAACAATGATCAGTAAGCCAGGTCCCATTGTGCTATTGCAGGGCACATTTGTATTTTGCAGTATAAGGGTCTTGTTACAACTGCCGGTAGTCACTTTCTGCTCTCCCAACTTCCGGTCGCACTGGGGCACCAGTTCAACAATCCTACAGCACAATGGAGCCGGGACATTAGATAATCAAAGAAACGGGTCACAAAGGCTTTCCAATGTAAATTGAATAGTGTGATGACATCTTCAGAAGTAATTACTGAGAAATGTGGATCACTGGCACTTTCTCTTTCAGTAATAAAAACCTCAGCTCCTCCAACAAGAGTCTGCCTCCACGTGTCACTCAACACGCCATTTACAGATGACAAAGCTATTCGGGAGTGGAATCTAAAGATATAATTAATCTCTCAAAAGGCCGGTCGTAACACCCACCTAAGCTGGTTGAACAAGGAAATGAAAAATCGCCGAGCTGCCGCAAATGACTGAAGGAGTGAATTTTCTGGAGACTTGGACTGGTGGTGCTTTTAAGAGGAACAAACACAAACATATACCCAACAAGTAAATACTACACAATGACTGCAGAAAATAACTTGTAAGAAATGTTTTTGAAAATAATAAATTGCAATGTTTGGTTAAAGTCGCCCTTTTTTCAAACCCTGCCCCTTTCATTAAAGGAGTAGTCGCAAATAGATTTTTTATTTTGATTGAATAATTTCCTGGCCAAGTATTTACCCATGTTCCCTTAACTCCTTCATCTACACTTTTTTTGGCAAGGTTGGGTGTCACACATCAACAAGCCCAAATCCTTTACAATGTGTTACTGCAGCCTCATTGTATTGGCAACAGTTTTGGCAACTGTGAAAGAAGTGTTGATGCATTTAGTCCTAATTCGTAAACTGAGACTACATGGATGAAAGAGACGCACGTTATTTTGTCAACACGCCATTCAGTTGCAAACTCTCGCAACAGTTTACATACAGATATCCTATCATACAATTGTGCCCACATGAAAATAATTTCCAGTAAACCTATTTTGCACAGGTCTAGAATGTTTTGTAAACTCTGAAACCTGTTGATTATAATCTTTCTATCAGAAGAGGGAGCTCTTTCATTAACAGAGTAATGGCACCCACTACAACATGGCTTGTAGGAACTATAGGCCCACAATAACAAAGCGTATAGCATTGACAGAAATGGCTCTTAATACATACTGAAAATACTTAGTTCCTGTGGAAAAAGAAACATCAACAGAGCTGGGAAATGGTAAGAAATTATTCTATTTTGGAAGAAGTATAAGTGGAGGGATGTAAATGGTAACAGAGGGGGAGAGAGAGAGAGAGGGGGGAGAGAGAGAGAGGGAGAGAAGGGTGGAAAGAGAGAGAGAGTGGGAAGAGAGAGAGAGGGGGAGAGAAGGGGGGAGAGAGGGAGGGGGAGAGAGGGGAGGGAGAGGGGGGGGAGAGAGGGGGGGAGAGAGGGGGGGAGAGAGGGGTGAGAGAGGGGGGAGAGAGGGGGGCGAGAGGGGGTGGAGAGAGGGGGGGAGGAGACGGGCGGGGGGGGAGAGGGGGGCCGAGAGAGGGGGGGAGAGAGGGGGGGAGAGAAGGGGGGGGGGAGAGAGGGGGGGAGAGAGAGGGGGGGGGGAGAGAGGGGGGGGGAGAGCGGGGGAGAGAGGGGGGGAGGGAGAGGGGGGGAGAGGAGAGGGGGAGGAGGGTGGAGGGGGGGGGGGGAAGAGGGGGGGGGAGGAGGGGGGGGGAGGAAGAGGGGGGGGAGGCGAGGGCGAGAGGGGGACGTAGGAGGGGGCGGGTAGAGCGGGGGTGAGGGAGATTTAGAGAGGGGGGGGGAGAGGGGGGGGAGGGGGAGGAGAGGGGGAGAGAGGGGGAGAGCAGGGGGAAGGAGAGGGGCGAGAGAGGGTGGAGAGAGGAGAGAGGAGGCGAGAGAGGGGATGAGAGGGGGGGAGAGAGAGGGGGGTAGAGAGGGGGGCGACGAGAGGGGGGGAGAGAGGGGGGGATGAGATGAGGGGGGAGAGAGGTGGGGGAGAGAGGGGGGATGAGAGGGGGGGAGAGAGGGGGGGACGAGAAGGGGGGGGGAGCGGAGAGAGGGGGGGAGAGAGGGGGGGAGAGAGGGGGGGAGAGAGGGGGGAGAGAGGGGGGGAGAGAGGGGGGGGAGAGAGGGGGGGAGAGAGGGGGGGAGAGAGGGGGGGCCGAGAGAGGGGGGAGAGAGGGGGGTGAGGACGAGGGGGGAGAGCGGGGGGCGGAGCGAGGGGGGGAGAGAGGGGGGGAGAGAGGGTGGGGGAGAGAGGGGGGGGGCGAGGGGGAGGGGGAGAGGGGGGGGGAGAGGGGGGGGGGGAGAGAGGGGGGGGAGAGGGGGGGGAGAGGGGGGGAGAGGGGGGGGAGAGGGGGGAGGGAGAGGGGGGGAGAGGGGGGGGAGAGGGGGGGGAGAGGGGGGAGGGGGGGGAGAGGGGGGGGAGAGAGGGGGGAGAGAGGGGGGAGAGAGGGGGGAGAGAGGGGGGAGAGAGGGGGGGAGAAGAGGGGGGAGAGTGAGAGAGGGGGGATGAGGGGGGGAGAGAGAGGGGGGGAGAGAGAGGGGGGGAGGAGAGGGGTGAGAGAGAGGGGGGGAGAGAGAGGGGGGGAGAGAGAAGAGGGGGGGGAGACGAGAGGGGGGGATCGAAGAGGGGGGGAGAGAGGGGGGGAGAGAGGGGGGGAGAGAGGGGGGAGAGAGGGGGGGAGAGAGGGGGGGGAGAGGAGGGGGGAGAGAGGGGGGGGGGGAGGGGGGGAGAGAGGGGGAGAGAGAGAGGGGGGAGAGAGAGGGGGGGAGAGAGAGGGGGGGAGGAGAGGGGGGGGGGGAGACGATGAGGGGGGAGGATGAGAGTGGGGGGGGGGAAAGGGGGGGAGAGAGGGGGGGAGAGAGTGGGGGGAGGAGAGAGGGGGATGAGAGGGGAGAGAGGGGGAGAGAGAGGGGAGAGAGGGGGAGAGCGGGGGAGAGAGGGAGAGAGAGAGGGAGAGGGGGCGAGGGGCAGAGGGGGAGAGAGGGAGAGGAGAGGCGGAGAGAGAGGGAGGGAGAGCGAGGGAGAGAGGGGGAGAGAGGGGGAGAGAGAAGGAGAGAGAAGGAGAGAGAAGGAGAGAGGAGGAGAGAGGGGGAGAGAGGGGGAGAGAGGGGGAGAGAGGGGGAGAGAGGGGGAGAGGGGGAGAGGGGGAGAGAGGGAGAGGGGGAGAGGGATAGAGGGGGAGAGAGGGGGAGAGGGGGAGAGGGGGAGAGGGAGAGAGAGATAAACAGGCAGACAGACAGACATGGAAAGAAAGAGAGAGAATGCTGAAACTATGACCTAAAATACGGCAGCTGTTTGAAATCTGAAATCCATTAGATCGACAACATCTTTCATCAGGACTGGCCAGTTCTGATATAAACTGGAAAGGCTGGTTATCCAAAATTGTGCAATTCACTGTTGAGTTTGTTGCTTTGTGGAGTGCAAAAGGAGCCAAATGTTTTGGGTTGTATGTCTCCTACCCCTGAGTTTCCCATTTTCCTTTTTTCTTCACTCTACCACATTCCCCTTCCACCTACAATCCTCTCTCCGGTTTTAAATTTCACTCCTCTTTACCTCAATAGTTGGGAACTTGAGTAGTTCTCTACTGCAGAGGGAGGTTCAGTCGCTGAGTGTATTCCAGACAAAGATCGATGGATTTTTTGGGATAGGGTTAGTGGGTGATTGGAAAGTTGAGATAAGTGACCAGTCAGCCACTTGTTGAAAGGGTAGAGTAACATTTCACTATTCCTGGCAACTGCATGCCTGCCTCTCCCTCCAGTCTTTCACTGCTTTTCCTTAAGAAGGGTCCCAACGCTGAAGGTCATCTGTCTATTCACTCTGCAGATGCCGCCTGACAAACTGAGTTCCTCTGCCACTTTGGTTTTTACAACATTCCAACATCTGCAGTCCCTGGTGTCTCCTCTTTCTCCAAGTACTTGTTTAAATCCGGAGTAGAGTGTTGATTCCATCACTAGCCCATAGCCTCACAGCGGATACATGAGCATTACTTTTTCATTCAGTTCTAAAAACTTACCACTTTAAGCAAATTATCATTTACTTTCCTATATCATTTATTTATGTATGGACGCACAGTGGCGCTGTCAATAGAGCTGCTGTCTCACAGCTCCAGTATCCCAGGTTTAATCCTGACATTAGATGCTGTCTTCGTGAGGTTTGCACGTTCTCTTTGTGACCACATGGGTGCCCCTCAGATGTTTTTGGTTTCCTTCTACATCCCGATGACATGGAGTTTGATGGGTTAACAAGCTGCTGTAAATTGTCCCGACTGTGTATAGGTGAGGAGTAGAATCTGGGAGGATTTGATGGAAATATGAATAAAGTGGGACTTTTGTTAATCGGTATTTGATGGTCAGCTTGATAGACATAGTGGGCTAAAGGATCATTTTCCATGCTGTGTGATTTATCGTTGCCCAGAATGAGGCCACTCTTACCATTGGATCCCAGCCAAACAATCTCATCAATCCTATTCTCCTCCCCTTTTCCTCGACAGGATCATAAATAATATTGTGAGTTATTAGAATTCACATGTTAAGTGAACGACCTGCTTCTGTAACTATAACTGTAACTCATTGGAAGGGCTGATCAAGTTAGGGCTCACTTCCTTAGAAGAAAGGTAAGCTGAAGTTCTTTGTAAAGGAGGACAGAGAGCTTCTCCCTCCCCTGCCATTTTCGACATGGGAGAGAAAAAACAAAATTGAAGGTCATAAACACGAGACAGTTACCAATAAATCTGAGGAATTTCCAGCAGGGAGTGCTTTACATCTAAATGTGGAACTTGCCACCGTACATGTACACAGTAGTCATTGAGGCAAATAGCATGTAAGTGTAATTCAAGAGGGTCAAAGAATGCAGAATATGCCGCACTGTAAATTCTACATAAAGATCCCACTCAAGCCAACAAAATATGTTTTTATATGAATACACCGTATTCGTACCAAATGCCTCATACTGCATTTTTAATAGAGGTACGAATTAACCTCTTGAAAGCAATTAAAAATAAACAGGTTGGGGCTCCCATTAAAACATTGAACCTTTGGAGCCTTTATAGGCACTGTATCACTGCATATTCCAGGCCATAAAGATCAGAATTTTAAATGGTTATGGTACCAGCATAATATCCCAGTTAATTACATGGCTGCCCAACATTTGGTGAGAGTTGGGAGTGAGAAATTGCAGGAGACCCATCACGAGGGAGTGGAACGACTGAGGAGGGGAGGGTGTGGGAGGGGGGTATCCACCCTCCCATTGGTATGGAGCTTTTGCATTTTTTAGCTTGAAATTGTGCAATCTGGTGCATACTGTAGCGAGTCTTTTAACGTACACATGAATGCAATATTTATGCTTTAAATTGGATTAGCTATGAATAAAGTTCGGCTGAATTACATTCCTAATTACATTTCACAGTAGAGACAGGGTCTAATCAACAGGTGCAGCACATGAATGTTCTTAGTATATTCATGTATGGAAATCAGGTTATAATCAAACACTTGGCCCATGTTGACCAACCTGGGTCTCACTGCACACCTGGTACTACTCCTGACCCTGACTCCAGTTGCATACCTTCTCTCATTCCTGACCTTGAGTCCAGCCTTACAGCTGGCCCCCTATTCTACCCTGATCATAGCTGCTTGCCTGCTTAGGTTCCCAGTGCTGAACACTCTCATTGTCCCAGCTTTGACTGTACACCTAGTACTATTCCAGACCTTGACTCTGGATGCACACTTGGCCTTGTCCTAGCCCCTCTGCACCGACAATATATCTGGCCCACACATAAAGCCCCATATCTGACCCCCTGGACTTAACCTATTATGTTCAAGCCCACAGGTGCTTATCTAATGCGGTAATTTTCTATGGGGCACTTCACGAACCATACTTTGTATAACAAAGTTTGCTACATCCATTAGCTTCCTTGTTATCTAACATGCTAGTTGCTTTGTCAAATAATTCATCAATTGGTTGAACACAATTTCTCATCCGTAAAATTTTACTCACTCAGCTGTATAAGTATTCTGTTACCATTTCCTTAATTTTCCTAACAAACTGTCCTGAAGTAATTTCACCCCCAATATTTAAACTTCACTTGGATTTCAATCACTTCAATGTAAAAGTAATTGGGAATGGGGAGCATTGGAACAAAAATTTGCCCTCGGTACATATTTATTTTTTATTTATTTTTTTTCAATTTATTAGAAGTAAGTACAGTAATGTGGCACCAAGGTGCCTAATATATATTGGCATGTTACATTTTATGTACAGCTTCATTTTTTTAAAATAATAAAAGAGAGAAAGAGAGAATAGATAATAAAAAAATAGAAAAACGTGTGATGCATGGTGTGTGAGAAGGAAAAGGGAGGAAAAAGAGAAAGTGAGAAAAAAAGAGAAAAAAGAGAGAGAAAGAGAAAGAGTAGAAAGTAGGAGATTATGGGAGATAGGTATTTATATTCTTGACCATCCTTCACCCAGTCCTGAAACAATTGTTTTTTACGATTTTGTTGCACCATATGCTTCCAAGAAGTCGATAAATGGAGACCAACTCATTTAGAATTGGTCTGGTTTATCTGTTAGGAGGAATCGCATTTCTTCAAGATGTGCTGTGTCCAACATGTTTAAAATCCACATTTTAAGCGTTGATATGGGTGTATTTTTCCAAAATCTAAGTATAAGTACATACTAACTGTAATATAATAATGTATGCATGTTGGTAGGTGCAATCAAAACACTCCTGCAGGCCAGGCAGCATAGAGAACATCCTATCGGGATGCATCACAGTTTTCAATGGCAACTGCACTACCCATGACTGAAACAAACAGCAGAGAATCATGGACTAGCCTAGTCCACCACACAATCCAGCCTCCCCCCACCCCTCCACCTCTTTAATCTATCTACTCTTCATACTGCCGCAGAAAAGCAGCCAACATAATCAAGGACCATTCACATCTCGGTCATTCTCTCTACTCCTCTCTCCCATCGGGCAGAAGATACCAAAACTGGAAAGCTCATTGCACCATGTTCAGGAACAGCTTCTTCCCTGTCATTGTCAGACTCTTTGATGGACTTTTCATTCCTTTATTCCTGGTCTTCTTTGCGGCCCTTGAACGATTTTTTATCTGTACTTTTTCTGCAGCTGTAACACCGTATTCTGCATTCTGTTTATTTTATTTTTTGCACCACCTATTCGACTCATGGATTGTATGATTTGCCGGGAAGATACGCAACACATTTTTTTTTCACTGTATGGTATACACGTGATAATAATAATAAACCATGCAAAAGCGTATATATGGAGGAGAAACTGAGCTAATACTTTAAGAAAATGGCCTTTAGTCAGAACTAGAAAGTTAGAAGTGAAAAAAGTTTTAAGATGCAGAGAAAGAGCACACAACAGGGACAAAGAAGTTTACTGTACTTCCAAACACCATGTTAGCCCATTTGGTCTCACGCTATCACAGATATTACCCCTGTTCCACCCATCACTTCATTAGTACTGAAAACTAACTTGCTTTTCTCTTTCCCAGTTCCAATGAATGGTCCAAGACCTGAAACTTTATGAATGGTCCACGACTTGAAACTTTAATTACATCTCATTGCTCAAATGTTGCTTGACCTACTGAGTGTTTCCAGCATTTCTTGTTTTTATTAATAAGAATATAATTATCTGAAATTGGTGAACTTGATGTTGAGAATACAAGGCTGTGACCTTCTTAGTCAGAAGGTGTCTTGTGAGTCAAGTTATGTTAAACGTGGAAAAATGTTGGCGGCTGAGAAGAGGGAGGTCAGAAGAGGAATGAGATATTAAGTTGAAACTCAGGAGTCATGTTTACAAATGTGTCCCTCAAAGCGGCCATCCAATGGATATTATGGTGCAGTTGAGGAGAACAGTTTGAACAAAATTACGGAAAGCAAGATAAATAAGTGAGGGACAAAAGAAGAGAAGGGCATAGAGGAAACATATATGGCATAACACTGGCATGGACAATTTGGGCCAAGTGGCTGTTTCTGCCCTGCACACATGAAGTAATTTTCTGCCTGGACTTCATATACCGGATCAGTGCCCACCGCCTGGAGAAATGGCACTGTCTGGCAAAAGGGGGGACATGGATGCATGCAGCTCGCTCTCCTGATACAGGAACAATTTGTCAAAGTAATGGACAACTGCCGTAACTCAATTCCGAGTCGCTAATTCAATCTCTGGGTTCACCAGTCTCAAACCACTCAAACATCACTCTTATAGTTTACAGTGTCAACTGAACTTGATCGAATTACTCTCAAGTAATTCACTTGCAGACATTCATTACTCTCTTTCTGCCCAGCTTCCTCGCAAACACAGATGCTTTCATACGCAAACCCACAGCTTAGGCATTTTGCTAATTTATTTGCGGTTAAATCTTTTGCCTATGATAACTATCCTTCACATCCTGACAGTTCAACTGTTCAATCTGTTAATTAAATACTATTGGATTCTTGCAGTAATAATAAACGAGTAGTAATATTCACACTTATGCATTCATATAATACATAGATATAGATTCATCCATACAAAAGAAATATCAGGACAATAGGTACCTTCTGATGATTAAGCAAAACATGCAGATAATTACTGAATGTGAGCTGTCCTACACATTTGTTGCAATCTTTCTTTCATGTCTCCACTAGGAAAGGGAAGATCATCAATGGGCAAGGGATGGTTAATCATTTAATGGGCTGTGTCTGTTGGTTGGGTTATTATCACCGATGCACACGCACACGCACACACACCACACACACACAAGCACACACGCACACACACATTCCATGGAGCAGGGAGGAACTTGGAGGTGAATCTTCAGGCATTATTCCTATGTCGGTGAAGCCCTTGTTTTTCTTAGTGGTTGAGATGGTAGGTTGTTAGATGAGTGACTGTTGTGCATTTGGTGGATGGTCCACCCCGAGGGCTGGAGGTGATGGCAATGAATACTTTTGTGTTCAAGCCCACTCCAAATGTCCAGGTTGTGTTCTCACTGCCACTTTTGGGACCTTGTTGCGTGCACATTAACTAAACGTAAGTTTATTATCCACTGTAAACTTAACATACAGGTGAATCTAGGCAGAGTTGATGGGAGTGTGGGGAGAATTAAATGTGCTTACTGTGGGATTACTGTAAATGGGTGCTTTGTGGTTGGCATGGACGTTGGGCTGAAAGGTCTATTTCCATGCTTTATTACAACGTGACTAAAGCATTTCACAATCTGGTGGTCAGTCAAGATCATTGGTGTTCAAGAAGGAACTGCAGATGCTGGAAGATCAAAGGTACACAAAAATGCTGGAGAAACTCAGCGGGTGCAGCAGCATCTATAGAACAAAGGAAATAGGTGACGTTTTGGGCCAAAACCCTTCTTCAGACCCTTCTTCAGATCATTGGTGTTGTTTGTCAAATTTGGCAATGTCACTGGGGAAAACTTGCTTGTTCTACTTTGAAACAGAACCATTTGTTCTATCTCATTCATTTGAGAAGAAATAGTGTGTGCAATAGGGTGGTGAATCTGTGGAATTCATTGACACAGAATGCTATTTTTAAGACCGAGATAGAGAGATTCTTGATTAGTATGGATGTTATGGGAAGAAAGCAGGAGAATAGGGTTAGGAAGGAGAGATAGACCAGCCATGATTGAATGGCAAGGTAGATTTGATGGGCTACTATCACTTATGAACGTATGAATATGGCATATCTAGTGCAACAATTCCAGATGAGCCATACACATTCCAACACATGGCGAGAGTGAGAACATGGAGCTCGTTTCACGGTCCTGCACAATGCAAACAGGAGATGTGTGGAAGACGCAAAGGCCACACAAATTGTAAGCTTGGTCCTGTGCCCAATGGAGCATGAACACTGAAATTAAAGCTGAAGATGGAAGAGAAGCATCACAAGCTGGAGATGCAATCAGATCTCAGATAGACAGTGACCAAAATAACTGAAGTTGTTGGATGGGAATAATTAGAGGTGCTATTGCAATTTCACAGCAATCATTCTTAAAAGACACCTGGGAATGAGTCTGGCTGTTTTGATTCCTTCAGGAATGGGATTGAGATAAAGTTATAGACTCCTCCCACGAACCTCAGATGATTGACAAAGTTCTATTATTTTCCGAATATTTCTGACAGCTCCTATAACGTGACCAAAACTTAAATCAGGACTTTAGATGCAAGGTTAATGGACAGCACATTAGCACAGCTGTTTGAGCCACTGTTTCACAATGCCAGAGATTTGGGGTCATACCCGATCTTAGATGCTGTCTGTGTGGAGTTTGAAACTTCTCCTGTGACTGCACGGGTTTTCTCTGGTTTCTGTGGTTTCCCAAATGTATGCTGGTTGGGCCAGTGTCAAATGGCCCTATTGTGTAGCTAGGTGGTAAAGTTTGAGTGGAGTTGGGGAACAGGATTAGAACAGAAATAGACACAGGATTAGTATAGAATTAATGGAAATGGGATGGGTGATGTTCAGCTCTGACTTGGTAAACTCCGGGGCCTGTTTCAATGTTCAGTTCAGTTTAGTTTATTGTCACGTGTACAGAGATACAGTGAAAAACTTTTTGTTGCTGTACCTATATCTCATTTAAGAAACATTTAGACAGGTACATGGATACGACAGGTTTAGAGGGATATGGGTCAAAGGCAGGCAGGTAGGACTAGTGTAGATGGGACATGTCGGCTAGTGTGGGCAAGTTGGGCCGAAGGGCCTGTTTCCACGCTGTAAGACTATATGACTATGATTCTACATGTGTCTAATCCTGAGAGAGCTGACCCTCTGCATTCCAAATTGGTCATGTGGATATAAGTACCAGCCAGTCCACTCTGTGTTAGGAACATCATGGCTTCAGTATACTCCTCCACAGTACACACTGCACATCAGGCATGGGAGGAAATGCAGAGGGGGATGCAGTTTCAGGGGCATTAGGTTGGGGTTGTACAATGACACAGAGTCACAGACACTGAGGCAGAGACATGGCTTTTCTGAAGAAGGTGCGGAGTGCAGTAGACGACACAGTGAGTGAAGATGATGGAGGATCGGATGGAACAATGGCATGATATGTGAGTTGTCGTAGGGAATTGTGTGTATACCTGGGTTGTAAAGCTACCAGGGAAGGGAAAAACGGAGGAGGAACATTGAAGAAACATTTAGACAGGTACATAGATAGGACAGGTTTAGAGGGATATGGGCTAAATGCAGGCAGATGGAACTGCTGCAGATGGGACGTGTTAATCGGTGTGGGCAAGTTGGGGCGAGGAGCTTGTTTCCAGACTCTGAAACTATGAAAGAGGGAAGAGGCGATATGAGAGAAAAGACTTGGAAGATACAGTGGCTGGAGAAAGACTGCAGGATCACTGACTTATGACCTTGTCTGAAGAGGAAAAAGAAGTATAAATTCCAAATGTCACCATCGCCATGTTACTGAAAAGGCATCAACTCCAGTGGATGCACTATGGCTACTTGAGATTCCTATTGTTTATTTTCTTCCTGCATCTATTGGCACACCAATGTTTTTAAGATGTCACGCACAGATATGATAAGACACTTCTACAAATTCAAAACCTTCTTCCCTTCTGAATAGCCACAATTCAAGTCTTAATTATGAGCGTTAATGAGGCATGATTTGCTTTTTTTTTTTTACAAATACAGGGTGACGAAGAAGCTTTTGATTACTTGCGTTGTACGTTTCAAGGTCGAGAGCACTTCTCGCTCTATCCGTTCCACCAGATACTTTCTTTGAAAAGCATTTCAGCAATCTAAGGGGCTATTAAACTGGTGCCTGGAAACCATATTATTCTGCTAGTTGAAAAAATTGAATTAAAACCATTGATTAAATTAAACTATGCAACATCTAGCTGCAGTCTTATTAAAAGAGCAGGATCTATATCAATGATTTGGATGGGAACATACATGGCAAGATGAGCAAGTTTGCAGATGATACAACAGTGGGTGGTTTTACAGATAGTGAAGATGGTTGTGAGAATGCCGCAGAATCTTGATTGATTGTCCAGGTGGGCTGAGGAATGATTGATGGAATACAAATAAATGTGAGGTGTTGCATTTTGGGAAGTCTAACAGGGACCTACACAGTGAATGGTGGGGCTCTGGGAAGTGTTGTAGAGCAGAGGGATCTAGGAGTACAGGTGCACGGTTCCTTGAAGGTGGAGTCACAGGTAAATAGGGTGGTCAAAAAGGCTTTTGGCACATTGGCCTTCATCAGTCAGAGTATTGAGTATAGAAGTTGGGAGGTCATGTTGCAGTTGTATAAGACATTGGTGAGACAGCATTTAGAGCCGAAACGTCACCCAGAGATCCTGCCTGTCCCACTGAGTTATTCCAGCATTTTGTGTCTACCTTCGATTTAAACCAGCATCTGCAGTTCTTTCCTAATATACATTCCCACCGCATTTAGAATATTGTGTTCAGTTCTGGGCACCATGTTATAGGAAAGATGGTGTCAAGCTGGAAAGGGTGCAGAGAAGGTTTACGACAATGTTGCCAGAACTAGAGGGTGTGAGCTATAGGGAGAGGTTGAGTAGGCTGGAACTCTATTCCTTGGAGTGCAGGAGAATGTGGAGTGATCTTATAAAGGTGTATAAAATCACGAGAGGAATAGATCGGGTAGATGCACAGAGTCTCTTGCCCAGAGTAGGGGAATCGAGTACCAAAGGACATAGGTTTAAGGTGAAGCGGAAAAGATTTAATAGGAATCTGAGGCGTAACTTTTTCACACAAAGGGTGGCGGGTGTATGGAGCAAGCTGCCTGAGGAGCTAGTTGAGGCATGGACTATGCCAGCATTTAAGAAAGCTAGACAAGTACATGGATAGGACAGGTTTGGAGGGGTGTGGACCAGATGCAGGCAGGTGGGACGAGTGTAGCTGGGACATGTCAGGCAACTGAATCATCCTACCACAACCAGAGAGCAATATTGAACTACTATCTACCTCTTTGATGACCCTCGGACTATCCTTGATCAGACTTTTCTGGCTTTACCTTCCACTTATTCCCTTATCATGTATCTATACACTGTAAATGGATTGTAATCATGCATTGTCTTTCTGCAGACTGGTTAGCATGCAACAAAAGCTTTTCACTGTAACTCAGTACATGTGACAATAAAATGAACTGAACTGAATAGAATGCGGGTGGAATTAAATAAGATTAATGTAGGATTATTGTAAATGGTGTTTGCTGGTTAGTCTGGAGCTGGTGGGTTCAGGGGCCTGATTCTCTGCTGTATGACTAGGTGGACCAAAGAATTTAGCAAGAGGATGGAGTTCAAGTACAGGTCAATCACAAACAAAATAATAGCAGAACAGGGTTCAAAGGGTTCAGAATGAAGCCTCTTGTTCCAGAGTCACCAATCCTAACACCACAATGGCCTTTTATGTTGCAAAGTTTAAAATGAAGCCATGGTTTGCAAATGCTGCAAATGAGTAAATAATTCACAACTCAGCGAAAATAGGGCAAAATGTATTTCTTTCTTAATGCTAAATTTCCCCTCATGTGAAGGTAAAAACGTATAATTTATAGGTAAAATGCAGAGGAAATAATATCAAGGAACGTGAGAGGGGCTCACCATGAATCGTGAGCGCAGGTGCACTGTCTTTATTTTGCAAGCTATGTAATTATCAGTGAACATTAATAACGCTCAATGAACAATCTACGCATTGTTCTCTGAAAGACAAATTAAAATCTCGCGTGGTGGAACTCCAATATTTCTCAGCTGCTCGTGAATGCTGCCGAACAAGCTTCATTTCTCATCTGGTAAGATCTAAAATCAAAGACTTCCTACAAACCCATTAGAATGAAACTGGTGTACTTGGTTTGTGCTGCACACAATCTTTAAAATGTATCAAAGATAGAGGGATATCCTTACCTACTGTAGATGGAGATATTGGTATAGAAACATAGAAAATAGGTGCAGGAGGAGGCCATTCGGCCCTTCGAACCTGCACCGCCATTCAATATGATCATGGCTGATCATCCAACTCAGTATCCCATACCTGCCTTCTCTCCATACCCCCTGATCCCTTTAGCCACAAGGGCCACATCTAACTCCCTCTTAAATATAGCCAATGAACTGGCCTCAACTACCTTCTGTGGCAGAGAATTCCAGAGATTCACCACTCTCTGTGTAAAAAATGATTTTCTCATCTCGGTCCTAAAAGACTTCCCTCTTATCCTTAAACTGTGAACCCTAGTTCTGGATTTCCCCAACATCGGGAATCATCTTCCTGCATCTAGCCTGTCCAACCCCTTAAGAATTTTGTAAGTTTCTATAAGATCCCCCCTCAATCTTCTAAATTCTATCCAGTCTTATAACTATAACTATCCAGTTATGTATTGGTTTATTATTATCACATGTACGAGGATGGAAGTTGGCTCCTCTAATTCGTGCAATGATTAATGGGGGGGGTTGAAGGCTACAGGGAAAAGGCAGGGAAATGGGGTTGAGAGCGAAAAATAGATCAGCCATGATCGAATGATGAAGCAGACGATGGGCTGAATAGATAGACACAAAAAGCTGAAGTAACTCAGCGGGACAGGCAGCATATCTGGAGAGAAGGATTGGGTGACGTACATTTCGGGGCAACACCCTGTTTCAGTGGTTAGGGATAAGGGAACGAGAGATATAGACGGTGATGTGGAGAGAGAAAGAACAAGGAATGAAAGAAATGCAAAAAAGTAACGATGCTGAAGGAAACAGGCTGTTTGTAGGATAAAAATGAGAAGCTAGTGCAACTTGGGTGGGGGAGGGATAGAGAGAGAGGGAATGCCGGGGATACCTGAAGTGAGAGAAATCAACATTCATTCCACTGGGCTGCAAGCTGCCCAAGTGAAATATGAGATGCTGTTCCTCCAATTTGCATTCAGCCTCACTCTGACAATGGAGGAGACCAAGGACAAAAAGGTTTGTATAGGAATGGGCTGGAGAATTAAAGTGTCCAGCAACCGGGAGATCAGGTTGGCTGAGCGAAGGTGTTCTGCGAAACGATCGCCCAGTCTGCGTTTGGTCTCGCCAATGTATGAGTCCATATCTTACAATACAATACAATACAATACGGTTTATTTGCCACATTGCACATAAAGTGCAAGTGAAATTAATATGTCAGCAGCGGTACAATGATAAAGAACACACACAAAAACACAATAAAAATTTAACATAAACATCCACCACAGCATTCATCACTGTGGTGGAAGGCACACAATTTGGCCAGTCCTCCTCCATTTTCCCCCGTGGTCGGGACCTCAACCCTCCGCAGCCGTTGTTGTGGGCATCCAGATGGTAAAAGGACAAGGTACAAGTCCAGGTAAGTCCAGGATCGGCTCTTCCCCACCAGACACCGCGGCTTTAAGTTGGTGTAGGCCGCTGGCCGGCGGTCGAGATTTAATGTTTAAAGTTCTCGCCGCGCCGCAGCCAGAAGCACCGCAGACCGCAGGGCCGGCGGTCGAAGCTCCCCTCCAGGGGTGATGGTAAGTCGCCACCGCACCCGCGGTAGAAGTTGGCCGCGGGCCGGCAGTGATGGCTTCTTCTTTCCCCGGGTCCCCCATGAGGGATCCCGGGCTGTAGACGCCGGGCCAGCTGGAGCTGTGCAGACCGCGCGCGGCTTCAGGCTGCCGGCTGCCCCGGGCCAGCGAAACGGACCGCTCCCCTCCAGCAAGGGCTCACCCGCTCCACGTCGAGAGTCCACGCTGCGCCCGCCGCTGAAGCCCCGGGCGCGTCTCCGGGAAAGGCCGCGCCGATCCTTGCTGTTAGGCCACGGGGGAGGCGACCTGGAAAAAGTCGCCTCTCCATGGAGGAGGCGGCCGAAACGGTTTTCCCCCTTACCCCCCCACACCACCCCCCACACAAAACACACCGAGAAACATCAAAAACATACTTTAAAACATACTAAAAATAAATAAAAAAGTTGAAAAAACTAACGCGCTGCTGACAGGGCTGCCGCCATTGCAGCGCCCCCACCATTCATAATGAACAACGGATTCAGCAGATGAGGTTGAAGGAGGTGCAAGTGAACCTCTGCCTAACCTGAAAGGACTGTCGGGGTCCCTGGACAGAGTCGAGGGAGGAGGTTTAGTGACAGGTGTTGCATCTTCTGCGGTTGCAGGGGAAGGTACCTGGGGAGGAGGTGGTTTGGTTGGGAAGGAATGAGTTACCCAGGGAGTTGCAGAGGGAACGGTCTCTGTGGAAGGTGGAAAGGGGTGGAGATGAGAAAATATGGGTATTAGTGGGATCCCGTTGGAGGTGGGGGAAATTTCGGAGGATTATGTGTTGCTTGCGACGGCTGATGAGGTGGAAGGTAAGGATTAGGGGGTCTCTGTTGTGACTCAGGGGACGGTGAGCAAGGACAGAGCTGTGGGTTATGCAGGAGACACAAGTGAGGGCCTCATCTATGATGGGAGAGGTGAATAAAAGGGAATACTTTGGAATGAAATGGAATACTTTATTGTCACATGTGACTAGGCACAGTGAAATTCTTTGCTGCAAACCCAATGTATACAAATAGCAGCCTTTCCCCCTCACGGCCCCGTTCCCTAAAGAATGAGGACATCTCAGATGTTCTAGTATGGAACACCTCATCTTGGGCGCAGATGCAGCGTAGACGGAGGAATTGGGAGTAGGGGATAGAGTCTTTGCATGAAGCAGGGTGGGAGAAGTGTAGTCGAGATAGTTGTGGGAGTTAGTGGGTTTGTAATAGATGCCAGTCAATAGTCTATTTCTTGTGATGGAGACTGTGTGATCAAGAAAGGGGAGGGAGGTGTTGGAGATGGTCCAAGTAAATTTGAGTGCAGGATGCAAATTGGTGGTGAAGTTGATGAAGTCCATGAGTTCTGCATGGGTGCAGGAGGCAGCACCAATGCAGTCATCAATGTAACGGAGTTTGTGGATAGGGCAAGTGTATGCCTGGAACAGGGATTGTTCAACGTACCCTACAAAGATGCAGGCATAGCTGGGGCCCATGCAGGTGCCCATAGCTACGCCTTGGACTTGGAGGAAGTGGGAGGAGTCTAAGGAGAAGTTGTTGAGGATGAGGACCAGCTCCGCTAGGATCCATTAGAAGCCAAATGGCCTAATTCTGCTCTTACATCTTATGGTCTTATGGAAAATAGACAAAAAATGCTGGAGTAACTCAGCGGGACAGGCAGCATCTCCGGAGAGAGGAATGGGTGACATTTCGGGTCAAGACCCTTCTTCAGACTCATGGTCTTACAGTCCATCTCATACAACTTCTCAGTTACGAGCAGAAGTAGTCAAGTTGTAAGTTACAAAACCACAGGTGGGTGTATTCTGCAACCCAAGGAAGGAGGCAAACCCGCAACGTCTGCTGCCAAGATGGTCAAGAGCACCAGGTGTATGAGAACTCCACCACACGGACGTTCCGCTACCCAAGTCGCACACCATCCTGATTTGGAAAAACATCACCCATCCTCCATCACTGCTGGATCTAAGTCCTGGAGCTCCCTGTTCATTAGCATCATGGGAGCAACTTCATCAGAAGGACTGCAAAGATTCAAGATGGCGGCTCACCACCACTTTCTCAAGGGCGTCTAGGGTTGGGTATTAAATGGGGGTCTTGCTTGCATTTCTCAGACCACAAAAATGGATACAAAAAAACTATCCAGTTAGGCAGCAGGGTATAACCACTGAGTGGGATAATTACACAGACCTTTGTGTAGTGATGCCTTTATTCTTCACACTAATTCCCAGCTTGCTGTAAGCACCAACCTCAGGCCTGATACTCTAGATAATGCCACAGATTCCCTTTTACTGTTTGTTTAGAGCAACCGATTGATTCAAAACAGTAAAACTCAGATAAGCCTCCCCTTCCTTGCATGGTGAGCAGAGATTCCAGATTTTTGGTTCAATATCATTAATATACAGACTTATTTATAGTTCACATTTTTTATATGTTGGATGGTCGTATAACAAATGTTTCAATGAACCTGATGAGTTTAATGGGAGCAGGAAATGTACAGGCACTCCAGCTGCACACCTATCCATGTTCAGACCACTCATAATCTGACCCCCAATCCCAACTCTTGTCACACTCCGGCCACTGGATTTTCTCCGCTCACATTCCATACTAATGAGTGAGGCAGGGACCACACCATTTTGGTTTCTGAATTATCAAGACAGCAGTTTTTCAGATTTTTGCTGTGCTTCAGTTTGATGAAGCCAAACTAAAACCAGGTCATTGCAGGATAAGTGATGTAAACATTAGTGATTCAAAAAATAAAGTGCTGGAGGAACTCAGCGGGTCAGGCAGCGTCTGTGGAGTGATGAGACTAACGATGTTTTGGGTCGGGGCCCTTCTTTAGACTAATAAGAGCAGGGGAGAGTAGGCTGGAAAAGGGAGGTAGGGACAGGACAAAATCCTGGCAAGTGTAGGTTGATGGAGGTGAGGAAAGGGTTTATAAGCAGATGGGTGGAGTAAGTGATAAAGGCTAGACATGAAAAGGAGTCAAAAGCATGCCAGATAAGGAGAGGAGGAGTGAAATGTAAAGCCGAAGGGAGGAATTTAGGTTGAAGGTAACATGGGTGAAGAGAAAGAGAGGGGAGAAAAGTGAAAGGAGGACTCGGAGATGGGAGATGAGTGTATCAAGGAGGGGAAAGAAGAAGTGAGACTGAGGTGGGAGGGATATGGTGGGAGAAATGCCTGCGCAATGGTGTGAAGAGGCCCGGGAAAGAGAAGGGGGGTACTACTGAGTGGTGTAATGGTGTGGTCCCCAAGTACCCTAATTCACTTTTATACCCCCTCTTTTATACCCCTTCCTTTTGTCTACCCTTTGTCACTTACCGCACCCATCTGCAAAACATACCCCCCTCGCTTGTACCCACCTTTCACGGGCCAGACTTTGTGCCGCCCCCATCTCTCTTTCCCAGCTATCTTCCCCCGACGACAATCAACCTGAAAAAGGGTCCCAATACGGAACATTCTCCTTAGACACAAAAAGCTGGAGTAACTCAGCCGATCAGACAGCATCTCTGCAGAAAAGGAATAGATGACTGGGTCTGATGAAGGGTCTTGACCCGAAACATCACCTATACCTTTTCTCCAGAGATGCTATCTGACTCGCTGAGTTACTCCAGCTTATTATGTCTATCTTCAGTTTAAACCAGCATCTGCAGTTCCATCCTACATGTTTTTCTGTCCATTTCCCTCCACAAATGCTGCCTGACTTGCTGAGTTCCTCCAGCACTTTGTTATTTTGCTCACAATTCCAGCATCTTGTGTAAACGTTTATGGTTGCCAGGTGTATGCAATCTCCACCAGTGCTCAAAACGCAGGCTGTTCCTCGGTCCAAACGACATCCTTTACATTAACTGCTGTCACCAATGACCCCTGTTTCTGCCGCCAGCCCCTCTTCTATCTCCTCTGCGCAAGGAGTCAGTGTCAGATGAACTGATGGGTAGCCCATCACAAAATCAGCGATCACTGAATCAGTGAATCGTAAAATAGAATCACTGCAGAATAAAATGTGGTTTGCAGCATTGCCTCGCTCTGATAATGAAACGTTAGGTAACAAGGTCAAATGATCAATTGAGTTGGACTTGGAATGGTGGTGAAAATTATACCAGAGTGATAGATGCTCTCTGCTGCTTAAAGCAACCTCAGCAAAAAGCAAGAACAGCGAGCATTTCCCAAAATTATAAATGCTAAGTTAAATCACGGTATCGTCTGGGGAGAGAGACTCTCTGGGAATTATTAGGTGCGTAAGTACCAGGAGCAGTGACCATGGCCAAATATCTCCGACATATAATTCTGATGGATGACTAATAATGGTGGAAGTCTTTAAATGAGATGCAAATATAGACAATGGCAATATGGTGATCAGGATTCATTGCATGTACTGAGTTGGTGTAGGATAGTTCCAGGATGTTCTGTTTTGATTTTAGTTTGTTAGCAGCTGTAGAACTGTGCTCGTCCTTTGGTTAATTGATAGCAGTCAATCAGACCTCACGCTGGGAGGTAGATTGGGCAGGTATGGAGACGATGGGTCAAAAGGCCCCCTTCTGTGTTGTACATTTGGATAATTCAATATTTCAGAATACTTTTCTGTATGAGAGCATAATTTACTTCACAAAATTAACTGAAGAATGAAAATTATTTAAAGACATTTGGGGCAGCCTAGTGGTGCAGCTGAAGGAGCTGCTGCCTCAAAGTGCCAGAGACCCGGGTTTGATCCAGACCTAGGGTGCTGTCTGTGTGGAGCTTGCACACTCTCTGTGGGTTCCTCTGGGTGCTCCAATTTCCTCCCATATCCCAAAGGCAGTGGGTTTGTAGGTTAATTGGCCTCTGTAAATTGCCCCCAGTGTGTGTAGTGTGGAGGCAAAAGTGGGATAACATAGAACTAGTGTGAATGGGTGATCAATGGCCCCCTTGATGCTGGATCATGATCGAGATTCTGACACACACAGGCAGATCAAGAACACTTTGAAAGTGCCTCCTATCACTTGCCAATTTCCAAATATTATTCAAATGTTGGTAATTATTCAAGCCATCCATCTTCTCTGCAATCAACGTGTAACATCTGCAGTTCCTTCCTACACATTACTAATTTGTTTTCTCTCTTCCCTAGTTCTGATGAGAGACCTCAGACCGGAAACGCTCATTGTTTCTTGTTCCACATATGCTGACTTACTTGCTGAGTGTTTCCAATATTTTCTGTTCTTATTTCAAATTTCCAGCAACTCCTTTTTTTTCTGATATTCATTTGGCATTTACAATCACTCTCTGTAGCCTCAGTTCTGAAGCCAGTTTTCTAAAGTCCCCCATCTGCTTAAAGAAGTGAGCAATGACCATATTCCCTGGGGATTAAACCGTGCATGGGAAAAAAAGCAAGAAGTTCAACAGCAATCTGCCTTTGTGTCATGAAATTGTTAAAATAAACGTTTGAATTTATCTGGCATAAAAGCCAGTTGCTTTGCAATGTATTAATTGGAGAGATGGAGAAATTATTATAATTATCTGAGTAACTTCATCATGGATAACATCTTCCCTTGTTTATATGCAAACACTTCCATCTTTTTATTTGCCTGCTTCTGGTCTGGTCAACATATTAATAAATAATAATGCAGAATTAGTGACAAAGTATTCCTAACAGATTTAAGCTGCCGTGATCATGTTTACTTTGATACACCGCATGCTAATTGAAAACTAAACTGGTGCATAATGAGCAAAAAAAAGAACAGCTTCATCCAAAGAGAAATAAATGATAAAATGTTTCAAATTGAAAAATTAAGAAGGTTGTTTCCTTCATCACTTATTCAGGGTATATAATCAGAGAAACACTTAGTTTGTTTGCATGGCATTTAAGCACATAAACACAGTAACTGCCCTTGAAAGACTCAAGAGACCACAGTTGTTGGAGTCTGGAGCAAAAACAAACTGCTGAAGGAACTGAGCAGGTCAGGCAACATCTAATAATAATAATAATACATTTTATTTATGGGCGCCTTTCAAGAGTCTCAAGGACACCTTACAAAAATTGAGCATGTAGAGGAAAAACATGTAAGGGGAATGAAATAAATAGTAGAGACATGACTAGTACACAAAGTAAAGACAGAATTCAATACAAAACACAGTATGAGGCAATTAATGCACAGATGAAAAGGGACAGGGACGTGGGGCTAAGGATAGGCAGAGGTGAAGAGATGGGTCTTGAGGCGGGACTGGAAGATGGTGAGGGACACGGAATTGCGGATCAGTTGGGGGAGGGAGTTCCAGAGCCTGGGAGCTGCCCTGGAGAAGGCTCTGTCCCCAAAACTGCGGAGGTTGGACTTGTGGATGGAGAGGAGACCGGCTGATGTGGATCTGAGGGACCGTGAGGGTTGGTAGGGGGAGAGGAGGTCAATGAGATATGGGGGGGCCAGATGGTGGAGGGCTTTGTAGGTGAGGATCAGGATTTTGTAGGTGATCCGGTGGGAGATGGGAAGCCAGTGAAGTTGTTTGAGGACTGGAGTGATGTGATGCCAGGATTTGGTATGGGTGATGAGTCGGGCGGCTGCGTTCTGGACCAGTTGGAGTCGGTTGATGTAGGTGGAGCTGATGCCAAGGAGAAGTGAGTTGCAATAGTCCAGTCGGGAGGAGATGAAGGCATGGATGAGTCTTTCAGCAGCGGGCGGTGTGAGAGAGGGTCTGAGTTTGGCGATGTTGTGGAGATGAAAGAAGGAGGTTTTAATGACATGGCGGATGTGAGGCTCAAGGGAGAGGGTGGAATCAAAGATCACGCCAAGGTTGCGGGCCTGGGGAGATGGGGAGACAGTGGTGCCGTCGATGGTGAGAGTGGGGTTATTGATTTTGCTGAGTGTGGCTTTGGAGCCTATGAGGAGGAATTCTGTCTTATCGCTGTTGAGTTTGAGGAAATTATGTTGCATCCAGGTTTTTATAGCTGACAAACAGGAGTTGATATGGGAGAGGGGGGGGTTGTGGGGGGATTTGGTGCCAAGGTAAATCTGGGTGTCATCTTATTAAATCCCATTTTTTGTAAACGGGCTAAAAGCTCTTTCAAAGTGACAAGCCACATAGCGTCTTAAACCACTGCAGGAACAAAATTGTTTATTTCTGGGCGACACAGTGGTACAGCAGTAGAGTTGCTGTCTTACGTCACCAGAGACCTGCCTGACCACAGGTGCTATCTGTATGGAGTTTGTACGTTTTCCCTGTGACCACGTGGGTTTCCTCCGGGTGCTCTGGTTTCCTCCTTCATTTCCAAAGACATGCAGGTTTGTAGGACAATTGGCCTCTGTAAATTGTCCCTAGTGTGTAGGATAGAGCTAGTGTAAGGATGATCATTGGTCAGCGAAGAGTCAGTGGGCCAAAGGACCTGTTTTCACATAGTATCTCTAAAATATTGTGAAATTGTAAAATCGCTCTTAAACCACCACTTAACACGTCAGAAAAATGTATCAGCGGCAGTGAAGAAAGCTAGAAGATCATCTCCCAATGTAAGTCACAAAGGATGGCCTACCTCTGTGGTGCCAATATTGATATGAATGGTAATACCTCGTGATGCTGGAAGCAAAAGGCTCACAAACTTCAAATAAGATTTAATTCACTGAACATCTCTGTAGATATTTTTTGCCAAAAAGTATTATTCTCCCAACGAAAAGCAGGATCCAAGTCATGAAATAGCACTTCCATTCATACAAAACAGGTTTTTCAGCCCACCTAGTCAATGCTGACCATCAATCAGGGGCGGAAAACCCGGGGGGCCAGAGGGGACACGTCCCCCCCATGTTTTGAGAGGGGGGGGACATCTCCCCCCCCCAAGTTTTTGTCATCCGGATTTAAAATCTCCGCTTTCCGAGAGACAATGGAGGTGGGACTGCTGATCGAGGATGCCGATTGGATGAGAGAGATGTCGGTCAGCAGGCAATGGGGGCGGGACATGATGATTCAGCGCGATGATTGGAGGAGGGAGGAGGGAGGAGTGGGGGGGTGGGACTTAGGATAAAGTGCGGTGATTGGGGGAGGGAGACGTGGCACAGACCTGCGCCTCATCCGCAGCCAGGATCGATCCCGGCCGGGTCTCCGGCCTTATCCAGTCCCCATCCGAGTGCCCCCCCCCCCCCCCACGGGTGGCCAGAGAGGTCGGGAGTCAGACGGGAGCTGTACCCCCAGGCCAACAGCCAGCGCAGAGAAGCGGTGCTAAACCCAGCACAACTCTGCCTGTCCCGCCAGGTTAACCTGCCTGGGCTTGCGGGAAATATGGCCAGCGCGGAGAGGCCGTGCTAGCGTCCCATCAGTCCAGTCAGGGCTGTAGGTTAACCCGGCGAGACAGGCAGAGTTGAGCTGCATTTAGCGCTGGATTGAGCCTCCGAAGCCTCGCGTGCGTCTGTGTGTGTGTGTGCGCATGCACGCACGGCCGCCAAAAAATTGTGTCCCCCCTGTCCCCCGGTCCCCTCCATATTTTGATAGCGAGTTCCGTGCCTGCCATCAATTACCATTCACACTAGTTCTATGTCACCCCACTTTCTCATCCATTCCCTGTGTATTTGGGGCAATTTAGAGAAGCCAATTAACCTACAAACCCACACGTCTTTGAGATGAGGGAGGAAACCAGGTCTGCCAGAGGAAACCTACGTGGTCACAGAGAGAACGTGCAGACCCCACACAGACATCACTTGAGGTTAGGATCGAACAAGGGTCTCTAGCACTGTGAGGCAGCAGCTCTACCGGCTGCGCCACAATGCCGCATTTGTTCAAACCCTCCAACTGGATGGGGTACCTCTCTCTGACTTTGACTTCCACGATCCCCCCCCCACCCCCATTCAGCCTTGTAAATTAGATAAGTAAGTCTGTTCCTTAGATATGGTCAGCTGTTAATTGTTGATAAAGAAATAATTGATTTGCTGGTTTTCAAAGTCCTTAATTAACAGCGAATACATAAAAGATCACACAACAAACCACAAATTATGGAAAATTTACGTAAAACATCAAACACACAGATTGGCTACTTTGATGTTTAATGTTGCTGGGGATTACATTGGAGAATTCTTTGTGTGGCATTGGATATTTCTACATATTTCAATATTGTTGATTGCAGGGACTCTGGTTATTGCCCCAATTCCCCAGCCAAGCAGGTATTTCTCACATGTAAGTTGAGATAGAGATATTCTAAAGGCAAACACCACAAAGTCAAATCCTACCTCTGCCCACATACTATTCCAGCAGTATTGCTGGACAGTGCACTCTGTTAGCCCCATTTCCAATCCCTGTGGGATTGAAGCAATTGCAGTGACCTGATCAAGAGGGAGATCAAAAGCTTGGAAAGAGTGGATGTGGAGAGGATGTTTCCACTATTGGGGGAGTTCAGAGGTCATTGCCTTAGAATTTAAGGACGTTCTTTTAGGAAGATGAGGAGAAATTTATTTCGTCAGTGGGTTGTGGATCTGTGGAATTCTTTGCCACAGAAGGCTGGAGAGGCCGTCAGTGGACATTTTTAAGACGGAGATCGATAGATTTTTGATTAGTACAAGTGTCAGAGGTTATGGGGAGAAGGCAGGAGAATGGGGTTATAAAGGAGAGATAGACCAGCCATGATTGAATGGTGGAATAGACTTGATGGGCCGAATGGCCTAATTCTACTATCACTTATGACCTTATAATCAAACCTGGGAACGTCTAATCTCTAAGGGGTAGCTAACTACTATGATATCATCACAGGAAGCTCTGACAAATGTCACCCTCAGCAATGTCAATGGTGCATTTTTCCATACAGAGATAATGACCAATATGAAATTGCACAAGTAATTACCAATGATGTGAATTAATTATAAATGCAGAAGCGGTAGGAATGAGTTATATTCATGTGCTGGTTTCTGAATGAAAGCGCATCCAACTGGAAATATAAATGGACCTAGTATTAAATAGCAGCTTGCAACCAATTTCTCATTGCTGGGGAAACTTAAATAACAAACTGCTCCTTGATAAACTGCTGGTAATATCTTGCTCAGGTTACCTGATGTAAGCTGTGCGCTGCTATGGTATAAGGCGATATTGTAATCAATTTCAGGTTTGTGGATGTAGTGATGTACAATATGTTTTGATTCAAGCATTGCTTATAAGCATTGCTTATGCAGAGATGGAAACTTGGCTGATTAGAATGGAAGAGGCATCAGACAGTCACAGTTGGCACAGTGTGAGATTCTAGGCCTATAAAATCCCTTTCCAACCCATTGTCCCCTGTGCCTGTTATAGAAATGTTTCATCTCATTCCTCTGAATCAAAAGCTTTCCTTCCAATCTGAGACATGTGCAGTAGCAAAGTTTCTACGGTGCTTTGTTAGACCCCACGCTGATAGCCTGCAGCTCTAGACTTGCATACAGTTGTAATCAGTTCACTTTTCTGAGGAAGAAATTAATCTCAAAGCGATTTTAATCATGTGTAAAATGAAAATGCATTTGAAATGGATCAGCCTCCAGGAGTAGAATCGACCCAACATTTAGGAGGGATTTTACTTGTCAGAACACAAGAAAGTAACAGTAGAAATGAATCACCAGGCCCCTCAAGCCAGCCCTACCATTCAGTGTGATCACGGCTGATCCATGCAGGTCTCAATTCCTCTTCTGAGCCAATTTCCCAATCTTTCACACATGATCTATCGCAACCTTAAATACATCACATGGTCCGGTCTCCACCACCCTCCAGGACTAAGAATTCCAGACATACACTTCTCCCTCACTCTTCCACCAGAAACTTTGTGTTGCTTCTGAAGAAATACCTGCATGGATTCTTTCTAGTTGTAGATTTATATATAATACTAGACCAAGTGCAGACCCGTTGGGTCTGTTCCCCCAACGTGCGGTTGTGCGGGGGGGGAGGCGGCATGCCGCGTCACACACTAACTACCCCCCCTCCCGCACTCACGTAAATGGAGGGGAGAGGGGGGTGGAGGAGAGGGGGGTGGAGGAGAGGGGGTGGGAGGAGAGGGGGGGGGGGAGGAGAGGGGGGGAGGAGGAGAGGGGGGGGGAGGAGGAGAGGGGGGGAGGAGGAGAGGGGGGGAGGAGGAGAGGGGGAGGAGGAGAGGGGGGGAGGAGGAGGGGGGGGAGGAGGAGAGGGGGGGGAGGAGGAGAGGGGGGGAGGAGGAGAGGGGGGGAGGAGGAGAGGGGGAGGAGGAGAGGGGGGGAGGAGGAGGGGGGGGAGGAGGAGAGGGGGGGAGGAGGAGAAGGTGGGGAGGAGGAGGGGGGGGAGGAGGAGAGGGGGGGGGAGGAGAGGGGGGGAGGAGAGGGGGGGGGGGGGGGGAGGAGAGGGAGGGGGGGCAGAGAGAGTGCCTTTTTACTTCAACCCATACCCAAACAACCATTTGCCGGCAGTGCTTTTTTACCTCTAACCATATTTTCATTTTCAAAACCAAATTAAGGGTACTCACAGTGCTGTAGACATTTGTCAGTGTCATTCAGAGCTCTGATTGAGGCACACCACTTGCAGAGCTCTGATTGAGGCACACCACTTGCAGAGACTGATTGAGGCACACCACTTCCTGGTTTTATAGTCCCTTCCCCTCCCTCCAGCGGGAGCAGCAGAGAGAATGGGGAATGGTGTAAAAACATTAATATCTCTGTCAATTTTCATCGACGGGAAAAATCCTCAGCACACATGCGGCGGAGGGGGGCTCTGAGCGAGGTGGCCAAAAATGACGGCCGTAGGTGGTGGCGTACTCTCGGAAACCTCAGCACAGAAAGCCAAAACCGGTCAAGAACAGAGTTTTAATAATATGGATAGATTGATGTATGGTCATAGAACAAGGTAAAATATGACTGGGGGAGAGTGAGGGTCTGCATTTTGTTTGTGCGGTACAGTGGCGCGCTGGTAGAGTTGCTGCCTTATAGCGCCAGAGACCCGTGTTCGATACTCACTATAGGTGCTGTCTGTACGGAGTTTGTACATTCTCCCCATGACATGCGTGGTTTTCTCTGGGAGCTCCGGTTTCCTCCCACACTCCAAAGATATACAGGTTTGTAGGTTAATTGGCTTGGTGTAAATGTAAAATTGTCCCCATTGTGTGTAGGGTAGTGTTAATGTGTGGGGATCGCTGGTCGGTGCGGACTCGGAGGGCCGAAAGGCCTGTTTCCGCGCTGTATCTCTGAACTAAACTAAATTAAATTAATCTATTGATAATGAAAGGAAAAAAAGTTAGCATCTGTGGTATTTTTATCTTTGATTCATGAGGTTGTGGCCCAGGGACCCAAGCACAAGACCAGGTTAGAACTTCAACACCATCCTGAGTGAGGTGGTGGTGACCAAGACATAGAAACATAGAAACATAGAAATTAGGTGCAGGAGCAGGCCATTCAGCCCTTCGAGCCTGCACCGCCATTCAATATGATCATGGCTGATCATCCAACTCAGTATCCCGTACCTGCCTTCTCTCCATACCCTCTGATCCCCTTAGCCACAAGGGCCACATCTAACTCCCTCTTAAATATAGCCAATGAACTGGCCTCGACTACCCTCTGTGGCAGGGAGTTCCAGAGATTCACCACTCTCTGTGTGAAAAAAAGTTCTTCTCATCTCAGTTTTAAAGGATTTCCCCCTTATCCTTAAGCTGTGACCCCTTGTCCTGGATGCTGGACACACATGAAGGATCCGTTTAAATTGAAAGCAGGTTAGGTGCATCCCAATGATCTGGACCACATATCTCCCTCCACTACCATTACTAATACAGATTTAATTGGGCATCATCGCTTGTTGTTCTGTGAGAAAATTCCTGTGCTTCCACAAAAAATACTTAACTGACAGAAATGTGCGTGAAAAGCTCTAAATTTGCAAGTGCTGGAAATCAGAAATAAAAACAGCAAACACTGGAAACTCTCAGTGGGTCAGGCAGCATTTGTGGAGAGAGAAACAGAGGTAATATTTCAGATCAAAGACCCTTCAAGATGTTGCACGTCTTCCTTGATTCGTGAACATTTGATTGACAGATTTTCTTCAAAATCCCACTGATTCGTTGGAGCGTGTGTGTTCAATTTAAGAAGCTACATCTCACAATAACGAAGAGCGCGCCACTCTCCACATACCGGATCACTGAAATTCTCACAATGTATTTTCCCTCCTTTGCAATTCATGAAATTCTGTCGTACAAAATGCTTTCCAGGAGAGCATTGTTTTGCAACTTGAGGAATGGCTTAACATTAATTCACGTGCTGTACCTCCTCCCAGGTGATTTTATTGACATCTCCCATTCAGACCTCCCAGTGATTGTCTCTTCCATGCAAATCTTCAGTGGCTCTCTGTAATATTCACACAGAAAATCCAGCAAATGCAAGGCAGACAACAAAAGCCCTGTGACCCAGCCACTCCATGTGGTGTAAATTGCACAAGATTGGGCCTTCACTTTTAATTTCCCCTGTAATCTTGTAACCGAGCTGCGTAATTGTTGTGGAGGCAAAGGAACAACCCTGCCCTTTCATGTCTGTTTACTTAAAGCAAGCTGAACGTGAAGACAAAACCAAGGCACCTTTCCATGCTCTAATCTGATTTCATTAGGGAAGCTGCTAGAGAGTGTGCCACAGAAACAATATTTAGACAGCAAAAGACAGCAATCTGCACATATCAACGTGTCATTTCCAATAGCCGACACTGACAAATGCTCCCTCCTCCTGCAGCTAAGCCCTGCTGTGCTTCACCGTCAAATCCGGATTGCATGCTGCACATCTCTTTCAGTTATTCCACTCAAATAATGTGGCCCCTTTTCCCATTCTTCCGGAGATAATCCATGTGCTTTCCCTCTCACTCATTCATCACTGTCAGCCGATTATTAAAATATCTGATCTCCTTTAGCAAGTGCACTTTTGCTAAATAAATTAGCTTTCTGCAACTCTTATGACAGTTGACAGGGCTGGTATATTCCATCTGAAAAAAGCTGCCTTTGCTCACCCAAGCAAATGATTTCTCACGTTGCACGGTGTTCGTCCTTAAGCATAAGTAGTTCTCCTTAAGAGTCTTGGACAATGCTTCATCCTCAACCATCAATAAAAACGCCTCAAAACTATAACAGCAGCAAACATGTGCTATAGTAGCGGGCATTTTGCAATCCATTTACAGAGTTGATCAATGAAACTGAACTTTGGAAGATGATTTGCTATCATCTGCCAATGAAGGTCCTTGTTATTTGCTGACTTACTATTAGCAGAAGGTACACAAAAATGCTGGAGAAACTCAGTGGGTGCAGCAGCATCTATGGAGCGAAGGAAATAGGCAACATTTCAGGCCGAAACGTTGCCTATTTTCTTTGCTCCATAGATGCTGCTGCACCCGCTGTGTTTCTCCAGCATTTTTGTGTACCTTCGATTTTCCAGCATCTGCAGTTCCTTCTTAAATACTATTAGCAGATCTGTGCACTTGCATGGCCAGTCATGCTTTTCTGGGTGTGTTGATAAATGTTAATTTAGTTTAGATTAGTTTAGTTTAGAGATACTGTGCAGAAACAGGCCCTTCGGCCCACTGAGTCAGTGACCAGCAATCCTTTGGGCCACCAAAGCTCTCTCCTGCTTGCTGTGATACAGATTGCCACTGATGTGTTGTGCTGGCAAAGAGAGAAAAATCAATGCATGGTGTGTGGTTGAAGTCAAGCTTCAAGAACCTGGGCCAGATACGAATCAGATTTGCATCTGGAGTCAGGATACAGTGTGTAGACCAGCTGTGTCAGGTCTGTGTCAGGAAAGTCAGGGAAATCAGGAATGTGGTAGATTTGCACCAGAGCTGAGATCTGATAGTGGTCCTGGTAGTGTCCACACACTCTGTGACCGATGTGTGGTCTGTGTTCCTATGATAGAATCATAGCGTCACAGTCATACAGTATGGAAATAGACCCTTTGGCCCAGCTCATCCATGCTGATCGAGATGCATAACTAGTTATATTTCCCTGCATTTGGCTCCTATCTCTCTGGACATTCCCTATACGTGTACCTGCCCAAAAACCTACATGCACTATCTATTCCCCTTATGATTTATGCATATCTATAAGATAACCCCTCAGCTTTCTGCACTCCAAGTAATAAAGTCTTAGCCTACCCAACCTCTCCCCATAGACCAGACCCTCGAGTCCTGGCAAGATCCTCATAAATTCTCTGCACCCTTTCCAGCTTAATGGCATATTAACTACACCCGGATGACCAAAACGGAATACAGTATTCCAAGTGTGACCTCACCAATGTCTTGTACAATTATAACATAGCATCCCAACTTCTACACTCAATTCCCTGAGTGTTGAAGGCCAGTGTGCCAAAAGGCTTCTTCACCACCTTATCTATGTGTGACACCTTGCAAATATCTACGACAGACGCCTTGCAAATATCCATGACAGACACAAAATTGCTGGAGTAACGCAGCGGGTCAGGCAGCATCTCCGGAGAAAAGGAATAGGTGACGTTTCAGATCAAAACCCTTCTTCAGACTGAGGGAAACTAGAGGTATGAAAAGGCTCTTCCACAGCCAACAATTGGCTATTGAGGACTCTACCTTTCCTTGATCATCCGTGCTGGCTGATTTGTTCTGAAAGTTTTCTTACCTCTAGTTTCCCTCTCCCCTGACTCTCAGTCTGAAGAAGGGTTTCAACCTGAAACGTCACCTATACCTTGCCTCAGGCATTTTGTGTTTCATTGTCATCTCTTTTATCTTCCCCTTTTCAGTGACAAGCATTGCCCATCTCCTCCCCAAAGAATGCACATGCTATGTCATTAAACCAAGTTCAAGCTTTCTTCACTGAGGGGACACTGTCAGTGGGATTCCCCTCTGCCTGAGGATTTGAGTAACAGCAAGGACCGGCCTGCTTGCTTCTCCCTCAATGGAAATCACCGATAATCAATTTGCTGTCACACTACTCTGCAACGTTCCCCATTGCTCACTATGTCTTCGTAGTGCAGAATATAACAGAGTAACCCCTGCCGATGCTGACAGGGACCACCGCGGCTCAAAACGACTGCCATCTGCTTGCAATGTTGCAGTGTAACAGACAGGCATCCAGATGCCTGAAACACGCTACAACTTCACGGCCATTCATCAAATCACCGGCAAGCAGCTTTATTCTGTGGCAGCGCCTACAGGTGAAGTAAACGTGGAGAAATTCTGAATTATCCCTGCGACGCAAGAAACATCCAGCTTACGCAGCGAGGCACGAATGCTTATGGCATTTATGTATTGCTCATTTAAAACTGCAACTATTTCGTTTTGGTTGATCAATAAATGACGGCAATGCTATTATTATTGCTAAATAATAGGGACACTAGTGAATGTTTCAGGCTGCCGTGCAGATTTGTGGTGGGTCCATTCCACGGTGATAACTCATAAATTGTGGAACTTATCCATTTACTTGCACAGAAACACGAAACACCAGGGTTGAAATGAAAGCCCATTTTAATTAATGCTATAATCGCAACTGAGGTTTCATTGCAACCATCTGTGCCACAGTTGCAGTGTCCATAAAGATTTATTCACTAAACATTATTTCATCACCAAGACCTTTCAACAGATAATAGGGAGACATTACATTCTATGACGCCTTTGTCTGCTCCATGTTAAATAGTTTTAATAATACCCACAGGGCAGTCGATTAATGGTTATTGTATTTACTAAACTGATTGTTCCACTGCAGTAGGGCTAATCTCCTGCTGTTCCACTCATAAAATAATAGGATCAATGCAGATTTGATTGCAGAAACAAAAGGGAAGTTTTCCAACCTAACAAATCCTTTGTTTTCCTTTGGAAAAAAAACAGGGGAATAAAGAAAATTATTCCACACCTTCTTATTCCCAGTTTTCTTCAATGTGCTACATCATATTCAGTGATTGCTCCACATAATTCTACTGTGCCATTCTAGAACATCCTATACCTCTGGTCCTTTCTCTCTCTGATGGCTTGTGTAAACTTGAGAAAGGCGTTCACCATTTTGGTCAAAGGCATTTTACTTTTTGACTTAGATTCTTAAGTAGGAGATATTAGACAAATCAAAACATTTCAAAAACATTTTGTGGGAGCTTTCCTTGAGATGATGAAGGGTTGAGATTTGAACCCTGGAAGGTACTGCAGGCAGTTCTAAGGACACAGTCAAACTTGCAAAGTTATACCTACCAGAGAAGAAAGATTAGCTGATTCTTCTCTTGAAAGGAGGGCTAAAAGAGGTTAAAATTCACAGATGCTTACAACAGACACAGAGCGTGCATGTTTATGCTCAAGGGAAAGAGCAAAACTCAGGCTCATCAATATATCATGTTCATTAAAATATTAAATAGGAAATACAGAGGCAACTGTGCTCTGTAGAGTGGAAATGTGGAAATGGAGCAGTTGAACATCATAGTGAAGGGCATACTAGATCTGAATAGGATATGAATTGGAGAGAATAATGCTGTGAGTGAGGAGGGAAGTGTGTACTGATTGGGCTGAAAGGCCTTCTTCTGCTGAACATTCCATATAATCCAATGTCATCATCCACCCAGAAAGACTGCTGTTTCTGTGTTGATTTCAAGGCACCTTCCTGACAACAGTCTAATTTCAAAGTTCAACTTTGTGTTTTCTTGCCCCACTCTCAAAGTTTTATTGAAAGTAACATTTCAGGCTCATCTTTCCCGCCATTTTCATTTAAAAAAAGAACATGGGCGCCAGCCCAGTTTGACCAATTGTTTTGCTTTCTTTTACGAAATGTTACGTAGTGTTTGAGGAATGTGGATATATTTTTAATGAGTCGTGGTGTCATAGAGTTATACAGCATGAAAACAGGCCATTCAGCCTGACTTATCCAGGCCGACTAAGAACTCTGAGATTGTCCCATTTTCTGCGTTTGGCCCTTATCCCTCTAAATCTTTCCTATCCGTGTGCCTGTCCAAATATCTTTTAAACATTGTAATTTTACTTGCATTTCCACACAGAGAGCTACAGCACAGAAACAGGCCTGCCAGCCCGCCAATTTCATATCCACCATCAATCACTCTGTATACTAATCCCATTCATTTCATTTATTATTCTCCCCATATTCTAATCAACTCCCCCACAGATTCGATCAGTCATCTGAATACTAGTGCAATCTACAGTGGCTGGTTAATCTACCAAACTGCGCGCTTTAAGGATGTGGAAGATCACTGGAGCACGTGGACACAGGGAGCATCTGGGGTCAGGATTGATCCACATACTATGGCGCTGTGAAGCTGTGAAGCTGCAGCTCCTCTCACTGTGCCACACAGTATAGACTGGGAGTGGAATTACTCTGGCGGTCTTCAGTTTTCTTTGAGCTCATATGTAACATTGACTTGACCAGCAAACAAGAACAGCTGATCCCTGCTGTTGCCTGCTGTTGCCTGAGAGAACTTAAAAATGTTGCCTTGTGCTCCAACAATAATCAGTACATGTGGGACACAAAGAAATAGTGCAATGTCTACATATTAAATAGCCACATTGTCTTTGAGTTACAGTTTTTCATCAGTCAAAAGCCCCATATTCATCCTGAGGCTAATAACTGTTCTATTGTCATAGACTGTTAACGGTTTCACTTGTATCAATGATAACTGTGATTCTAAAATAGCAAAGGTTACACCAACATCCATAATCCCAGGATATTTAATTTAACTTTATAATTATGTTATTTAATTGTGCATACATTGTTTTACATTTATATGTGCAAATTATAACTCAATGTTCCTTGCACTCCTGAGCTTCAAGCTTCATCCTGCTTTACCCAGCAGGCCTCTTGTCACGAGCGATCATAGGCACCAGATGCTGGCGAATCCTTCGCCAATTAGTTGAGTATGAATTCAAAGAAATATGGAGGCCATTTGGCCCACTGTGACAATGCCAGCCAAAAAGTGATTTAGTTTAGGTTTGTCCCACTTAGAAACATAGAAACATAGAAATTAGGTGCAGGAGTAGGCCATTCGGCCCTTCGAGCCTGCACCGCCATTCAATATGATCATGGCTGATCATCCAACTCAGTATCCCGTACCTGCTTTCTCTCCATACCCTCTGATCCCCTTAGCCACAAGGGCCACATCTAACTCCCTCTTAAATATAGCCAATGAACTGGCCTCGACTACCCTCTGTGGCAGAGAGTTCCAGAGATTCACCACTCTCTGTGTGAAAAAAGTTCTTCTCATCTCGGTTTTAAAGGATTTCCCCCTTATCCTTAAGCTGTGACCCCTTGTCCTGGACTTCCCCAACATCGGGAGCAATCTTCCTGCATCTAGCCTGTCCAACCCCTTAATAATTTTGTAAGTTTCTATAAGATCCCCTCTCAATCTCCTAAATTCTAGAGACACTTCCACACACTTCCAGCATTGTGGCTGCAGTCTTATGATTTGCTGCTCTTCACATTCTTGTCCAGGCATCGTTTAGATGTAACAAGGTTTCTTGTCTCCAGAGCCTCATCACAAAGTCAGTTTCAGCCCCCCTGCATTTATGTGGGTGAAAAGATGTTTCCTCAACTCCCTTCTAATCGTTCTTTCAATTATTGTAAGATGATGTCGCTCATGTTTTGAATGCCCGACATGGAAATCTCATACATAAAGATCAGCAGGTTTAGGGAACTGGTCAGGTGGATGGAGGTAGATTTGCCATCTGCTGTGGGGCTGCAGACAGATTCTGCTGTGTTGGGACAGGGCATTTCTGTGTGTCCTGGGAGGCACACTGAGTCGCTCGCTCACTGAGTCCGTGAGGCCGGAAGGCAGCGTGCATCCCACACCTGCTCGCTCTCGCATCACAGCTCTTTCTGTGATCCTCTCCCACACACTGTTTCTGTTCATTTCCAGCTTACTAATAGTTTGCATTACGAATAGTTCCCAGGAATGGAACCTGGTCATGACTGGAGACCTCCTGCTTGCACCTCTCTGTGAAATAAGTAAGTCCTCCTTGTTCACGCTTCCAAGGTTCTCAAAATGGTGTGCATGGTAATTAAATGCTCCTCCATTTACTATGTTCCAAAACAACACCCAATTTAGTCAGCCTCTTCTTATAATTCTCATGCCAGGACAACATCCTCAAAAATCTCCTCTGCATGCCTCCTAGTGATAACACATCGTTCTAGTAGTATAGTGTACCAGAATAATACTCATCTGCGGTCTAATTACTGGTTTATAAAATTCTAGCATAACCTCCCTGCTCTGACACCAATAAATGCAAGTGTCCTGCAGTTCTTCTAACTGAAGATAGACATAAAAAGCTGGAGTAACTCAGCGGGACAGGCAGCATCTCTGGAGAGAAGGAATGGATGATGTTTCTGGAAGCTAGGGAGGATGTTGCAGAACTCTCATTGGAGAGAGGAAGTGACCACCTTATTGGCCTGACCTTCAGGGATCTGAGAGCATGCATCAGATCCTCCGCACTTCAGTGTGTGACCACAGAAGTAGCCCCTGTGCTCTCTGCAACGGCATAACCTCACACTTCCTGGGACTGAATTCTATTTGTTCCTTTTGTGTCGACCCAATCAATCCTCTCCTGCCTTCATCCATTCCAGATTGTCCTTCCACATTATCAACCACACTGTTGATTTTGTTCATCTTAATCATGCCTTCTATGTTTATGCATAGACTATGAGTACATACAATGATAAGCAAGGAGCCTCTCCACCTCAACCCTGCAAAGACCCCTAGAAAGTTTACACAGTTTGAATGAGATCACCTACCATTTTGCTCAACTCTAGTGAGTATAGCTAACGGAATCAAGGGATATGCGGAAAAAGCAGGAATGGGGTACTGATTTTGGATGATCAGCCATGATCATATTTAATGGCGGTGCTGGCTCGAAGGGCCGAATGGCCTACTCCTTCACCTATATTCTATGTTTTTATTAGTATAGGCCCAGATGGCTCTAAATCTTTCAAATGACAGTCCTGCCATGTCAGGAATCAATTTGGTGAACCTTTCTTGCACTCTCTCTAAAGCTATGTATCTTTTATTTGGGTAAGAAGACCAGACTGTGCACAATATTCCAGAAGTGGTCTCACCAGGCCTCACCAAGAGCAAGTCACTATTGTAGTGTATGAAATGCAGTAGCCAATTTGTACACAGCAAGCTTCCACAAACAACAATAAGATAACGAGTTTCAGCAATATCACTTGAGACTAAATCTTCGCCCCTGACCTTACAATAATTTGGAATTTATTGCACTCTACACCTCATATAGTTGTTGCATTAATTGGCACAACATGTCTTCGCTGGTACTGTAAATAAAATATGTATTCTGTTGATAAAAAGCATCTTACCAATTATTTTTTCAGAATGTGCAGCAGTCATGAACTTGAAAAACTGTGCAACAAATTATTCTTTATTTTAACTGTAAAACAGAGGCATATACAGGAAGAGGATGGAAGGACATGGACGCACTCTCTCCCCCAAAATAATAATTAAGCTGAATCAGTTTCTGTGCAGGTATTTAACACTATCTGTAAAAGCATTCACACTTAAATTCCTTGCTGTGACATCAGCTATGGTTCTGACTCAGCTACACAGAGGTAGCCCAAGTATTAATGCAACATAATCTAATTTACATCAATATTGTAATTGCCACACATGCACTTTAATCTCACTTCCGTTAAAGTGTCGGCTTCATCATTCCGGAAAATGGGATGACGAGCAAAATCTAGGAAACCGGACCTGAAGTCCCAATCGCCTGGTGTGTTCATTATCAAACACCCCCCCACTAACTTTACTCACAACTGTATTTAAGCCCACTAGATGCCATGATTATACAGCACAGAAAGAGGCCCTTCAATCTATTAGGTCGATGCAGACTTTCAGGCATCCACCTACACCAATCTAGTTTTTCCTCACACCTCCATCCACTTCCCTCCATTCTGGTCTCCAGCCTTCAATAGACAATAGACAAAAGGTACAGGAGTAGGCCATTCGGCCCTTCGAGCCAGCACCGCTATTCAATGTGATCATGGCTGACCATCCCCAATCAGTGCCCCGTTCCTGCCTTCTCCCCATATTCCCTGACTCCACTATCTTTAAGCCCTATCTAGCTCTCTCTTGAAAATATCAAGAGAACCGGCCTCCTGAGGCAGAGAATTCCACAGACCCACAACTCTGTGAGAAAAAGTGTTTCCTCGTCTCCGTTCTAAATGGCTTACCCCTTATTCTTAAACTGTGGCCCCTGGTTCTGGACTCCCCCAACAACGGGAACATGTTTCCTGCCTCTAGTGTGTCCAAACCCTTAATAATCTTATATGTTTCAATAAGAGCCCCTCTCTTCCTTCTAAACTCCAGAGTAGACAAGCCCAGCTGCTCCATTCTCTCAGCATATGACCTTCACCTGCACACTAGGGGCAATTCACACAGGCAAACTAACCTACGAACCCACATGTTTCTGGTAGGAATGCTGGTTTAAATGGTTTAAACCAAAGATAGATACAAAATGCTGGAGTAACTCAGGTAGCATCTCTGGATAGAAGGAAAGAAAGAAGGAGAAGTCTGAAGGAGGATCTCGATCCAAAACATCACCCATTCCTTCTCTCCAGAAATGCTGCCTGTCCCGCTGAGTTACTCTAGCATTTTGTGTCTATCCACATGTCTATGGGATGCGGGAGGTCTGAAGCAGCAGCACTCTTTGCACCATTCTGCCACCTATTTTTGCCCAAAGTTTAAGGAGGCCATGAATCCCAAAAGCCTAGCTTCTTTATTAATAACCTTAAATGAATAAATCCATCATAAACAACCATACCCGCGTTTCAGTATCCTTGAAGCAAAGTTATGTACGCAATATATGTATGGGGATTGCGAGCAAGAACTGAGATCATTAGTCATCTGTCCCTTGGTTACTGAACCAAGGGGCTTGTATTCAGTGCTCCTTTGTTTCAACTCTATATGGTGTTACATTCAGAACCAAACAGAGACCAAAATGCTCAGAAAAAAGAGCTGGTCGGGGAAATACTGGAACAGATAGAACCAACGATGGAGTAATATGGTGGATTCACTGCTTTACAACTATAATTGTTCCCCACAGCCCTGTCCATGCACTTCAACAGAAAATATTTTTTTAAAGCGTGCCCTTTAAAAGCAGCTGCTAAAAATTATCGTGCGATACTGCGCTTATTGCCTTACCCACACAGGTGAGAATGTCAGCACTTGTGAAACGCCACAAGAGGAGTGCTATCATCACCAAACCTTCCAGAGAAAGAATTGTTAACTCCCCGTCCGTGTTATAACATGCTCCAAGGTCGCGACAATATGTCAACTTATTGCGCCGGTCCTCGGCATGTTTGAAATTATTTTCCTTATTTATTAGATGATACAGGTCATAAGACATCTGATGACTTTGTAAATGAGGCTGCCATTATGGTGGAATAGACAATATAATGACACAATGTTTAGTGTTCCCTAAAGCAAGAGACAGATGAAGAGAAACGTGAACCAGCAACCTTAGCATAATTAAGACAAGCCTCAGTGCTTGCTTCAATGCCATTGCATTAATCTCATATCAATGGCACATGGGTAAAATTTATGGGATATGCAAAAGGGCTTTTCCGACTGACCTTGATAAGACAGTAACATTTATCACTGAAAGGTGCTGGCCGAGATTTTGGAGATGAATTGGAAAGAGTATCTGAGACCACCAAATGAGCATATTCCATCGCTGAGGGAGCTAAAGACAAAGCGAATGTCATTTGTAACACTATTATTAAATGACCATTTCCTCTCCAGCCTGTTTATATCAATTTGCAGGGATTGGGAAGTCGAGGAAGGGCCAAAATGTAGAATGTGTGTTATCGCAGGAAATTTGGTACAACCCTATTCAATGTGTAATGATGCAGATTCAGGATTTTTAGCAGAAAATTAACTTCAAAGGTAGTCTAGGCTCTGATTTAAAACAAACAGAAATGGAAAAAGGTATGGTAAACAGGCTCTCTCTAATCATCCCATCAATGCAATGCACAATATCAGTAAAATATTGGTAGTTTTCAAGTAAGTTATAACTGTGGAGGAGTACAAGATATGCAAAGGAATAAGTATTTATAAGAATTTCTCGATTACGTTGCATGTAAGCTAGGCAGCCAAACAAATTCATATGACGGTAATCCAGGGGTTATTAAAATTATACTGTAAACACACTGTGTCCTTGTATATTTTGTAAATTCATAATATCTCATGGAAGTACACTGAAGATATGTTGTTAGTGCATTCTCCCTGGGGCTGAGAATCTTGGGCCAGGGAATCCAGGGGATTCATGGGCAATTTATTCTCCTGCCTTGAACTAATAAGTGTGACTTCTGGGTATGTGAGTGAGGAGAAATAGGAGGCAAATAAAGTCACCAACCAGCTGCATCTCCCCCCTACAAAGCTCAAGAAATGGAAGGTGAGTCCTTCAGGTACACACGCAAGCACCTCTTGAGAGAAATCAGGAGGGAATGTTAACATATGACACATTTGTGTTGCCCTATTTTGCTTTAAACAATGGTTGTTCATTGATTACTGAATTTTGGAATTGGCGCAGGAAAAACTGTTTCATTGATAGCCATGATTAAACCAAGGCAGTCAAGATAAAAACATATGTGTAATGGCAATGAAGTAACTGGCATTAAACCCATATGGTTCACTCATGTCCTTCAGGAAAGGAAATCAGCCAACCGTACCTCTAGTCTGGTCCCCCCCCCGAGCCCCGGACACTTCTTTAGGTTAACAACCAATCCTTTCCAAGAACAAATAAATAAAAGGAAAATCTAGTTCCCTTTCCAACTGGTAGGTACTGGGCCTGATGAATGGACCCATGAGCTGAGGTCAGGAATGGTCTAACATAGCGAGCAACATGTGATGCAGGTCAGGTTCCTGACACTTGCTGTCCCAAAAGTGTGCGCTCTCCCTCCTCCCTTCTTTGATTCTTCGGGATGGAGGATGCTTCCACTCTGGTTCTGTGGATTCTGAGGTGACTGATGAGGCCAAAGTGGAAACCATGGATTCTTCTACAGAAGGGGAAGGAGGTACTTGCCATGACAAAGATTGACAAAGGAAAACCGAGGTTAGCTTCAGGTACAGCTTTAATGTTGGTGTCTTGCATTTGATCTGCTGGTATACGAGGATAGGATCGGTGGGAGCCCACTCCATCATAAATCTCATTTAATACTGCATCCGAGGCCCCCCCATTATAACAACCTCTTTGCCGAGATTACATTCAGATCTTATTGGATTTAATCAAGTCATTTGGCTTATTAGTATACCTCTCAGACATGAGTCAACATGTCTCTTCCATTTTTACCACCACAAACCAAACAAACTCTTGCCCTTTACGATTCAGCATGTAAGCCATTCACCTGCATTTAGTTCTCAGCTGTGTTCTGACAAGCAATGAATGTAAATATCAGGGTTGTGCACATCACTGGGTCTGCAGTTCCACCTACTTTTGAAACTGAACAGTTAACCATACTTTACTCAACAAACATGAAGTGTTTGCTGAACAAAAACATGAAAACAGGAATACCCTGCCTTAACTCATCTATTTCACTGTCTACGAGCCTGGAAGAATTTTTTTGTCTGTGGGATCTTCTGCTTGCTACATCTTCTGATTCGCTTGTGAGGAGCGATGTGAGAAAGAGCAGTGCACAGCAGTAAAGGAGGAAAAGATACAGTAAGATGTTCCTTGTGGATTGCTGGGACCAATCTGGTTTAAACTGAATAATCTCACTGCCTGCAAATATTGAACGATCTGGTATCCAACAATTTTATAAACCTTTGCTGGACAAAGATAGTTTTCCCATTTAAGTAAATAGTTGCAGCTCAATACTTTTGCTGAAATCTAGAAACAGACAATATATTTCAGAGGGCAGAGAAACATTGTTTTACTCCCAGGAGTGAAGCAGACATAGCTCACAAATGAGAATGTTGCTGGAGGGTGGTTATGGTTTGTCTGGATAGAAGGAACAAAAATCATATTCTTTTCTATAACGTATTTTGTCACGAGGTGTCAGCTTAATTCATTTCATTTAGCTTCTTTTGTGAAGACTGTTTATTCCAGAACCCTGCCAAATAGACCTAACTGATCTGATTTTACAGTTTCACCCTTCTTTTGAAAGTTTACTACCACCTTGAAAGGTTTTCTGAGCAGGAACTAACAAAAATAATTTGAATTTATATGACACCTTTCACGGCTGTGCGATATCCACATTGCAGTTAGTAGGAGCTTTCTGTGCACAGATTGGTCATAATTATGGTGGCACAGTGGCGCAGTGGTAGAGTTGCTGCCTTATGCCCGTCCCACTTAGGAAACCTAAACGGAAACCTCTGGAGACTTTGCGCCCCACCCAAGGTTTCCGTGCAGTTCCCGGAGGTTGCAGGTGGTTGCCGGAGGTTGCAGGTAGAGGAAGCAGGTAGGGAGACTGACAAAAACCTCCAGGAACCGCACGGAAACCTTGGGTGGGGCACAAAATCTCCAGAGGTTTCCGTTCAGGTTTCCTAAGTGGGACAGGGGCATTACAGTGCCAAAGACTTGGGTTTGATCTTGACTATGGGTGTTGCCTGTACGAAGTTTGTACATACTCCTGTGACCAAGTGGGTTTTCTCCGGGTGCTCCAGTTTTCTCCCACACTCCAAAGACGTTAATTGGCCCCAATGAAATTATAAATTTTCCCTAGTGCGTAGGATAGTGCTAGTGTACAGTGGTCACTGGTCGGTGCGGACTTGGTGGGCCGAAGAACCTGTTTCCACACTGTATCTCTCAAGCCTAATATTTGCTACATGGTACCTATACTTTTGTTGTAAGATGAGTTGGTTCATATTGAGATTGTGAAAGTTACTACATTAATGCAATCTCTTTCTTTCCTTCAATTTGCCTTTGTGTCTTGGTAGGTGAATGCTAACTCCTCGTACCACGTTGGGAAAGTTTAGATGGACCTCCTGTCCAATGTTTGCCTGGCTCTCCACAGAAAACTAACCACATATTGTACTCATCCAGTGAAAACCATCATCTTTGGAATTGCAACTGCAAATTCTCCCACAAGTGCTTTCCCAATCTCAGAGGCAGGGCGAAGTACAGGCTTAGGGAAGCGCTGTATTCAGCAGGCAGAGCTGCTGCCTCTGGCTCCAGTGACCAGAAATTGATGCTGACCTCCGGTGCTCTTGGTACAGAGTTTGTACATTGTTCCTGCCAACCAGCTTCTTCCATCCCCGCCAAGTTGGTTTGTTAAATGGCCACTGTAAATTACCCCTGGTCTTGGTGAGTGACAGAAGCACCAAAAGGGAGTAGATGGACATGTAGAAACAGAAAAACATAGAAACATAGAAAATAGGTGCAGGAGTAGGCCATTCGAGCCAGCACCACCATTCAATATGATCATGGCTGATCATCCAAAATCAGTACCCCGTTCCTGCTTTCTCCCCATATCTCTTGATTCCATTAGCCCTCAGAGCCATATCTAACTCCCTCTTGCAAACATTCAGTGAATTGGCCTCCGCTGCCTGATGGGCAATATGGTGTAAGATCACAGGGAAGTGTGTAGGCAGGAACTACAGATGCTGGTTTACACCTAAGATAGACACAAAATGTTGGAGTAACTCAGCGGGTCAGGCTATATCCCTGGCAAAAAGGTTGGCACTGGAATCTTTTCTCCAGAGAAGCTGCCAGACCCGCAGGCTGACAGTAACATTAGGAATGCGGGATTGGGTTTACTCTGCTGGGCTTGGATAGCCGAACGGCTCCTGTGTTGTAATTAGAAAGAAAATCCTACTACAATAAAAAGTACTTTTCTTGCCAGTTTTAAAAAAATCAATGAATGTGGCACAGTACAGGTTATTGGAGTCATTGAAATTTATAAAATATTAAAACTCTTGAAAGAAATATTGGAGAGAATATTTTTCACATATTTCGTTTTTCAGAGTAAGGCTATAACATTCATTTATTAATGATGGATTTCCTACATTTCAGGATTTATGTGAGAGAGCACATCGAGTTAACCAATGAACTGGGTCAGATATGACAATGTAAGCAGGACACGTCTTGGATTCAGAAGCATAGTGTGAACCAGCTGCTCAAGGCTGCTGCACCATCTGGGCATAAATAAACCTCAGGTTTGGCTGGCACACTGTTCGAAGACTGGGTTGGAGCCTGGCAATAAATCACCAGCAAATACACTCATTGTCAGTAGAAGTCAAGCCTACTTTGTACTCAGCGTAACTGCTTCAGCCCATCAGTAACTCTCAGAAGTAAATGTTGACATCAGAACCATCCATAAGTTTATCGTGCACCGTACATTTTATTGTTTACTGCAAAATTATCATTGCCGGAAAATTTACGTAAAAAGGCAAAATGTTGTCCTTCTATACATCTGTGATAAACCCTACTTTCCATCTTCCACATTCAAAGCTTCAGGACAGCACAAGGTAAGATAATATGTGTTTTTGAAAAGTTCATAGTATCACTGATAAAGCAGGAAGGTTGAGGTTGCTGGTTTGAGAATGAGGAAAGGCTATGCGGCTAAGAGTGTCCAAAACAACTTTGATAGAGTAAACAGGAAAGGTAACAGCAACATGTTAAATTTTTGTGATGAGATGTTATGGTCTGGAATAGTGGTGAAAACATGTTCAATGCGCTTTAAAATACAGAAAATGATGAAGCATGAAGTATTGATGAGTCTCTGCTCTGAAATGTTCATTTGTTTCTCTCTTCACAGAAACACCGACCTTATGTGTGTTTCCAGCATTTTCTGCTATTTTTCTTAATTTTCAAATAAATCACGGATGAAAGGCACTCCGATCCAAAGCTTGAATGTGCTTTATTTGTTCTAAGCAAACTCAGAGATGAAAAATTATCCCCAAATATGTCGTTTTTTCATACTTTTTTCATGGTATGATAGTACATGACAGCGCATCAAATGTGACCATGGAGTCACAGAGTCATCCAGCACAGAAACAGGCATTTGGCAGACTAGATCCATGTGACCATCGAACACCCATCTACACCAATCCTACATTAAAGCTAATTTTCCTCCCCACACATTCCCAACAACCTGGCCCTAGATCCCATCAGTCACCAACATAAGGGGCAATCAACCTACTAATCTGCACATCTCCCTACAACCACCGATCGTCTGCTAGGCTTTGCTAAATACAGGGATCATTTTCGTTTATTGCTTCTGTCAAGTGGCTCCGTGCTGCAAATGATATCACAGTTACCAGCAGTGTTCCAGGGTTTGTTCTCATTGCTCTATGTTGTGATGTCAGAACCAATCAGTGCTAATACACATCAATACATTTGGAAGCCATTTAAAGGCTGTTTTTGCGTACATGAATGGTTCCCATATTAACTGTACAGCCTCTGACTGTCTCTTTGCATAACAAGATGTAATGCTTAAAAGACAGCTGGATAATGATTTATTAATTTCCAGAGGTAGATATAAGACAATTGGGGAAGAAAGTACTATTGAGAAGTTTTAGCTAAATCGCTCTTTCAAAGAAAGAGCATGCAATTAGAACAACTTGTCTGGAATCATGAGTTGAAATCTCAGCACAACCATTGTCAACTCTGACATTTACAGTACTTTTTGTTCTGTTAATGCATAGAGATGCCTGGTTGTTGACAAGACCAGCATTTAGCGTTCATTCCTAATTGCCCTTGTGATGGTGAGCTGCATTGATGAACCCCTGCATGTCTTCTGGTGAGAGTAGTCACACAGATCTTTTGGGGAGGAATATCAGGATTTAACCCCATTGATATATTTCCCATCAGGATGGTGCATGCCTTGAAGGGGATCCTGCAGGTGGTGGTGTCCCCATGCATTGTTGCCTTTGTCCTTCTTAGCAGTAGAAGTTGCAGATTTAGGAGGTGTTTTTAGAGTAGCCTGGACAAGTCACCATCATTAAAGCGGGAAAGAGTGAATCATTAATAGCATCATAGAGATATACAGCACAGAAACAAGCTCTTCAGCCCAACTCATCCATGCCAATCAAGGTGTCTTCCTGAGGTAGTCCCATTTACCTCCATTAGGCCTGCATCCCTCTAAACCTTTCCTATCCATGAACGTGTCTAAATGTCTTTTAAATGTCATAATTGTATCTGCCTCTACAGCTTCCTCATGCAGCTCATTCCATATATGCACATCCCTCATTGTGAAAAACTTGCCTCTCAAGTGCCCTTTAAAATTTCCTTCTCTTATCGTAAATCTATGCCCACTAGCTTTTGACTCCCCTGCCATGGGGGGAAAAAAAATGACCATTCATCTATCCATGATTTTATAAACTTCTGTAAGGTCTTCCCCCAGTCTACTTCGCTCCAGGTAAAACAGTCCCACCTTATCCATTTCATCTTTATTACTCAAGCACTCCTGTCCAGACAAGATCTTGTGAAATATTTCTGCACACTTTACAGAGGAAGCCTCCTTGTAGTATGGCGATCAGAAATGCACACAGTAATCCAGGTGCAGTCTCATCAACATCATATACAGTTGTAACATGACGTCCCAAAACCTGTACCGTGCGTTGTTCAATGAAGGCAATCATGCTATATACTTTCTCACCACATTGTCTACCTGTGTCACCATTTTCAGGGAAACGTGTACTTGTACTCCCTAATTCTCTCTGCTATCCTATAGTCTCCAGGGAACTGTCATTAACTGTGTAAGTCCTGCCCTGCATTCACTTTTCAAAATTCATCACGGCATTTGTCTATCAGCCTATTTTCTCAGCTGATCTAGATCCTGTTGAAACCTTACATAACCATCCTCACTGTCTACCACACCACCAATTTTGGTATCATCTGCAACCTTATTAATCTTGCTACTTACATTTTCATCTAAATTATTAACATCCATGATAAACAATCGAGGACCCAGCATTGATCCTTATGGTACCCCACTGGTCACAGACTTCCAACCTGAAAAATAATCCTCCATTACCACCCTCTGACTCCTTCTACCAAGCCAATTTTGTATTCAATTGTCTAGCTCACCCTGGATCCCATGTGATCTCACCTTCAGGGCCAGTCTACCATGAGAGACCCTGTTAATAAACTCTATTTAGACAACACTATACACCCTGTCCTCATCAATCTTCTTAGTCACTGCTGCAAAATACTCAATAAATTTCTGAAGCACAATTTCCCATGCACGAAGCTATGCTGACCATTCCTACTCAGTCCTTGCTTATCCAATTGCAGATAGATCCTGTCTCTCAGAATCCCCTCCAGTAATGTACCCACCACTGTTATTAGACTCACTGGCCTATTGTTCCCTTGCAGCCCTTCTTAAATAAAGGCACAACATTACCCATCCTCCAGTCTCCCGGTACATCATCCATGGCTAAGGAAGGTACAAAAACATTTGCTGGGGTCCCAACAATGTATTCCACAACATCTTCGAATACACTTGGTCAGGCACCAGAGACGTATCCACCTTTATGCACCTCAAGACTACAATCACTTCCTTTTTCATAATAGCAATATGTTTCAGGATGTCATCATTCTCTTCCCTGAATTCCATCGTATTAACTTCTCCACAGTAAATAAAGGCACGTATTCATTTAAGCGTTCACCCATCCTTTAACTTATCTGCCTAATATGTCTAATTGTAGATATATCCTTGTTGCCTCTTAATTGCCTTAAGGGGTAGCATGGTGGCGCAGCCTTACGGTTGCTGCATTACAGAGCTTGCAGCGCCGGAGACCAGGGTTCGATCCCGACTACGGGTGTTGTCTGCACAGAGTTTGTACATTCCCCCCATGGCCTGCATCGGTTTTCTCCGAGATCTTCGGTTTCCTCCCATACTCCAAAAACGTACCGGTTTGTAGGTTGATTGGCTTGGTAAATGTAAAAATGTAAAAATTGTCCTTTGTGTGTGTAGGATAGTGTTAATATGCAGGGATCGCTGGTCGGCGCGGACTCGGTGGGCCGAAGGGACTATTTCCACGCTGTATCTCTAAACTGAACCAAACTAAACTAAGTATATTTCTACATCCTTTGAACTCATGTGTTTGGCTTGATCCCAACAACAGCCTCAATATAACTTGTCAATCAGAGTCCTCAATGCTGCCAGCCTTGTTCTTCACTATAACAAGAACTTGTTGGCCCTGAACTCTCCTTCCCTCACTTTTAAAAGCCTCCCTTTAACCTGCTAACAGTTATGGTAATGGTGGGGACGTCAATCACACACACTGTAGAGAAATAGGATGTTAAAAAACTCCTGGCTAAACAGCAATAAGATCTTATTACATTAAAAATATATATTTTTAATAATATACCATATTAATATATTTAAACAATATATAAAATTCAGACCAATTGCTGAGGTCAGTTAACTTCTAACAAGACTTTGCTGCATTGTTTAATCGCCCATTTTTTTCCTGTAATAAAGTTAAGATCATATGCCTGCACTTTTTTCTCCTGTTATGAACTCAGGTCTTGCAAAAAGCATGAATGATAAATTTGGACTAAATGATTCTGAGGGGAACAACCCTCAAAGGATCCAGTGGAATGCCACTCAAAGCATCTATTTCCATCGTCCTAATTAACACTCGAAGGTATTAATTTGCAACTTGTGTGCAATGTGTTGTCTTTTCTTATGCAGCTTACATTATTGGATAGAATCCGTCTCTTAAAATGAACAATACTTTTTCCAGAAGGGACCACTTTAATATCTCGACCACTGCCTTTGATAAACCACATAAAGCCATTGAATTAAGCTGCTCTAGCGCTACAATAGTTACATTGCACGACAAAGCCATTTGATCCAACCATTCCTTGTAATTGTTCACCCTCCAAGTGAGAAAGTGGTTGTAACCACATTCGGCCTCTCTATAACTGTGGCCTCTCATTTCTCTTCTCCACCTTATCAACCATCAATGCTGGTTATGGACACCATACCCCATGAGAAGGACTCCTCTGCCTTCTGCTATTACTTTCATATTAAAAAAATTGGAGGCTTTTTTCTTGGAGGCTATAACCACACACTCCAATCTTTCATTTAACCCGCTCATCAGTGATAGACTCTCCTCACAAGGCTAGCTTTTGTCTTGCTTATGTTACTGTCTCTTAACATTGTGAAATGCAATATTATTCATCAGAGTATTAGAGTCATATACATACATCTTGATTAATACGGATGACAGGGGTAATGGGGAGAAGGCAGGAGAATTGGGTGGGGGACCCTCAAAGAAGGGAAGATATTTACAAGATTAGAGAGAGTCATTTAAGATAGAGGTTTGCAGGAGTTTATCACAGAGCAAGAGTTCAAGTGTTCAATAGAGTTCAAGAGACATTTATTATCACATGCACCAATTGGTACAGTGAGATTTGAACTACCATACAGCCATACAAATAAAAAGAACACAATACACGATAGTATTTAACATGAACATCCCCACACAGCGGAATCAACGTTTCCCACTGTGAGGGAAGGCAATAAAGTTCAGTCCTCTTCCTCTTTGTTCATCCATGGTTAGGGCCTTCAGGTCCTCTCGCCGGGATGATCAGAGCTCCGGTGTCGGAACGGAGAACACTCTCAGCGGCTTGGAGTTTCCGAATCGGCCACTTCCTATTGGAGACCGCGGCTCCCGAAGTCCACAGGCCGAGCTGGGTAGAGATTCAATGCTGGCAACTCCCGACAAGAGGTCCCAGGACTCCGCCATGTTAAAGTCAGCGCCGCCCGCAGCTGGAAGCTCCGCAAACCACAGCTCCACGATGTTAAAGTTGGCAGGCCCAAAACTACGGAGCTCCAAATGGCGATCCCGGCAAGGCATCGTCCGCTCCGTGATGGTAACTCAGTGCTGCAGGATGAATCTGGGTAATTCTCTAACGAGAATCTAGAGGCAATTGCCTCAGAATAAAAGGACGTACCTCCAGAAAGGAGATGCAGAGGAATTTCTTTGGTCAGAGGGTGGTGAATCTGTGGAATTCATTGCCACAGACGGCTTTGGAGGCCAAATCACTGGATATTTTCAAGGCGGAGATTGACGGATTCTTAATTAGTACGGGTGTCAGGGGTTATGAGGAGTAGGCAGCAGAATGGGGTCGAGCTGGAAAGATAGATCAGCCATGAATGAATGGCAGAGTAGACTTGATGGGCCGAATGACCTATTTCTGCTCCTAGAACTTATGAACATGATTAAATCTTTTATTGGATTTCTCGTTGGTGTACTATATCCTCCACTAATTCAGTCAGTGGAGGAGTTCGCAGATATTGAAGTTCCCCTCACTGAATATACACTGTTCCCTTCTAGCTACAATATTTCTTCCAAGTGTTTTTCAGCATGGAGGAACACTGACTGGTCAGCTGAGGAAGAACATTGGGAGGTAGGAGTTTCCTTGCCCACATTTGACCTGATGCCACATGAATTCCAGAGGTCTGTGGTCATTGTTGCAGACACTGAGGACTACTCCCACGCACCTGTATTCTACTGTCACGCCCCCGCTTGAGTGGCCTCTCCTGCTGGGGGGCATAAGAATGGTAACTGACAAGTCTGGCATGTCGTCTGTAAGTGGATTTCTCCCAGGAACTCCCACATCCCAAAAACATACAGGTTGATAAGCAGATCAGCCATTATCGATTTGTAGATGAGTGGTTGAATCTAGGGGCGAGTAGATGGGATCATGGAGAGAATTAAATGGGTCGGAGCAATAGGTGTGTTGTGGTCAGTGCAGTCTCAATGGACAGAATGGCCTGTTTTTCTGCTGCGCTGTCTGTGGTTCTAACTGATTCTGTGAACAGGACTATGATGCATCTGCGAGAGAGCTCTCACCACTTCAGGTGCAAGGTTTGTGATGTGTGTGAGGATGACTTTGCAAAGGTCATTTAACTGGGCATCCTTTGTTCTTTCAAAATCCAATGCTCAGGTTGATGCTGGGTGATCAATCTGGTTTTATTCTTATTACACGTTGATGCAGCAGTTTGATTCAACTGAGTGGCTTGCTGGGCAGTTTTCGAGGGTAGTTATCACGCTGCCTGTGCAGTCATACACAGACCAGACCAGGTAAGAGTGATGGATTTCCTCCTCCAAAGAACATCAGATGGGCTTTTCCAACACTCCAGTAGTTTAATGGTCACCCTGATAGATGCAAGCATTTTTCTGTCAGCTCCAGATATATTTAATTAACAGAATTTAATATTCTTATCTGCCACTGGGGGACCTGACACTCTCATCTCTGGTTCATTAGTCTAAACCATTGAATTACTAGATTAACCACTATGCTGGTGTGCCCATCTACAAGGATGATGTGATGCTTCTGGCAATATTTTGTACATGTACTCAAATCAACTTCACAGATCACCGGCATTTGAACTGGAAGAAGTGGACTGTGTGTCCTTGTGGAATGAAGAATACTATATCAAACTTCCATTCCAGACATGGACTGGGCACTGAGAATATTAATTTCAGCAACAGAGCATTTGAAGTGCTGCTAAAAGATGGTCTTTACAGGTTATTTTAAACTAATATTTTATCACAGTTCCGATCCAAACAACTTTTTACAGGCTAGAAGAGGCTGAGATTAGAAAGAGACTGCAATCAACTCAGGATTAGAACGAAAGAGTGTGCAACTCAAAGTATTAGCAGCTCATATTTGTGCCTAGTTTCATGGGGTTGCTAGAATGTTGCATTACAGCAATAAATATACTTGACACAAGTATAACAGGCCTTCATGAGCCAGTCCTTCTCATCGGAGTGTAGGCTGCCAGGTGCTATATTAATGATGGGCAGTTGTCGGTGGGGACAGACTATACCTGCAAGATCCCAGAATCTGCTCATTTTGTTATAACATAGAACAAACTACTTGGTCCATCAAGTCCACATTCCTCACTCATTTCCCTGTTTACCTCTACCACCCAGTTTCCCATCAACTGCCCAAGAAGCTACCACTAACCCTGCAACTCCTTCGACTTGCACCTCCTGCAACTCTCATCCCTTTCAAATTAACTTACCTTTTCCCTAAGCATTTTCCTGCAACTACAGGAGATGTAACACCTGTCCTGACATCTTTTTTATCACTTCCATGCAGGGATTCCAGCAGTCCTTCCGGGTGAGTCAGAGGTACGTGTACTGCCTGGCCAGCTAAGTTACTCCAGCACTATGTTTTTTACGCAAAATTCCAGCACCTGCAGTTTCCTATGTCTCCAGCAGTTTGTTTTTTGCTCGAGAAAACAACCATAATGGACAACCTTCCTTTAAGGTGGTACAGACTCAGGCCTGGTAAAGGCAAACCCAGCTCAATTCACCTTGCAAAGTCTTCATTGCCTGATTTGGGAGCAATCTTCCACATGCCAATGCAGGCTGTTGCATCCAGAGGATAGCACTTTTCACCCTTGAAGTCTCTGGCAATCAGGTCAAACAGAACCAAGGAAACCTCCTGACTACAACCCACACTCCTCCCTCAGATGATGAATCAGCTCTCCTCCATGTTGAATTTCACCTGAACTAGCAACGACATGGACTGTAATCCGAATGGGGAGCTCCCATTCCTTCAATGACAGTAACAGCACTGACTAGGCTGGTGGAGTCCTTAAGAACACAGGTACCAAAACAGGCCTGCAGCCTGTGAAATGAAGCAGAACATGAGCACCTCCTCCTAATAAATCTACCGGACACAGATGCAGCTGTCTACTTCAGTCTACAAACTCCACACCAAGCACCTTGCCACCGTTCCTTGTAAACCCACAACTGGGGTAGCAGGTGGATAGGAATGCAACTACCTGTAGGCTCCCCTCAATGGTTCAATGGTTCTTTATTATTATATATACAGTGGTACAGTGAAATTCTCTTTTTTTTGCATACGGTTCAGTAAAATATTACAATACATAAGCATAATCCCCAATTAAGTATGAAATGTGTAGAAATAGTCCATTGAAAGCATATACAAGAGTTGCCAGATTTTGCCTCTCGGAAAAGCTGGCCATAAAGACCCATTATCATGGCGGCATTGCAGGGTCGGCTTGGCCTTCTGTAGGTGTCCTCCACTGCTGCTCCGCCCTCCACACAACAACCTGCTTTAGAAATATGCTGGTGTTCCTCATTCACTAGGTTTCAATCCTGGAACTCCCTCTCCAGCAGTGCTGTGAGGCCCCTTCACCAGAAGGATGGCAGCGGTTCAGGAAGGTAGCTCACTAACACCTTCCCAAGGGCAGTTAGGGATAGACAATTAATGCTGGTCTTGCCAGCCATTAGTGAACAGACAAAAGTAAAGAACAATTGTGGAAACTCCGGAGAATTGAAGTATTTTGTTTTTTCTCATGTAGCCTTTGCCCTGAATAGAATCTATCAGAAATGTCATTGTAAACACAAGAGATTGTAGATGTTGGAATCTTGAATAAGAACCCCGCACCCCCCCACACACATGCCCCTCCCTCACCCCCCCCCCCCCCCCCCCCCCCCCCCAACACCTACCCCAGGGGGGTCAGATTGCATCAGTGGAGGGAAATGGATAGATATTGTAGGAAGGAACTGCAGATACTGGTTTAAACCAAAGATAGACAGCATCTCTGGAGAAAAGGAATAGGTGACGTTTTGGGTCGAGACCCTTCTTCAGACCCTCACGGGCAGGTGACACAAATGTAGATGGGGCATCTTGGTCGGTATGGCAAGGTTGCAACGAAGGGCCTATTTCTGAGTTGTATAACTTAAGACTATTCTCTGCCAAGCAAGTACCTTTGATTGCAATTTTCAGGTTCTGCTCAAGAGTATCGCTCGATAGTAATTGTACAAGATGTGTCATGCGACAGTCCTCTGGGATAATCGGAAAATGACAACAAGAGACTCATGAAAGGACTATTTCATAAAAATCCCCAGTACAAAACTAGGATGAATGCTGGCTTGTTTTCCCTGTAGCTGTCAATTAGGGCACCGTCATTTCAAAACTGAAGGCTCTGGGGCTCATTTGCACAGCTTCCTACATGACAACAGTAACAGCTCTACCAAAAATACATGATTGTTCATAAAGAGCTTTAGTGCATTCTGAGGATGAAAAAGACACTATATAAATGCAAATATTCCTTTCTTTGGCAGACTCATTCTCTCATAATCTCTTGTTTTGGCTTTCTACCATGCATTGGGTAAGAATAGGTCACCCACTTACGATCCCTCAACTGGATTCAGTGTCAGGAAGACAGATTGCAAACTGGCTAAAAAGAATTGTCGTACATTTACATAATCCAGTGTACGAGAGTAATGCTGCAATGTGGAACTGGGGAGTTTATCAAGGTTGCCAGCTGCCCTTCTTTGTTGGCCTAATTAAAACAAGCTCCTGGAATGAAATGTACACAGTGCTGGATTTTAGACAATTTGTTTCATCATGACCCTCGGTAATAGAATATTGTCTTGGCCAATATTAACCCCGCATTATTAAAAAAGAAACAATTAGCTGATCATCATTGCATTGTCATTTGTGGGCCTCGAATGAACAAAATTGACTGTCTTGTTTCCTTCGATTGTTACATTTCACACATGTACTTAGATGGTGATAAGGAGCGTTGGGACATTCTGAGCTTGCGAATGGCACCATAAATAAATGCAAGCTTATGTTATTGAAGTCTGGTTTATGCACCCAGCTGCATTCTCACAAAAATCTTTTGACTGAGAATATGTGGAACCCAGGGAGAGCTAACAAGCTTCAGGTAAACAATAATGTTATTCTCTAGCACTGGGATCTGAAACATTAACTGCTTCTCTTTCCACAGATGCTGCCTGACCTGCTGAGTGTTTCCAGCATTTTTTGCTTTTATTACAGACTCTAGTACCTACGATTTAAAAAAAAATCAGCACTTTTATTCACTTTGTTTCCAATCGACATGAGGTAATTTTTCAGTTCACGTCAAAGGACTTAAGCAGAACACCATCTCAAGCCTTGAGGACAGTCACTTTTACAAGCATGCAAACTGATACATCACTTTTAATATACTCGCCCAAGAATGCCTGATATGAGGAGTTTCGATTTTTAAAAGGCCTTTTAAAAGAGTGCAGAGGATGTTTCATTAAATTCAATGCTAGTCGAGACAGGAAACAGGTGTCAGGTTTTAGGTAGTCTCCAAAAAGGGGACAGGAAGGGTAAAGGGCAGCTCTGCAGCTTGGCAAATAATTGGACAGGGGCTCGGTGCATGGACCACTGATGTTCACAGTATATAATAATAATTTGGCACAGGTTAATTAGATCATAAAATTAATGCACGTTTTGGGCTTCATTTGACAGAAATGAAACGAGGGGAAGTTTTATTGAATATGTATGGAACCTTAGTGCTCTGCACAGGAGCAGTGACTAAATCTGGTCTCCATATTAATAAAAGGGTATTGTTACTCTCAAGAAGGCACAAATGATTTACAAGGCTAATACATGTGCTGGGAAGAAAGTTATGTACTGGGATTGTTTACTCCAGAAAACTGAAGCTGAGGGGTAATGTAACAGAACCCGTTAATATAATCAAAGTGCCTGACAACAACACAGAAGGGGCCATTCAGCTCATCAGCTCTAAATTCATAAGCTCATGTTATAAGAGCAGTGGTAGGCCATTCGACCCATCGAGTCTACTCCGCCATTCAAACATGGCTGATCTCTATCTTTCCATCTGACCCCCTTTCTCCTGCCCACTCGCTATAACCCCTGACACCAGTGCTTCCATACCTCAACATTTTTTTCCTTAAATAGAATCCCAAATTTCCTGGAATTTGATGACATTTCCTGAAATTTTCAAAAATGCTTCCTGCGTACTATTTGTTGGGTTTTTTTTCGTGGGCACACGTTAACAACACAAAGAGGAACAAGGCAAAACAGATCTATGTAACTACACCACATCAGCCTGCTTCTGTTACTCACTTGTACGGTGTTATGCAAGGCAGCTTTCATTGCCTTCGTTTTTTCAATCTGTTCTCGTGTCTCAGTCTCTGCTCGCTCTCTCTCCCTCCCACTCTCCCTCCCTCTCTCTCTCTCTCCCTCCCTCTTTCCCTCCTGCCCTCTTTCCCTCCCTCCCTCTCTCCCTCTCTCCCTCGCTCCCTCTCTCCCCCTCTCCCTCCCTCTCCCTCCCCTCTCCCTCCCTCTCTCTGCCCCTCCCTCCCCCTCTCTCTCCCTCCCAACCCTCTTTCTCTCCCTCCCTCATTCCCCCTTCCCCTCCCTTTCTCTCTCCCTCCCTCTCTCTTTCGGATCACATTCTCCGGGCTCTGCGGCCTTCCATCGATGGAGCTGGAAGCCTCCTCGGACTGTCGTGAGCCCCACTGCGGGGCGCGGACTTAACATCGGAGCTGATCCTTTGCCTAGGATTGCTCCCACCGCGACCACCGCATACTAACATCAAGGGCTCGCAGTCTCGGGTGAGGCTAGTCGGGAAACTCAAACGTCGCGGAAGGTTCACCAGCCACGACGCGAGGTTCGATCGCCTGGCGCGTGGGAGCTGACATCCCCTCGATGCGGGAGCTGATTGCCTCGACGCAGAGACCCTGAACGCCGCCGACTACGGGAGTCAGGATTGTGCCGTCAACGGGGGCTAGAGGCCCACGACCGAGGAAGAACTAAGGGAAGGACTTGAACTTTATGTCACCTTCAATCATAGTGAGGAATGTGTAGGAGTCACTGTGGTGGATGTTCATGTTAAAATGTGTTTTTGAAGTGATCTGTTACTTTTAATTGTATGACTGACCTGGCCAATGAAATTCCTCGTATGTTGCAAAACATACTTGGCGAATAAAGTGTGATTCTGATTTATCTAAACACTCATCATATGTTAACCCAATCATCTCCAGGGTCATTTTCGTAAACCATCTCTCGACTCTCAAACGGCAGCACATTGTTCCTCAGATATGGAGCCCAAAACTGCTCTCAATACTCCAAATATGGTCTGACCGGTGCCCTATAAAGCCTCAGCTTTATATCACTGCTTTTATATCCTAGTCATTGTGAAATAAATGCTAACATTGCGTTTGTCTTCCTTACTACTTGCAAATTAACCTTTTGGGAATCCTGCACCTGCATTCCCAAGTTCCTTTACACCTCTGATTTCTGAATCCTAATAAGTTGGCTCCCAGCAGAGCAATCCCACCAGCCACAATGTCCTTGCTTTATCTCTCGTCTTCCTCTCTGCTACATGGCCTTCAGCTTCCCCTTGTTTATTTTGATGCTCACGTATTCTAAGGTTCAATTTACAAAGGCCATTGGCTGGGCCATTTGGGTCCGTGAATACGTCTGGCTCCTGAAGTGGACCTTTGTAACATTGTTGTGCTACACATCCTCACCTGTATCCACCTATCACTTAGCAGGCTTTGTCCTGCTCCTCCTCTCTTCCAGCTTCCTCCACCCCCCCGCACCCCTCCACGACAATCAGAAAAAGGGACCCGAAATGAAACGTCACCTATCCAGGTTCTCCAGAGATGCTGTCTGACCCTCTGAGGTCCTCCATTACTTTGTGTTTTTTTAGTAACTAAGCCACAGATCTTTCTAAGCTAAAAGATATGAGGATTAGTTATTGCGTCTGCTCAGAGCTTGGCTGTCCCGATTTAGGGAGTAACCTTAACTAACCCTGACTAGTAGTGCTGCACTGCCATGCCCAGTTCTGCATAGGTGTCCTTTGCCATCCACAGTACGTGAAAGAGAATTGCAAACACAACATCTCACATATGCTGCTGGGCATGACTGCACGTTAGTGGTAAAATCACATACTTCGGGTCACGCGCTATAATTCCACAATCCTCTTCATCGATTTCCAGTTGCACAGTGCACATACACAACGGGTTTTCCAGTTCTCTTACTTTTGTCCTTGTTTGCAAGAATTATGCCTTTTTTTTTCCAAATGCAGCCATTAAAATAAAACAATGTAAATTTCATGGCCTATCCTCATGCTGTACTGAGCACTGTTCCTCACAGCATTAGATTTTGTTTCAAGAAAGTATTTCCTATTACAAAAATCATTGCATTTCAGAAATAATCCCCCTATAATTGGTTCATCTTGAATAAATTCACAGCTTGCTTCTATTTTGTTACTGTACGGCCAACACTTTGACATTTGAATCCAAGGCAGGTAAGACTTGAACATGTTCTGCACAGTTCTACAGAAAAGGCTTGACAGAATTCTACCCAGGTACAAGGAGTCATGTACTGGGTGAAAGACACTGTAAACTTGCAGGATATGTTATACATTCAAATTGCCTGCAACAATCACAGCCCCCTATAACATTCCTCATAGGCTGCGAACCCGTTGGTACAGACTGCCTGGAGAGTTTTGCTATGAATAACCAACAATGTTATCTTAAGGTCTCATCGACTCAAAAATCGAAAGCCGGGAGTAAACAGTGATCTCTTGCCGTGCTTGGGAACTCGTTTGGGCACATCAGTGAGTGCAATCAATCTGTCATGACTACTTGTAAAATGTACAAATAGCAATACACAGAGAAGCAACCACACCTCCACACTACTGCTCTCTGCTGCATGCACAGCCCCATCCCAAAGTTCAAGGTCCCTTCAAGTCAATCCTAATTATCAAGGGTAGAAAGATTTATGGTGCAGAAATCAAGGCATGTACTGTATACCTTGTGCTTTGGGATGTGCTGACCCACTACAATAAGCTTGTATTGGCAGCTTTGGAGGAGGAGGGGTTACAGATACTGAAACACACTTTTTCATTGAAAAATACAATTCTCACAGGGCTTGGCAGCGGAGAGGCTGGGTGTCTTGAAACAGGGCTCACAATGCCAACACGAAGGGTCAGCCATTCAGGACAGAGATGAGGGGAAACTGAGGGTGGTAAATCTTTGAAGGCTCAGTGTGTGAGTATATACGAAACAGAGACCTAGATCTGAAGAAGGGTCTTGACCCAAAACATCACCCATTCCTTCTCTCCAAACATGCTGCCTGTCCCGCTGACTTACTCCAGAATTTTGTGTCTATCTTCGCTTTAAACTGGCATCTGCAGTTCCTTCCTACAAACCGAGATCTGCCTATCGAGAGAATGGGGTTAATGGAGGAAATTGGTGCAGAGTTAAAAGGTCAGCCGTGATCTTGCTGAACGACGGAGCAGGTGCAAAGGGCAGATTGGCCTGGTTTCTGTTTATGTTTTTATGAAGATTGTAAGACATTCTGGGCGTTGATCAGAGAGTTAAACCAGAAATACCTGCAAGGCTGTGGAGTAAAGTAGTCGAACAACAATAGTGACACTAATCATCATGCAGGAACTGTGTTGGACGATAACAAGCTTTGCCAAGTTAAAAAGCTCTTGCCTCGTCGACACTCTGCATGTTCCGCAGGCTCAATCTACCTTTCAATGCTTAATATTCATTTACAAATTGTATGAGTTAGCACCTAATTTTCAACAATTTTAAGCTTGGGAAGAACATTTTTTTGAGCCACAGCCAATCTAATATCTGAACGCCATTATGCTCACAAATTTGTTGCTTCTGTCAGTTGATTGAAACATACTTTTACTCTGTGCAGTACTTCATGACTTGAATCGTCAGTTCCAATCTGATAAATAGGATGAGAGTGGCACCCAAGTCAATGTGTCTCATTCCAGCATGCTCACGTTTGAACCATTGTATCTGCATCTGAACAATCAAGAGTGTTTTATCGTCATTTGTCCCAGACAGTACGATGAAATGTGTAGGAAGGAACTGCAGATGCTGGTTTAAACCAAAGATAGGCACAAAATGCTGGAGTAACTCAGCGGGACAGGCAGCATCTCTGGAGAAAAGGAATAGGTGACGTTTCAGTTTGATTCTTCACTTCCTCAGCCTGAAGAAGGGTCTCAACCCGAAATTTCTCCCATTCCTTCCTTCCAGAGATGCTGCCTGTCCTGCTGAGTTACTCCAGCATTTTGTGTCTATCTTAGAACAATGAAATTCGTACTTGCAGCAGCACAACAGAATATAGAAACATAGTATTCTGTAAACAATATAATAAATGAGAGAAAAAAAAAGTTCAGAGCAACCAGACAAATCGATTACCTTGTGGAGACAGGCTGTAGGGTGCCCACATATAAATTACTTCCCAGCAACAAGAACAGTGTGTACCAGCTGATGTTTCAGCAACAAAGAGTTATTGTGTTTTATCCATCTTTTCTAATCCCTGCTAACTTCCCCTTTCCCTGTCTGTCACTTGCTCCATCTCCACTCCTTGTACCCTTCCACTTCTGGCTTCCGATCTATACCCGATTTTCTTTGCTCAATCAATGACATACTCTGCGATATACTCTTTTCAATTTCCTCCCTCTTCACCTTTCTCTCCTGCCCCAACTCAATAACCAGAATCAAGAAAATGTTGGAAATACTCAGCAGAATCGGTAACATAGAAACATAGAAAATAGGTGCAGGAGTAGGCCATTTGGCCCTTCGAGCCTGCACCGCCATTCAATATGATCATGGCTGATCATTCAACTCAGTATCCTAAGCGGAGTAACTCAGTGGGTGAGGTAGCATCTGTGGAAAGAGACACAAAGTGAGCATCCTGACAATGATTCTTTAATTTGAAATGTTATCCCTATTTTTCATTCATCAGGTGCTGCCTGACCTGCTGAGTGTTCCCAACATTTTACATTTTTGCTTTATATTTTTTGCATTTGCAGGATGTTGTTTTGGTTTTTCACTACCCAGAAATGCTGCTGTACCAGATCAGGGATTAGCAGACAGAGTCAGACAAGAGGTTGCCCATTCAGAACACAGATGTGAAGAAATCTCTTCCCCCACCCACTGTTGTAATTTTTGAATTTTTCACCCAAGAGGGCTGTGGAACTCATTCTCTGAATGTACTCAAGAGAGAGACCAATAGTGTTGGATATTAAGGGAATCAAAGAATATGGGATTACTGCTCTAATGTGCTATGAGATAAAAGAGCAGCCTTGATCATCTTAATTCACACACCAACTATGAAGGGCCACATGGGCAACTCTAACGTCTATCTCTTACGTGTTAATGCTGTTATATTAAAACCTATCACTTTGACCAAACTTTGGTCATCGGTTATAATATGAATAACATGGTTTGGTGTCAAATTTTAATTGTTTATGATCTAACAATGCACATTTCTGTGATGTTTATCACATTATCCATGATATATAAATGCAAGTTTATATATCAGGGCGGCACAGTAGTGCAGCAGTAGAGTTGCTGCCTTACTGCGCCAGAGACTCCGGTTCGATCCTGACTGTGGGTGCTATCTGTATGGAGTTTGTATATTCTCCCTGTAACCATGTGGGTTTTCTCCGAGTGCTCTGGTTTCCTCCTACATTCCAATTACATACAGGTTTGGAGGTTGACACAAAATGCTGGAGTAACTCAGTGGGTGAGGCAGCATCTCTGGAGAGAAGGAATGGGCGACGTTTCAGGTCGAGACCCTTTTTCAGTCTGAGGATGGGTCTCGACCCGAAACATCACCCACTCCTTCTCTCCAGAGATGCTGCCTCACCCGCTGAGTTACTCCAGCATTTTGTGTCTATCTTCAATTTAAACCAGCATCTGCAGTTCTTTCTTACACAGGTTTGGAAGCTAATTGGCTTTGGTAAAAATTGTAAATTGTCTCTCGTGTGTAGGATATTGCTAGTGTACAGGGTGATTGTTAGTCGGCATGGCCTATCTTCGCGCTGTATCTCTGAAGTCTAAAGTCTATATTGGGGTATTCTATCATTTCTGCCACACCTTCCCCATCTCCTCTGCCCTGACCACAAAAGTAACCGAGAGACAAGGTGCATCATTATGATGCCTTTGAGTGCTATCGTACGTTCTAAACCACTTTACAAAGAGGCGCGTCTGAGGCACCAATTGAAAATGCAAGTACCGTTTATGTGAAATTTCACCAGAATTATATCAGAGATGCTAGAGCAGTTAGAAAGGGAAGGTTTGTCTCACACCATTTCAGCAGTCCTCAATTAACAGTTTATGTGGGTCAAACAGAGGAACACAATTATCTATTAATCCTCACTCTCACATTTCAGCTCTCAAACTGCATGCAATCTCAGGGAGAATTTGAAGGGCAAAGGTTAATTGTGGAACACCTGAACAATGGGACACCTACAGTATGCCTGCATTATTTTAATCATGATTGTCTCTTAATTCAAGAGCAGCTCCGACAAGGACTGGTGTATTCACAGCCGCCGCAGTGAATCCACTGATGTTCATCCACTCTTATTTAAATAAGCTGGAGATGCTGTGCATTGTGAATGGCAATATCTGGGGCAGACTTGTATTAAAGTAGAGCTTTAGCATTTGTCAGCAGTAAGAGTGGAAAAATTGTGGGTATGGGAGGAATAATGTAGAGATAGGAGTAGAACTTCATCACTCCCAGGAGGCCGAGATCCCTTACAGCCGGGGACAGGAGCAGAGCTCGATTACCTTCAGCGACATGAACAGAGCTCCCTCAATGCCCAGCACAGGAACATAGTTTGGTCACTCCCAGGGGATAAAGGCAAAGCCCCCTCATCCCCAGTGGCAGGAACATAGTCCCCCATGCATTAATATTTCCCTCAAAATTCAAGCTTTTGACATGATCCTGGTTATCTGCCTGGGAAATGGCTGCATTTTAATATATTTAAGATCCCAGATTACTAATGGTTGAATTGAGGTGAGTAATGCACTTGTTAGCATTCCTACACCTCTTTGGTGTACAGCATCTCCAAAGTGCAGCTATAACCTGAAGTTAGGAATGACCTCACTTGGCTGAGAATAAGGGGGACCTTCTTGTCAGATCCTTGCTGCACAGCCGGAGTCTCACTCCCAAGATACACCGGCCCAGGATCATCCAGGAATAGCTTCCTCCCAACAACCATCAGGTTGTTGAACACAACAAACTCCAACTAAACTAAGAACTGCCTTGGTCGCACTAGGGACCCTGGGCTCTGTTTTCTTTTCGACTATTTGGGTTTTTTTTCTTTATTGAACTTTTTTTTTCTTTGCTTGTTTATTATATAATCTATTGAGTACTGCGCTTACAAACCTGTTGTGCTACTGCAAGTACAATTTTCATTGCATTGTTTCGGTACATATAACAATAAAACACTCGACTCTTGAGGATGAGACTTCTTTGTGGACCGTGTATTTCCAAAGAAGGAGTGGAAAAGGATGCAGAAGTCTTTGTCAAGGTTTATCCCGAACAGATGCTTTGCACAAGTTTCTGTGATCTAAGGGCTGATCACAGGAATACATAAGAACCCAAACATCATGCATTTGGAAGATCATTAATATGGTGACAGAGGCACTTTGGTCTGTCTGAAACTTGTAGGTCTTTCAATGCAGTGAGGTGCCTGTAAGGGAATGCTTCCTGGCTGGCACACTCTGGATTATAATGGTAGATCTGAGGGATGCAGTAAAGCTGGATGCAACTCTTGCAAAGGCTCTGTGGGAAAGGACTACAGTTTAAGGTCCTTCTGCTGCTAAAACATTGAGGGGTTAAACCCATGTGGAAACGCCTCTTGAAGTTTTGTATCATCCAAAGGGGACCACTTGGGTGCCAAGAGTCCTCTGTATGCAAAACATACTTACACTTTAAAATGTACAGACCAAATTACACTGTGATTGTAAAGAAATTCATGCATTGTTTTTTAAAATATTTTTCGGAATAAAGGCTATTTCACAATTTCCAAACAATCCTCAAAGGATACTTTCCCAGTAACTAATTTGTTGAGCTTCATTTCATGAATCGAAACGACTGGGGAAAATATGGAGTCTTCTGATGCACAAGAGTGGTGCACTTTTCACCACAGCATGCAGCAGCTTCATATATCAAAGACAACACAACAAAGAGTAAATGCCATTAGAGCCAAAATGTAATACATAAATCATGGGCTGGATGCAGGGGCAGTCCCCCCACCCCCTCCACACACCACAAGTAATATGCACAGTCATGTATGATTACACTCCTTTGCATACATTGACACTGTGGTTACTCTGCTTCTCTCTCCACAGATGCTGCATGACTCAATGAGTATTTCCATCACTTTCCATTGATTTTGCTGTTGAAAATGCTGTTCTTTCTCTGGAGCTAGTACAGAGCTGAGCTGTGCTGAATGGCCTTCAAAGCACACTATTTTCCAACAGTTAGCTGATGCCACTCTTTACTTACTTCACACAAAAGAATGGAAAACCCTGAAAGAAAACAGCATTTTCATCCCTAATCAATAAAAAGTTAAACTTTTCAAGTTTATATTTTTCCCTTGTTTGTTTTTGCAACCCAGTGTGATGGGGGAGACCAATACCTTAATGTGGTAGTTAGAAGCAGTTGAAATCAGATTATGCTTCTTTGTCTGTCAAGGTCCTGGGCCTGAAACATTTGCTCTGTTTCTCTTCCCATGGGTGCATCTTGATCTGCTGAGTGTTTCCAGCTTTTACGGGGGGTTTTCTGGCATCTGCATTTTTTAAATTCTCTTCAACCAAGTTGGTGGGAAATTAGGCCAGGTAGGGATTGCAGACCTTCCACCAGCCCCCACCTCCCAAACCCCCAAAGGGTATTAGTCAATTAAATGGTTTTACACCAATCACTGATCATTAAGGCAATTCTGGATTTAGTGTTGTCCAATGAACCAAATTTGATACTCGAGGTAAAGCAACCGCTTGGAGGTAGTGATCATAATATGATTAGTTTTAATCTGCAATTTGAGAAGGAGAAGGTTAATTCCGAAATGGCAGTGATGCAGCTGAACAAAGAGAATTATGAAGGCATGAGAGAGGAGCTGGCCAAGGTAGACTGGAAAGGGATACTAGCAGGAATGACGGTAGAACAGCAATGGCAGGAATTTCTTGGCATAATCTGGAAGACACAGGATAATTTCATTCCAAAAAGGAAGAAAGATTCTAAGGGGAGTAGGAGGCAACCGTGGCTGACAAGAGAAGTTAGGGATAGAATAAAACTAAAAGAAAAGATGTATAAAACAGCAAAGAGTAGCCGGAAGCCAGAGGATTGGGAAACTTTCATAGGACAACAGAAGGAAACAAAACAGGCAATACAGGCTGAAAAGATGAAGTACAAAGGGAAGCTGGCCAGGAATATAAAGAAGGACAGAAAAGCTTCTTTAGATATGTTAAGGGAAAAAGAATAGCAAAGTCAAATGTGGGTCCCTTGAAGGCAGACACAGGTGAAATTATTATGGGGAACAAGGAAATGGCAAAAGAGTTGAACAGGTACTTCGGATCTGTCTTCACTAAGAAAACAATCTCACAGAAGTACTGGAGGACAGAGGATCTAAGGGGGTCGAGGAATTGAAAGAAATTTTCATTAGGAGAGAAATAGTATTGGGTAGGCTAATGGGACTGAAGCATGATAAATCCCCTGGACCTGATGGTCTGCATCCCAGGGTCCTCAGGGAGGAGGCTCTAGAAATAGTGGACGCATTGGTGATCATTTTCCAATGTTCAATAGATTCAGGATCAGTTCCTGTGAATTGGAGGATAGCTAATGTTATCCCACTTTTCAAGAAAGGAGCGAGAGAGAAAACGGGGAATTGCAGACCAGTTAGCCTGACTTCGGTGGTGGGAAAGATGCTGGAGTCAATTATTAAAGTGGTAATAATGGGGCATTTGGATAGCAGTAAAAGGATTAGTCCAAGTCAACATGGATTTATGAAAGGAAAATCATGCTTGACTAATCTTCTGGAATTTTTTGAGGATGTGACAAGTAAAATGGATGAAGGGGAACAGGTGGATGTAGTGTATCTAGACTTTCAGAAAGCCTTTGATAAGGTCCCGCACGGGAGACTGGTGACTAAAATAATTAGAGCACATGCTATTGGGGGTAGGGTGTTGACGTGGATAGAAAATTGGTTGGCAGACAGGAAGCAGAGTAGGAGTGAACGGGTCCTTTTCAGAATGGCAGGCAGTGGCGAGTGGAGTGCCGCAAGGCTCGATGTTGGGGCCACAACTGTTTACCATATATATTAATGATTTGGAAGAGAGAATTAGGAGCAACACTAGCAAGTTTGCGGATGACACAAAGCTGGGTGGCAGTGTGAACTGTGAAGAGAATGTTAGGAGGTTGTAGGGGGACCTGGACAGGTTGAGTGAGTGGGCAGATGCGTGGCAGATGCAGTATAATATAGATAAATGTGAGGTTATCCACTTTGGTAGCAAAAACAAGGGGGCAGATTATTATCTCAATGGGGTTAGGTTAGATAAGGGGCAGGTACAGCGAGACCTGGGTGTCCTTGTACACTGGTCACTGAAAGTTGGCGTGCAGGTACAGCAGGCAGTGAAGAAAGCTAATGGAATGTTGGCCTTCATAACAAGAAGATTTCAGTATAGGTTCTTCTGCAGTTGTATAGGGCTCTGGTAAGACCACATCTGGAGTATTATGTACTGTTCTGGTCTCCTAATTTGAGGAAGGACATCCTTGTGATTGAGGCAGTGCAGCGTAGGTTTACGAGATTGATCCCTGGGATGGCGGAACTGTTATATGAGGAAAGATTGAAAAGACTAGGCTTGTATTCACTGGAGTTTAGAAGGATGAGGGGATATCTTTAGAAACATATACAATTATAAAAGGACTGGACAAGCTAGATGCTGGAAAAATGTTCCCAATGTTGGGCGAGTGCAGAACCAGGGGCCACAGTCTTAGAATAAAGGGAAGGCCATTTAAGACTTGGGTGAGAAAAAACTTTTTCACCCAGAGATTTGTGAATTTGTGGAATTCCCTGCCACAGAGGGCAGGGGAGGCCAAATCACTGTATGGATTTAAGAGAGAGTTAGATAGAGCTCTAGAGGCTTGTGGAATCAAGGGATATGGTGAGAAGGCATGCATGGCTTATTGATTGGGGACGATCTGCCACGATCGCAATGAATGGCGGTGCTGGCTCAAAGGGCCGAATGGCCTCCTCCTGCACCTATTTTCTATGTTTCTATTATTACAAACACAAGCAGTTAGCTTCCCAAATAGCTTACTGAATTTAAATTTCATGACCGACATAGTGGGTCTGAACTCAGGTCTCTGGGTCATTCATTCAGCCGACCAGCACATTCCAAGGTGTAGGGGTACGTGCTGAGGGATACGCCAAAGCTCATTGCCTTCATTGTGAAGGTTTTGTGGAGAAGGACCACAGTCTCAGGTCCTGCTGCCACTCAGCACTGAGGGGCTGGGCCTAATGAACAGTCTCTCAAATACTTCACTGATGAATTGTTTAAAGATGAAACATTAGTGGCATTGACACATAGCTAACGAATGGATTGTATTGGTGGTACTATGATCGTATGGAAAATGTGTACTGTGTATAGTATGGTGCATAAAGTGGATATTTCAAATTATGTTAATTCAGGCCTCTGGATTTGTGGCCTGTTAACTTAACTTTCACAGTACCACAATCCTTACCTCAGACAATATAGCTACTGCATTTCTTACATTGCAACAGTAATGAGGCTGCTTAAATACTTATTAGCTGCAAAGCACCAGGATGCTCTAATGTGGCGAAGAGTGCTGTGTAATAGCAAATCTTTCAGTGGCAAGTGCAGAGTAATCCCTTGTTTTAACCTCATTCCCAGCACTCAACCCAGTAGTGGCCGACTAAACCAGCAGTCAGGAGCTCCGGGTAACCGTTCAAATGGACTGGGCAAGGGATCAACAATTTCCTGGATGATGAGTTTCAACCAGCGACAGCAAGGCTGGATGACTAAATGGTGCTGTTTAATACTTCATGTGAAAATCATCAATTCTCATGACAGCCCTCTCAGATCCCCATCGAGTCAGGAGCGACAGCCTGTTCAGCAATTCACAAACGACGTTTTGGCATTAATCCAGTTGTGTTGATGGAAGGATGAACTTCATGAGGTTTTTCCAAAGCACTCTTCACACCAGTGACCTTAAAGATATAATTCTAATTTTCTCATAGCTGGAGTGGTGGGATAACAGAAGTATAACTTGCTGAGAATAATTTACCATAAATCAAAACTGCAGTTGAAAATGTTCCAGATTTTCATGAATCACTAACACAACATGTAAGATTGAAGTCAAACTGAAATAGTCAAACTTTGTTCCGTTCACACCTGCTTTTTGAATTGCACTTGACCTGAAAGGATGGTCATGGCAGTACATCAAGATAATTAGTGAATAGTTAGCTAATTGACCTAGGGATGTGGGTTTGATCCTTCGCTTCTGCTGGTGTGGTTTGTGTGTTCTCCCTATCATCAAGTGCATTTCCTCCAGGTGCTCCAGTTTCCACCCACGTCGCAAGGTCTTGTGAGCTGGTAAGTTGATAGACTGCTGTAAACTGCCCCTTACATGCATGTAGGTGTCAGGAGAGTAAACATGGAGTTGATGAGAATGGAGAGAGAATGAGATGGAAATAGTGGAAGTGGGTTCTTGGTGGTCGGGGCAAACTCAGCAAGCCAAAGGGCATTTTTCTGCATTGTACGACCCGTGACTGAATCAGAAAAGGAGTGTACACACAAGCGCCGTGCTTTGTTCCATCAGAAGCAAAGGCATCTTGCTGATCTGCAAAAACTGGTTCAGGAGTTTCTCAGTCTTGTCTCACTCTTCACTAATGGCAATGTCCCCATTATAAAACTTTCTGGCTTTTTATCATCAGGCGACTGCTAAGTATTTCAGTTTTATTTTGATAGTGTATGGAAATGCAATTTCTTTTAAAATGCTATTTTGGTACGTCTTTTACACTTAACATTGATGAGTTTCAATTCCGTACGACGGTCACAATCAATTGACCCTAATTGTGATCTTGCACTGAAAGATTGTCAGGAGAATATTATACCAGTGCTGCTATGTCTACACTATTCGCTAAGCGCTGGTGGTGACACAAGGCTGTGAGTGAGCTTCATGCAAAGCATGAAAGGCAAAGACAGTGCAGTGAATGGCTATTTAAAGTTATGGTCCAACCAGTGTATCCACGGGACAAACACTTATAATACATCCCACAAGGCAATCTTATTTAAAAACTACTTGCACTTTATGTCTTGATTCCTCCCTCAGGTGGCATTTCTTGACAGACTTCCAGCTTGAGTGAATGATGCTGCTAATTAAATAACATTATTTGTGTAGGAAAGAACTGCAGATGCTGGTTTGCACCGAAGATAGACACAAAATGCTGGAGTAACTCAGCGGGACAGACAGCATCTCTAGAAAAAAGGAATTGGAGACGTTTTGGGTTGAGACCTTTCTTCAGACTGCGAGTCAGGGGAGTAGGAGACAGAGATATGGAAGGGTAAGGTGTGAAAACGAGATATTAAAGGGGGCAAAGCTCAAGGAAAATTTAGAATAGATCATTGCTAGCTAGGGGAAGTTAACAACAAAGCATACAAAGGTAAAATGTAATCAGGAGGACAGTCAGACTGGTCAATCTAGGATTGGGGAGGAATGGAGAGAGAGAAAGCAAGGGTTTCTTGAAGTTAGAGAAGTCAGTGTTCATACCGCTGGTTTGTAAACTTCCCAAGCCAAATATAAGGAAAATAAAATTATTTGCAGGGAGAAGGGGAAAGAGGAGGGGAATACTCCTTCAAAGGCCAGTGCATGTACTGTGGGCCAAGAGGCATTGTGTGACACTGTTCCCAGTCTTGGCTTCTGCAAATAGATATCATAGGTCAGGTGCATTATTGCATTCTTAAAATGCCTCTCATGTTCTGTAGCTATCCCAAAGTGTATTACTTCTAATTCAAGAGAGAGGAATAGGCCATTCAGCACAACCAGTTTGTGATGGTGTCTTTATCTCACTCATGTTTCCTTCCTGTCAATCTAGCTCATCTCCAGCCCTTCAGTTTATGCGAATATCTGGGACCTTTGTGCTCATCATGCTGACGGCTAATGAAAATACAGTGAGACTGATCATGTTTTGCATCCCTAGATCAAGAGTCTTCTGCCTACCTTGTCACTCCCATGGCTTGCTCAAAACTGAGCCAGTTTCAACACCCTGAAAGACTACCAAAGTCCCACCAAGTGCAGTGGGATGAGTGACCAGTTAATCTAATTGTCAAAAAACATTAATAACAAAGTAGCAACAGGTAAGTGACTAATATGAAATCCATGAATCCCCTCAAATTTGGTAATTTCAAGCGGAACGATATAACCATCCTTATTACCATTTCCCCTGCTTCTTTCAAAACACAACATTGATCCCATAAACTAACAAATAGCAGAAATGTCTCTAATGCAGGTATCTCCTTCTTGCAAACGGGATATTGAATGACATGACAAGACTTCCATGATCACACAGGTTTTTATTTACCTCAATTTGTTGCTGAATTATGTATTTGTTTGGCTAAGTGGTGAAAGTGCGAAATATTCTAAATGAATTGCACCAACAGATATTGTCCAGTGTGGCCTCAGTTACACAGGCTTCCAAATTTAAAAACACGCAGCAATATTGACCACTTTTTCAACCTTTGCAGTAGCTTCCAAGTCGCGCCAGCCTAAAAACCAAACCTCAATTTGCGAGTCACTTTCCTACTAATGAATAAATTACATCCACTGAAAAACAGAGTGGATTTGATGTATTGCTCATAACTTCTAATTATAATTCCTCACTAAATCATCAAAGGGAAGACTTTGTCTTCTTCTACACGTCAACATGCATTATTATCAACACTAATAACTTTCGGACGTGCTTGCATATCCCCAGCATTAGCTGCAGCCCCGTCTTGAGACCCAGACACGATTTCTAATCATGTAATGCAGAATGCTGCCCAGGGCAAAAACTGGAATACTAATGCACAAACTCATTAAAATGTGGGATCACTTTGTGTTCTGGGATTGCAAATCATACATGATACGTCTATACTCATGGGGTTATGCCTGCTGCCCTCTAAACGTAACTAACTAGGCAAAAGCAGAGGGCACCAGCACTGGGAACTGCTCCCAATATATAGGAAAAGCATAGCAAGACATCAGCAAATTTATTCTAGTTTAACTCACAGGGTAAGCTTTGTGTTTGTCCAGGGAAATATGCTTCTAACATATTCTAAATCAGTTCCACCATCAAAACCTCCATTACCTAAATGGAATGGCACAAACAGCTATTACTTGCATTTTCATGAGTAATAAATAGATATAGCTGGAAACAGGCCCTGCAGCCCACTGAATCCATGCCAAACATTAATCATCCATTTATATTCATTCTATTTTTTTATTCTCCCCATTATCTCATCAATGCACTGTGGTGCAGCTATTAGAGCTGCATTGTAGCTCCAGTTACCTGGGTTCAATCCTGACCTCAGCCATTGTCTGTGTGCAGCTGGAAATAAAACTGCTGGAAGAACTTAGTGGCTGAGATAGCATCTGTGGAGATGGTCCCTTTGCCTCCACAGATGTTGCTCAACCTGTTGAGTTCTTCCAGCAATTTGTTTATTTCTCTAGATTCCATCACTGCAGGCTCTTGTGCTGGCATGGCGTCTCTGTGTGTTCTTCCTCTGAAATCCTCCAAGTGCTCTGGTTTCCACCCACATACCAAAGACAAGATGATTGGTAGGTCAATTAGCCATTGTAAATTGCTCCTGGTGTTGGTAAGTGGTAGGATCTGGGAAGAATTGATGAGAATGGAATGGGATCAGTGCACAGGGTGTTTGGTGGTTAGTGCAGACTTAAAGTTCCATGCTGCATGGCTCCAGGACTAAAGGTATTCAATGGCCACAGTTGGAATGAACCAAGACACAATGACTGCTCCCATGCCAGGGAGTTAAAGGCAACTGGGGATAAAGTATAGCTGAAAATGCTGATCCCAGTTGCTGAGAAATAAAGCTTGCAGGGAAGTCCCCTAGTGAGGAAGGGATTGTGTTCACTGAGATTGAAATTGTGAGAAACTGGTGCAAAAATTAACTTAATCTTATGAAGTGTCCCAACTCCTTGTCAACTCTCCATTTCCCTCCACAGATGCTGCTCGACTTGCTGAGTTCCTCCACCAGATTGTCGCTAAGGATTGGCATTTTGTGCACCCGGGACTTGCAAGATAAAAGATCTTGCTGATCCTGAAATTTATATTTGATCTGCATTACATTTACATCTCAAACTTGACAGATTACTACATCTGTTAAAATGACAATTGGAAAATGTGGGGAAGATTATCTAAAGTTACATATGGACAAGGAAATGTTGATGAGAAATAGTAAGATTAAACGAGAACTTACCAGATCTGCAATTGGGTCGGTGTTGAGGGTTAACGCATTCCCCAGGAAGGCCGGTCTGGGCCATGGCCTAAAAAGACCGATGTTGAGTGTTCCTGGCCTTTGAGCTTTCACCGGTTTGTCTTGGCCGACTGGTGGTGCGTAGGGGTACTTTTTCCTGGGCGAAGTAGTTTTTAGACGTTGCTTTAATGAGCCCCAGGGTTTTACCCTCTGGGAACATTCAGTGTTTTGCAGTTCCCTGCTGGTAAGTGTCTTGCTGTGGTGTCCAATATTGCCTTTCCTTATAGCTGGTTGAACGACAAGTAGTAGATACTTGCAGCTATTTTAGGTTCCAGGTTTTGGCCAGTTTGGTCGGGTTGAATAAACTGGGACACCATATCCAATAGGTTTTCTTGCACCCCGTGTGCACTAGGGGTATGTTCTGCACCCCTCTTCAGGGTCAGCCCAGAATTGACCCCCTGTACTCCCCTCTGATGAGGGAGAAACACTTTGCAGCCCTACAAGTGGTACTGCGGTAGGACTTACTAGCTGCCCACAGTGACTAGTCTCCATCTCCCGGAGCCTGTCACTTTGGAGTACTTGCTCCAACAGCCGCTCCAACTGGCTCCAATGCTCTCGGGCACTGGCCACTGGCGGCTGCTCCAGTTCCTGCAGCCGCTCCAACCAGATCCAATGCTCACGGGCACTGGCCATCGCGGCTGCTCCTGAAGTCGCTCCTGCTTCAGTTCCTGCAGCCGCTCCAACCGGCTCCAATGCTCACGGGCACTGGCCGTCGCGGCTGCTCTTGTTCCCCGCTCCCAGCCGCTCCAACCGGCTCCAATGCTTGCGGGCACTGGCCGCTCACGGCTGCTCCTGAAGCCGCTCCGACCGGCCCCAATGCGCACGGGCACTGGCCGCTCGCGGCTATTCATAGTCGGACTCATCGGAGTCAACGACTCTGTTAGTTTTTTGCTTCGCTCTACCGCCCGGCCGTGGCCGGTGCGGGAGCGAAGTCGGGCACAGCTGTTCCCATTTCGGGAGATTGGCGTGCAGTTGGCTGCTGCTGCTGGCTGGCCGCAACTCCGCGGTTCTCCCCCTGCAAGCTTTTTCGCAGCCTTCGTGGATCTGGTCCATGTCTCCACCTGTAAGGTAAGTGGAAGGAACGCAGAGTCTCCTTACCTGCTGTTCCCGGCTTTCAAATTCTGCCGCTAAGGAGAACGTCTTTCCCCTGCTGTGACTCGTTGCAATGCGTGTAGCGATATGACACGCATGCGTCCTGGCGGGGTTCTTCACGTAGTCACTCACTTGACTCCGAAGTAAAATAGAGATGCAGCCAGGTGTGAAGCTGTCAGCTTTCATCCCCACTCTTGGTTATATGAGAAAACATGCAGCGATATGGACCTAATCTTCACAGGCATCTCCACAACAGGTTGTTGTTCCCGAACTATGAGCTACTGACTGCAACAGTTGATCCTTTCTAATATTGATTACAATGAATTATAGATTATAGATCAAAACAGTAAATTCTCTGGCAACATTACTGTTCTTCAGACAAAAAATGCACTTCCTGACCAGTGATTTTACATACAAATCTTTGAAAACTTCCAATCTAAAATAAATTACTGAATTTTCAAAAATATCTTTAGAATTTATTTGAACAAGTGGTCTATTTTTAAGCAAGGTTCGGAGTAAACTATGCACATTTACAATTTAACATAATGCCCATTGGCAGCATTGGTGTTCATAATGCCTTTGCTTGATGAGTGAATATGTCAATAGGATGTGTTACTGAGTCAGACAGTGTCAAAGATCAAGGGGCAGCAGCTGACCCCAACCACGACTGTGATTCCCAGAGTTTATGGTTATTCAGTGACCCCTGCTGGGGAAAGCAGAAGGATGAAGGCAGATTGGATGAAGACTATCTTGTCCTGCACTTGAAGAGAAGACAACATTAAATAAATCTGTAAATTTTTGTCAATAATACTGTTCAGTCAGACAGTCAATGATCAGTCAGTATAATGTTGAAAGTTAGATTTCTCTTAAGTTTTAGTTCAGTTTAGAGATACAATGTGGAAACAGACCCTTTGGCCACCGACTCCATGCCGACCAGCAATTTTTCCCACACACTAATTCCATCCTAGACACTGGCGACAATTTACAGAAGCCAATTAACTTATAAACCTGCACGTCTTTGGAATGTGGGAGAAAACTGGAGCACTAGGAGAAAACCAACATGGTCACAGGGAGTTTTAAACTCTTTACAGGCAGCACACGTAGTCAAGATTGAACTGAGAGTGGGTCTCTGGCACTGAAAGGCAGCAACCATCGCTGCTGTGCCTCCCCTTAAAAAAAGATATTGCCCATTAGAAATGTATTGCCGATTTGCTACATCTTGGCAGGACAAATCAAAATAGGACGTACATGGTAAATGGTAGGGAATTGAAGAATGCAGGTGAACAGAGGGATCTGGGAATAACTGTGCACAGTTCCCTGAAAGTGGAATCTCATGTAGATAGGGTGGTAAAGAAAGCTTTTGGTGTGCTGGCCTTTATAAATCAGAGCATTGAGTATAGAAGTTGGGATGTAATGTTAAAATTGTACAAGGCATTGGTGAGGCCAATTTTGGAGTATGGTGTACAATTTTGGTCGCCTAATTATAGGAAGGATGTCAACAAAATAGAGAGAGTACAGAGCAGATTTACTAGAATGTTGCCTGGGTTTCAGCAACTAAGTTACAGAGAAAGGTTGAACAAGTTAGGGCTTTATTCTTTGGAGTGCAGAAGGTTAAGGGGGGACTTGATAGAGGTCTTTAAAATGATGAGAGGGATAGACGGAGTTGACGTGGATAAGCTTTTCCCACTGAGAGTAGGGAAGATTCAAACAAGGGGACATGACTTGAGAATTAAGGGACAGAAGTTTAGGGGTAACATGAGGGGGAACTTATTTACTCAGAGAGTGGTGGCTGTGTGGAATGAGCTTCCAGTGAAGGTGGTGGAGGCAAGTTCGTTTTTATCATTTTTTTATCATTTAAAAATAAATTGGATAGTTATATGGACGGGAAAGGAATGGAGGGTTATGGTCTGAACGCAGGTGTATGGGACTAGGGGAGAATACGTGTTCGGCACGGACTAGAAGGGTCGAGATGGCCTGTTTCCGTGCTGTAATTGTTATATGGTTATTTGTAATTGATAAGGTGGGATGTGTTGCCTTCTTGAACTGCTGCATTCCTTCTGTGGAGATATGTTGTTGCAAAGGGAGTTCCAGGATTAAGACCCAGTGATTATGATACATTTTAAATTGTTGGTGTGTCCCATGTGCGGCAGCCCTTGTACTACTTGGTCATGGCACTTACAGAGGTGTTGCCGTAGTGGCCTAGCTGAGCAGCTGGTGCTGTTCCTCCAATTTGCACTGGGCCTCACTGAAAATGGAGGAGGCCCAGGATAGAAAGGTCAGTGTGGGAATGGGAGTGGGAGTTAAAGTGTTGAGCAACTGGGAGATCAGGTAGGTTTAGGGGGACTAAGCAGAGGTGTTCAGTGAAACAAATGCCGAGCCTGCTTTGGTCTCGCCGATATACAGGAGTCCACACCTGGATGAGGTTAGAGGAGGTTCAAGTGGAAACTTTCCTCAAGAGATGCACCTGTCCCTATACTTCCCCCCTCGACATGTGTTGAGAATTATTCTGGAAGATGTTTTGTTGCCTATCCTCGCTGGTCTATGTATCAGGTAGTCGAGGGTCTAGTGGGAGAAGGGAGTGCTGACCCCTAGGTCAAGGATTTGGAGGTGAGTTTGGTTGCGATTACGGTGTTGAAGGTGGAGTTATAATCAATAAACAGGAATCCAATGGAGCTAGAAAGGAGGTGATTGGTGCAAGATACTTAGCCTGCTCCTGAAGGCATGATATTACTCATGTGGTTGGTCCCACAGAATTCCTGGTTTCACTTCGGAGTCACGTGAGTGACTACGTGAAGAACCCCGCCAGGACGCATGCGTGTCATATCGCTACACGCATTGCGAAACGTCAGACGCGGTGGAAGGACGTTCCCCCGCGGCGGCACTTTAAAAAGACGCTATTTGCAGGTAAGGTTTTACTCTGCGGTCTTTTTTGTTCTTTTTCCCATTTACAGAAGGGAAATGGAGAAAGCAAAGAAGACGAGGGCTGCGACAAAGCTGGTGAGGGAGGACCGCGGAGCAACGGGCAGCCAGCAAGAGCAGCCGACGGCACTTAGATCACCCGTAGTGGGATCAGCTGTGCCCTGTGTAGCCGCCGCACAGTTTGTGTTTGCCTTGCCGCCCGGCCAAATCCACGCGGCCGGGCGGCAAGGCAAAACACAAAACTAACAAGGTCGTGGACTCGGAGGAGTCCGACTTTGAAACACGGCGGGCGGCCAGCGACCGAGAGCGCTGGACCCGAATGGAACGGTGTGTGGAGCATTTGCTCCAACGTGACCGGCTCCGGGAGATGGAGTCAGGTCACTGTGGGCCCTATGACAAACCCACAGCAGTACCTTTTCAAGGGCTGCACAGTGTCTCCACGTCATCGGAGGGGAGCACTGCGGGTCAGTTCTGGGCTGACCTGGAAGAGGGGTCCGCGGAAGAACAGACAAGTGTGCATGGGGTGCGAGAAAATGAGAACTTGCTGGATATGGTGGCAAACTTCATACAGCCAGAACAGACTGGGGAAAATCTGGAGCCAAAGCTTGCTGCCAGTAATGACTATATGTCATTAAACCAGTTACAAGAGCAGGCTGTACTGGACACCACAGGAAGACATATGGCACCGGGCAACTGCATTTCCCTAAATGTCCCAATTATCAACAACTGTATCTGGAAACACATCGGACCAGGGGTCAGAAGTATGGACGTGAAACTTCAAAAAGTCCTAAAATTGCTGACCGCAGGAATAACGGCATTTGCCCGTACAGTGGACGACAGGAATATGTCCCAGGATCAACAAGATGCGCTTGCACTGTTCTGTAACACCCAGCACGAAATAAACAGCATCAGGAAAAGTGCCATACAGCCGACACTCAACCCAAAATTCGCGGGACTGTGCAAACCTGGGGCCACAAAACCACCCATCCTCCTGTTCGGAGGAAACCTATCGAAGCAGGTAAAAGAGCTTGATGAGGAAGCCAAAACCTTGGGGTTAATAAAAGGAACACCTGCAAAAACCCACTACAGCCAAAGACAGCATCCCTACGCACCCACCAGCACAACTGGTGAAAGCTCGAAGGCACGGCATTTTAAACATGAGTCTTTTTTAGGCCATGGCCCAGGCCGGCCTTCTTGGAAGATGCGGGGAACCCCAACAACAGCACCAACCAACCCGAAAAACCAAGCACCAGCGCAGCAACAACGGAAGAACTTCAGGAAGAAGTAATCCTGCCACTGGTAACAATGGAGGTAGGTGGGTCTGGTTCCCTAAATAATATGGAGAGCATGGAGGTTGGTGGGAGACTACACTGGTTTTTGAATGCATGGAGCATGCTAACAACCGATACTTACATCTTAAGCAGTATCCAGGGATATACAATAGAGTTTATACATGAGTACAGCCCTCCAGTTCAACATAGACCGAACCGAGAGTTCGTGCTCTCTGATAAAGAAAAATCAGAAGCACAAGCTGAACTGGAGCGGCTTTACATAAAAGGTGTAATTGAAATAACTCAACACGAACCATTAGAATTTGTGTCCAATATCTTTACCAAAACCAAAAAAGATGGTGGTTGTCGCATCATCATAGATCTGACAAAATTGAACACATTTGTTCAATACATTCACTTTAAAATGGAAACCTTTGTTACTGCTAAACAATTAATTTCCGAAGGTTACTTCATGGCCAGCATCGAAAGATGCTTACTATTCAGTACCCATACGAGGTGACCACAGATGTTACTTAAAATTCAACTGGATGGGACAACGCTGGCAATATAAAGCATTGCCAAATGGGCTATCATCAGCCCCCAGGCTGTTAACAAAAATCTTAAAACCAGCCCTAGCATTTCTACGTAAACGTAAACATATGGTTATGGCATATTTAGATGACATACTCATTGTGGGCATAACTTTGGAATTGGCCATACAAACTGTAACAGCCACAAAACAGTTATTTGAAAAACTGGAATTTATCATCCATCCAGTTAAATCTAATCTAACACCGTCCACTACTATGGACTATTTGGGATTCACCATTGACTCAGTTCACATGACGGTGACACTGCCAAAGGGAAAGGCAAGAGATTTAATAGAGGTTTGCAATAACCTCATTGACATCAGAAACCCATCCATCAGATTGGTAGCAAAAGTAATTGGTAAAATCGTGGCTGCTTTCCCAGCCACACAATTTGGACCTCTACATTACCAAAACTTACAGAGAGCAAAAATACAAGCTCTAAAAATCAATGCAGGTCACTTTGATAGACCTATGAGACTACCAATCCAAGCCAAACCGGAACTAAAATGGTGGATAGATAACATTTGGCTTTGTTCCAACCCAATCATTGTCAGTAACCCTTCTATGGTACTACAAACTGATGCCAGTGCACTTAGGTGGGGAGCCACCAATACCATCACCAGCTGTGACATCAACCACATGGGTGGCAACAAATCGATATCATGTGACAATCTCGCTAATTCAATTTGGCAATGGTGCATCCAGAGAGATATTTGGATATCAGCCACTTACCTACCAGGGAGACTAAATTTAGTGGCAGACACCAGGTCACGCAAATTTAATGAAAACACCGAATGGATGTTAAACAAAATGGTATTTGCTGACATTTCAGCAAAATATGGAACACATATGGAATATCGATCTATTCGCATCCAGACTAAACAACCAGATACCTAATTATGTTTCATGGGAACCAGACCCTGGGGCAGCAGCAACAGATGCATTTTCGCTGCATTGGGGGAAATTGTTTATTTACGCATTCCCTCCTTTCTGCCTCATCAGTCGGGTATTAAGGAAAATACAACAAGACTCTGCGTCTGGTATTTTGGTAGTACCCGATTGGCCTACACAACCATGGTTCCCAGTGGTGCAAAACATGGTATTAGAACCATGTATTAACATCCCACATAGACCAGATTTACTACTACATCCCGTGACAGGGGATAGCCATCCATGCCATAAATGCTTGAACCTGTTAATTTGTAGAGTTTAAAAACACCACTTCTACAACTGGGACTAACGGACCGAACAGCGAACATCATCTCGGCGGCCCTAAGAGAATCAACTAAAACACAATATCTGGTCTACATCAGGAAGTGGGAAATGTACTGTCATAAGAACAAAATCACCAACAGAAATATGAACATCCTGTCTGTTCTGGAATATCTGGCAGGCCTCCACTATGATGAGGGGCTCAGCTACAGTGCCATCAACAGCGCCAGATGTGCCCTGTCGACTTACCTATGGCATGGGACAGAGCATTACACGGTAGGGACTCACCCTCTGGTAACTAAGCTCATGAGAGGAATATTTAATACGAATCCCCCAAAACCAGGTACTCCCAAATTTGGGATGTAAGCATTGACCTGAAAGCACTCAGGAACTGGTCTCCAGCATCTACTCTGTCCCTACACAGACTTCATGTTAATGGCATTGGTCACGGCACAGAGGGTTCAGTCACTGCACAAACTCAGACTGGACAACATGACCTCCTCACCTGACGATATTACGTTCCACATATACGAACTAGTAAAACAGAACAGACAGGGATCAGCAGGCCTCAATATCCAATTTAGGTCATACCCTGCAGATGACCGTCTCTGTATAGTTAGACACCTGTCACTATACATGGAGAAAACAAAAATCCTAAGAGGCAATGAGAAGGGACTGCTGATCAGCCATAAGCAACCTCACAAAAGAGTGACGGTCCAGACCATCTCGAGATGACTGAAACAAGTACTGACACAGGCTGGGGTGGATACTAACGTTTTTAAATCTCATTCCACAAGGGCTGCAGCTACATCGGCAGCAGTACAACTGGATGTGCCCATGGACCAAGTCCTCGAAGCAGCAGGATGGTCAGGCGAAAGAACTTTCCAGTCATTTTACAATAAACCAGTGATGAAAACTGGAACATTTGCAGACATTTTTTTAAATTCTGTAAATTAATTAAACCCATAAAAGGGGTTATAATTTGTGTTAATAAATTTTATGATTTCAATAACGAATCATATGCAATTATGTTAACACTATTCCTCCCACAGTCAAGGCAGACGTGATGCATGGACTCGTTTCCACGGCATGAAATCACAGAGCTTTAAAATCTTCACGTAGTCACTCACGTGACTCCGAAGTAAAATAGTAAGATTAAACGAGAACTTACCAGTTTGAAGTTTGATCTGTATTTAATGAGGAGTTACGATGAGGGATTACGTGCCCTCCGCTCCCACCCTGATCATATACTTAACTGGTACCTCTTCTCTAATCTTACTATGTTTAATCATTACAGTTATCTGTGATTTCACACCGCTGCTTTGAAGAATGACACACATGCGTCCTGGCGGGGTTCTTCACGTAATCCCTCATCGTAACCCCTCATAAAATACAGATCAAACTTCAAACTGGTAAGTTCTCATTTAATCTTACTATTAATGTTGACTCTCAGGATGTTGATGATAGGGGACTTGACAGTAACAATGCCATTCTTTGGACATCACCATATAAAGTTCCCAAATAATGACGATAAGTACAGAGGGTGCTGGTGAGATAATAACTATACATGGTGCATAGTACTAATGGATGATATACCTTCTATAGAGGGTATGCAGCAAAGGTTCACCACCTTGGTTTCTAGAATGGTGTGTTAATTGTATGAGAAGCTTAGTAGCCTATATCTCCGTTCTCGAGAGTTTAGAAAACAAAATGAGGTAATCTTAGTAAGAGATGCTAAATATTTAAGAGGGCTCGACGGGGTAGTTATGAGAGGCTGTTCCTGGCTAAGGAGTCAAGAATAGCCTTCACTCAGAGATGGTGAATCTATGGAGACAGTCATTGTGTGCAAATGGCCTCATCCTAATTCTTGTGTTCTAATGAACATCAAATCGACAATGGTGCACCTATCTAAGGCTCAGTTGAAGGACATGGTGCCTGCAAGTTGGACTCAACCTCACGTCAAACAAAAATGTTACTGAAGATCCACTAATGTACTGAATGACTGAGAAGTGCAGCCTATCTGATCACTTCAGTTAAAGCAAAGGTCTCATGGTACCACATGGAAGATGAGCAAAAGTATCTGAAAAGTTACTTTGAGTTCCACAATTAACACCTTAAAGCCCCATAAAGGTCACATACGTTTTCTCCCTAAGAAAAATAAGGAGTACTCAGCAAATTATTATCTCAGGACGAACGTTGTTAACAGAGAAAATAACAACTTTTTCAAAGAGAAATCTTTTAAAGATTTTTCTTTCAGTCTTCGAACCAACCCACACTACTTGTCGTGGGAGGAGTTGGTGAAGCTACTTCACTGATATAACACATGCTCATTACCATCATGTCACTGAGTGACACAATGACAGATTGAGTGAAAGTAGCTGTTGAGCTCAGTAGATGCAATTTTATTATCAGAAGGATGGCGTGCACCGCAAAATTAGATTCACACAGATGTTGGACTGCAATCTTCTTCAAGGAAAGTTATTTCTGGACTGGGCGACTTGTAGCTCAGAATTTTTAAATTGCATAGAATGGTTTCTTTGTTTTCTCTTCTTCATTTTTTGAATCCATTAAATGCCCTCTTTAAAGAACAAGTCACAGAAACTCAGAATAGACAGTGAAAGTAATCACTTCCTGAGGGAATTTGGAGCCATTGTTAATTGGACATGCACTGCAGTTCACAGTACACATTTTCACACTGGACAGTTCTTCTCAGCGAAGGGTGCACTCCTGCTATGTTCAACTCCAAAGACGTACAGGTTTGTAGATTAATTGACTTGATATAAGTGTTAATTGTCCCTAATGTGTGTAGGGTAGTGTTAATGTGTGGGGATCGCTGGTCGGTGGAGACTGGGTGGGCGCGAAGGGCCTGTTTCCACACTGTATCTCTAACTAAACTAAACTAAACCACTTGTGCAATGCCCATTATTGCCCTCATCAAAATGCATTGGAACTTAAAGGTGAACTAGTCACTGCAGAACCTGGAGATATCGCAGTACTCTGTTGCTCTATTGTTCATTTCCCAAACACTCTGCTAACCTTGTGATTGGGCTCAAACGCCTACCAAATTCCAGAATCTATAGGGAGTACATACAATGGATGCCTCGGGTGTGATACGACTGGCAGAACTCCATACTAGAGGTCTCATTTTAGCTTTCACCAGCCACAATTGACCAAAGTGGGTCAAAGATCTGACAAAATTAAAGACATGCCCATTGACAAAACATCTGCTTTAACAAAGTCCAGGGAAAGAGCAACCTTCCTACACCCTTCAAATGATCTGTTTTCATGGGCTTAAGTTTCCCAAGGCTCAAATTTGTGTTATCATTAGTTCAGCCACCCTCTTGTGCCTGAACTGCATGAACTCATGATCATTGCGACTCTCAACCTCCACACAATAGGGTTGGCATTTATACTGGTTTTGGTTTATTATTATCACATGTGCTGTGATACAATGAAAAGCTTTGTTTACATGTTATCCAGTCAAATCATACTTTACACAGCACAATTAAGTCACAAACAAGTGCAACAGGAAGTGCTGAGAAAAATACTAGCGTCAAGAATATAGTGTTACAGCATTATTGCGTAACAGTTACAGAGAAAAGATAAATCTTTCCAAGCAGCTACGGTAGATCATTTCAGTCTCACCCAACTTGGCACTAACTGTTGAATGAGAGAGATCCCAGGCATTGCATTCTTGGAGAGATAATTCCTCTGCTCTGATCTGATCTCAAAGAGGCGCAGCTAGAATCTTGGAGCCCGGCATTTGCCAGTGATGCACATTAGAAACTGGCCGCAACTGACTACACTAGTGCTCCCAGCAGGGCTCTCATTAATAATCAGCACCAATTCATCATGAAGAGAATTTCCTCATGGTTATTTGCACGTTACTCGGTTCAACCTGACCTCTGGTGCTGTTGACATTTCACCTTCTCCCCATGACCGCATGAGTTTCCTTCAGGCGCTCTGGTTTCCTCCCACATCACAAAGATGTGTGGGTTAGTAGGTTAACTAGCTGCCGTAAATTTCACTCTGGGTGTAGGTGAGTGGTAGAATCTAGGGTCGGGTGAGGGAAGGGAGCTGTTCGTATTTTGGGGAGAGTAACATGGGATTCATATAAATTATTGGTTGATGGTTAGCACATATTGGTGGGCTGGAGGACCTGCTTGCATACTGTGTGACTCTATAGCTTGAACACAGTCAAAAAGACAAATAAAGATCAGAGACAGATTAGCTGACCCCCTCCCACGGTATTACAGGCCAGCCATTTCCCCCTTCTCAATTACTAAGGTGGCTTGGTTCAGCCCTTTGAAAAGTTTACAATGGGTGTGAAAAGAAGATTACAACTAAGACTAGTTTCTAAAAGGACAAATTCTCCCTCCAAATTGGCTCAAAAAGCAATCAATACTGGCAATTTTAAAAATGAATTGCATTAGTTCCTTTCAGCACAGGGGAGCACTTTCATCTGTTTAGATATTGAGTTCTTTGATATCAATCTTCAGGAACATAGTTACAGATTAAAATGCTGTGCAGGTATTCAAATTCTTTGTAGTACATTATGCAGCCACTTGTAAAACCAAGCCTGCATTGCAGGGGGTAAGATTACCACAACTTGGCTTGTAGTAATGTTCAGCGTTTATTGAATATATATCCTGCTATTAATCTCCTGGACAAATGAGCTAATGTCAACGCACAGCCAATTCCAGTAATAAGGTTTGTGGATATTCCAGCAATTTTGATGCAATGTTTTGTTGATTTTAACTTGTAGGTGCAGGCACTTTTCAATGCATGGAAAGGTGCAGTGATGTGCATGTTTTATGCATGGGTCCTCCTCTGTGAATTTTATTCCTCTTCAGAATCAAATTGTCACATATAGAATAGGCCATGTGGAGCTAGAGCAAAGACCCACCCTCATATTTGATTATTGCAGGATAAGAGGAGGTTTTCTGGTGGGTGTGTGTGGGGGGTGGGGTGTGTGCATGTAACAATGTTGGGGTTGAAGATAATAGCTGTGGCCAGGCATTCAGAGAGAGACATCATGGAATTGACTGTTCGGCAGTGTTGGAGATGTGATCTTCTCATGGACAGGGATGCAAGTGGTGGGACCATTGAGTTAGTGCTGCAAGCATTGTGGCAGTGAGGGAATAGAAGGGAATCTGTAGAAAAGCAATGTGTTGAACTTAGAGGGGGATGCTCCGGGTGACTCTCATGAGCTCCCGGACCCAATCAGAACATGCACTGAGCATGATGGCTACCTACTGCAAGAGTGGCCTTCCAGTACAAAGAGATGTCTGGAAGGAAATGCTGCCAACTAGCACCTTCCAGGCTACAGAAGTATGTGTTGAGAGATGCATTGAAGCTTGGTGAAGCCAACGCAAAGGTTCTGTGGGGAAGAACTACAGTCAAAAAGGGTTTTGCCACCTCTAGACATTAAGGGGCTAAGCCCTGTGTAAAAATTCTCCCAAAACACTGTTTGTATCATCCAAGAAGGCCAGGAGTGGTGATGGTGCCTTGCACAGATGATGTGCTAACATTATCAATATGTAGATCTGATAACACTATGAATGAAAGATTGAACAACACTATAAATGCAATTTATATAAATTTTTTGAGTTTTTTTTGTGAAGAAAGTTTACTTTGCAAAATGTAAATATAAAATGTCAGCCTGATGGTGCCTGAAGTGCAAAGGAATTTTACAGTGACATTAACTAATCCCAGCCAGCACGGCACTGTCACATGGAGGAAGCAGGTCAAGGGGTTGTATCTCTGATAGAATTCGGTTCAGAGCCATTGTAGTGTGCTGTAGAATCTCTTGGCATTTTCAAAGACAGGATGCAATAGCATTTTGCATGACTCCAATATTTCTGCTTCATGAGTCGGATGTTTGCAATACAGAGACGTCTGCGTGCAAGCCAGATTGACACCCCAGCATCGGGCTGATGAAGCTCTGCACTGTGAGTGGTGCTGAGGCTGAGATGAAATGTGACAGCAGCTGCAACACTGTACTGAGCAAGAGCAGAGGAGTTCTCCCTTGTGTCCTGACCAAAACCTATCCCTCTGACAAAATCACAAATCAGATTATCTGGTCACGTGCGTCATTGCTCCTTGTGCTAGTTTGCTAGGCACAAAATTACAGCCACATTTCCTGGATTTCTTTAAGTCCAGAAGTGTTTAGTTGACTGTAAAGTGCTTTGAGATATTGGGAAAAGCATTATGCAGATGCAAGTTCTTTTTGCTCATTTTTCAAGGATTCAAAAACATAGCAGATTTATTATGCTTTGGTTAAAAACATTTTAAATAGAGCTCCAAAGAGGAAACAATAAAATTGGGAGTATAGTTTTTATTGAGGCCATGCGTCTCATTGAGAGGGGGAGGGGAAACCCTTTGACATTCAACCAAATGAGATTCTCCTCAACCAGTCGACTGGCACCTAAATACATTTATTTTCAGCATGTGAAATCGTGTCGTTTCGTATCAGTGCATCATGTGTTTGGTTAAATTGATTTATTATAATAGATTCAGGTGTTGTATGTCCATTGATCTTGCTAAATATCAGTAATACGAACTTAACCATGCATCATTGCATGACCAGGTCCAACAAGAGTGAATATTTCCATCTCTACAGGCCCCTAGAAATGTAGACCCTGAGCTGATAGCATATTCATGGTGTGTCAAATCTCTTTGGAGAGATTTTATTAGATCAAAATAACTTCGTTGTGAAAGATTGCCTTTGCAATTACACATGTACCATTATTCTGGTCATATATACTTGCAGTTTTCTTTTTGAGCTAATACCCTTAGTTGTTCCTGAGTGGCTGATCAGCAATGTAGAATCCTTTGGGGAACACTATTAACAAATAGGGTCACTCAGGCAGTTTTACGATATAAACCATGTCTAATTACAAATGGAGGCACATTATCGCCAGCGAAAGCCAAGGTTTCTAGGTCAGCCACATTAAAAAGGACTTTGGAATTGAGCTGGGACAGCAGTTTCTCATCCTGACCTTTAACAGATGGATACACCTTGCCCATTTGACATCCATCTTCTATTGCTTGACTCAGAGGAGGAGGGATTGTCGATGGGAGATAAGTTTTTGAGGTTGAATTTTAAAATATTGATGAGGTAACACTTGAAAGAGGAAATTTAAATTTTCATGGCTCTGAAAACCATTTGCTGCTGTTCAACGAATGAAGGCTTCTGAAATACTCAGCCTTCCACAAATCTTTTGTATGCTTATATATATTTGCTTATGTATATAAACAATAGTCATATTTGCTTTGTATATTTTACTGCTTATATATATTTGCTTAGACAGCTAGCATGCTAAATGAAAAGTATAAAATGCTGAATTCCACATTGAGTTGAATGTTCTTCATGAGTAAAATGCCCTCCAATAAATCATGTGGCTTGCCATCATACCTGCCCAGTGGTGCATCCCCTGGTCAAATTCATGGAAAGGTGCTGGGGATGAGCTTTGTACCCAATGGAGTAGAACCCAATCAAAGTAAACCAGGAAACGCTGGTCGAGGGCGCTTGGATAGATGGTTGCTTTGAAACTGGACCCAGTTGCACACAATTCTTTATCCATGCTTTGAACATGGAAGCTGGTGATCAACTATGGACCATCAGGAAATTTGTCTGAGCACTTCCAGCCACCACTTCCTTGTCAAAGACACCGAGCTTCATTGCCAGTGGTGCAGCAGGCATTCCTGTATTGACCACAGAAATAAGTGAATAGTGGTGTAACCTGTAACCTGCATTTTCCATTCAGTAAAATAGGGAGCGATGCAAGGTTAAAGGGTCTGTACTGGTGGAAGGTCATAGAGTCAGAGTGATACAGTGTGGAAATAGGCCCTTCAGTTCAACTTGCCCACACCGGCCACCATGTCTCAGCTACACTAGTCCCACCTGCCTGTGTTTGGTCCATAGCCCTCCAAACCTGTCCTGTCCATGAACCTGTCTAACTGTTTCTTAAATGATGCGATACTACCTGCCTCAACTACATCCTGTGGCAGCTTGTTCCATACACCCACCACCGTTGGTATGAAAAAGTTGCCTCTCAGATTCCTATTAAATCTTTTCCCCTTCACCTTAAACCAATGTCCTCTGGTCCTCGATTCACCTACTCTGAGCAAGAGACTGTGCATCTACCTGATTTATTCCTCTCATAATTTGATACATTTATGGGTGATGTACCCAAACCCCATTTTTCCATGACCCACTTCCGGCCACAAGATCTCTGCATTCCGCCCCTCTTTGCAGGACACCTTTCCTTTGATCACCCTGTACTCACAGTAGCTTGAGGACTCTTACCCTTAGAGGCCGTGCATAATAGAATATTCACAGTGCTTTAACATGTATTTAAGGGTCCTTGGCAATTTTTAGACCTTCCAATTAAATTCCATTCTCCCTGTGGACGCGCAATTTTCTTTTATTTAGCTATCCCCATCAATTTTAAATGTTATTGAGCATGCCTCTACTGCCCTTTCGGGCCAGCTCCATTCCAGGTTAAACTGTTAAGCCATGTGAAGGAACTTCTGGAACAGTAGCTCACAGATAGATAGGCTGAATGTCCTCCCACTATTTTGCACATTCCATAAACAGCCAGTTCGCCTTGTCACCCAGTTACCAGTCCCTTGAATGATAAAGCACGCATAGGGTCTGAATGGCCTGTTCCTGCTTCTATTTCATATGGAAAGCAAGTGCCAGTGAGTTCCTGCCGAAGATAGACACAAAATGTTGGAGTAACTCAGTGGGACAGGCGGCATCTCTAGATCGAATGAATGGGTGATGTTTCAGGTCGAGACCCTTCTTCAGATTGGCAGTCGGGACAGGGAGACATAGAGATATGGACCAGTACCGGTGATTTCCTAAGTGCCCTGAGTCTGTAAGAATTTAGCATTTTTCAATGAGATCACCTCATCCTTCCAAACTAAAGAGAGTTGTAAATGTTCAGACATTACTGAGGCTTGGTTGCTGACTGTCCAACAGGTCCCAGCACAATTCACACATTCCCATCTCCTCCCCTTCCTGCATTTTGCAGGGACCATTTACTTTGTGACTCCCTGATCCATTTTCACCCACCATTCCTCATCCAACACTACATTTCCCTATAACCCGAGGAAAACCGGCACCTGTCCATTCACCGCTTACTTTTACTGCACGATTAGTACAGACTGTACAGAGTAGGTGCAGGATCCATGGTGAATACTGGCCCCTTGGAATTTCAGACGTCACTGTCTATCCACAATCAAAATGAATGAAGGGGTGAGTCATGTCTCACTGAAGCCTACCAGTCTTAGAAACAATTAATGAGCAAAAACATGTTCCAGAAGTTTCCAGAATGCCAGTTGCCTCTCCCAGCAGATAATTCAGAGTGGTGTTCAGTGGAACTATTTCTGTAGCCGGTCTGGGGATCCAAGAAAAGGTGCAGTCTAAAGATTCCCAATTGCCTAATTAAATTGACACAACCTATACCTAAAGAACATTCAGCTTCTGGTCATGAGCTGTGCTGTGCACAAGAAGCAGAGTTATATTATGCTATCACCACTGGCTAGGATGCCATTTATACAATGTTCAGGCACTGTGTTTATTAGACGGCTGCTGTGAAAGTTAATTGGCATTAATGTAACCACCTTACCCGAGGAGATCACAGGATATGCGAGTTCAAGAATGATTAAGATGCAATTGTGTCCTTTTAAAATTGTAGCTGAGTTACATTCCTGCGACAATGGAACCTCCCTGCTTGTGCGTGATCATGGAGTGACTAAAAGGGTCGGGTAAATTCCATTGCACCGTGCACAGATCACGTTCTCTGAAATGACTCTTGTACAGTATATTGCTGGAATAAGTGCAGTTGCTTAGATTCCCTTCTCCTTTGCTATCAGTTTCCGATTCCTGGCTGATCCTCCAGGAATGTTGAGGCACTGGAAAGAATGCAGAGACTCACATCGAGTCGGCTTTCTCGACCTCGGTAAAGACTTAAGAGTGGCTTAATTCCAGCCCCATGGAATTATGGACTTCACTGTCCTCCTCTGAGAATGGTGCAAGAGTCATGTCACACTGAAGTCTTTCTATTTGTATCAGGAGCGCCCATTTTTGCCTGTCATTCCTCACTTCATTCGTACATTGAGACAAGCTGGGCTTGTTGCAGTAGACCAGACTATACAACATTACATCACTTTACACCAATAACGATACATCACATATACAAACAGCTTATCAGCTTCTTAAAAACGGCATATTTCACCCTAACACAGCCACTCTCTTTGGTCCATTCCTTTTCTTTCTCCCACTTTCTCTGCTACCTGTAGTAATTTGCCTCCTTTCTTTCCACATTTTGATGAAGATTTTTGACCAGAAACGTTACCAATTTCTCTCTCTACAGCTGCCACCTCTCCTGTTGAGTGCTTCCAGCATGCTCTGTTTTTATTTCAGATTTTCACCAATTTTTTTGATCTTCCAAGTCTTAAGGATTATTTGATTGTGGTTTCTCTAGAACAAGGCAGGAAGTGGGTTGTATGTATGAGGACCAGTAATGTTAACAAATAGTTTATGGGTATTCGAGGTTGGATGGTGGTATTTATTTTCCCAGATAATATTGGGCGTGTGGTGCAGGCTGGTGGCACTGACGGTTTACATAATTCACTCGATTCCTTCAAGGGAAAGCAAAACACAAAGTGCCTGAGGAATTCAGTGGGTCAGGCAAAAATGGACAGGCAAAATTTGAGTCAGGACCTTCTTCAGGAGAGATCCGCACTAGGTCACCTGGAGTAAATGCACAGTTTTGATTCGCTCATTTATGGGATTCATCAGGTTAATTCCATGGATGAGAGGCTACAGAAGGTGAATCTGTAACCGTTCCGGAAATTAGGTCATTGATATTTGAGCCAGACAACTTAATGGGTCCGATGAGGAAGAGGCAATGGCATAGTTAAAACCGGGACATCTAAAGGACAAGCTTTCATGCTTAAACTGATTGTGTGCTCCTCACAGAACTCTAGAGACAACTGACACAGATGTCACAGAGTGCATGGAAAACCAGACTATTCCAACCACGTATTGGTTGGAATAGTGGGGTTAGGGAAAGCAAAGCTGCAAATGAGGGTTCTAGCAGTGGATAAGATGAGATGCGGTGGGGATGTAAAGATAGTGATAGCAGGAAGTGAAGGGGAAAAGATTTAGTAGGAATCTGAGGGGTATCACACAAAAGGTGGTGGGTGTACAGAACAAGCTGTCAGAGGAGGTAGTTGAGGCTGGGACTATCCCAACGTTTAAGAAGCAGTTAGACGGGTACATGGATAGGACAGGTTTGGAGGGATATGGACCAAACTCAGGCAGTGCAGCTGGGCCGGTGTGGGCAAGTTGAGCAGAAAGGCCTGTTTCCACACTGTAGCACTCTATGACTCTATGACTCTAAGTAGGCAGTCATGGAAGTTTTGCATATGGGCCTCAGATCAGGGTCAGATACAATTCCAGGGTGGAAAATGATCTACCGTTTCAGAGAGGGAAGGAAGACAATGGGGCAGGTGACTACAAAATGAAGGCTGATTACAGCGGGCATATGTGACAGTAATTAGTGTGTCATGCCAAGACGTTGACATACAAAGAAGGAGGTCTCAACTTGGAGTTAAATATGAAACATTTGTAAAGATGTGTTGAAACACACGATGTCTTCACAACTGGTTTTATTACTATATATTGGTACACATTCGTGCCCTAGCTGTCCGTGGTCTGTCACTGGAGCTAGAGAGAGAGCTGGAGGTGGGGAGGTTACAATTATACTGAAGATAATGGGGAGTGGTTAGTAGTGGTGAGGTCACTATGTTAAAGGAACATGCACTGATCTACATCCTTCCCCTTGGAAAACAAAGCATTACAATAATGACAGTGCGACCACGACTCATACGCTAGGAGCAGACAAACGCGTACACCGGCAGGAAACAGTTAAAACAGCTAAGCAAATTCCCCGTAACGTACAGGCGGCTTGACCAACCGCCCGGACCGGGTACGCAGCCCGCCCTCCCCTTCCTCCGCAGGAACAGCAGGGACAGGAGCAGGAGCGGAGGCAGGTGAACGACCCGGAGAATGCGCAGGAGAGGGAGGATGAGGTGACCGGGGAGGGGAAACGGGGACAGCAGCGGGCAAGCGAGCGGGCAAGGCAGGCGAGGGTGGAAGAGCAACAGGAGACCGGGGCACAAAGAGCTGAGAAGGCAGAGTCCTGGGCATGCGAGGAGCGGTGGGCAGTGAGGAAGGAACCGGTGGGGCAAAAGGGGCAGCAGGAGGTGGAGCGGGCTCGTTGACCAGCAGCAAATGCTGGCGGGATCGGCGGTAGATGGTACCCTCGTAGTCAACGTGGTAAGACCGCGTAGAGCCGGCAGAGCTGACGACAACAGCCAGCCGGGAGTGCCCGGAGGGGGACTGCATCCGGACTACCTGGCCAGGGAATAGACGTGGAAGGGGACGGCAGGACTTGTCATGCGAGCGCTTCTGGATATCTTGCTTTTGGGCAATGCGCTCCTGGACGGCAGCAGGGCTGAGGACCGCAGGCTTCAGGGAGCGCTGGGATACTGGGATCAGAGGGCGCGTGGTGCGGGACATGAGCCACTGAGCAGGCGAGCCCAAGGCAGGGTTACGGGAAATATTGCGGAGGTTGAGGAGGGACAAGTAAAAATCCGACCGAGAAAGTCTACAATGCTCCAGCAGCTCCTTGGCACTGCGGACGGCACGCTCAGCAAGGCCGTTACTCTGCGGGTATTCAGGGCTGCTGGTGTGGTGACGAAAGTTCCAGGTGGCAGCGAAAGCGCGGAACTCCGCGCTCGAAAATTGGCTGCCGGTGTCAGACTGCAGACTCGCAGGAGAGCCAAAGGTTGCAAAGTGACGGCGCAGCTTCCCAATGACAGCAGCAGATGTGAGGGAGGGCAGCTGATCCACCTCGAACCAGCTGGAGTAGGAGTCCACAAGGACCGGGAAATGCTTGCCACGCCACTCGAAGATGTCAGTGGCGACTGCCATCCACGGCAGTTCGGGGGCAGGCTGCTGCAGGAGCGGCTGGCGCTGCTGATGGGGAGAGAGGCTATTGCAGGCAGAGCAGGCGGAGACCCTCTCCCGGATGTCCTGTGCCATGCCGGGCCAATAGAACTGGCTCTGGGCCTGGGACAGAGTGGCCTCCGCCCCAGGGCGGCCGCTGTGGGCGGTTTGGAAGTAGTGGTCCCGCAGCGCAGTAGGAACTAGAGCTAGAGAGAGAGCTGGAGGTGGGGAGGTTACAATTATACTGAAGATAATGGGGAGTGGTTAGTAGTGGTGAGGTCACTATGTTAAAGGAACATGCACTGATCTACAACATTGACCACTTATCTCACAAAACAAACTTAAATTGTTCGAGGACAGTAAGTTTAATCACGACTCGCAACGTGGCACGAGTGACAGGGAGGCTAAAAAATGTACAGTGAATGCACAGAGGATCTACAGAGAGACGAAAGAAAAGCAACCAGGTACAAATTACACTGAATATAACTAAACATTTCCATCCTCCACCAGAATTGAAATTATATAAAGGATTGAATAAAGTTGAAATAAGAACTAAAAATAGTTTAAAACAAAAAAAAATGTGAAGGGAATTCATCCTAAAGGGAATTATCAGGACAATTAAGATGATGTAGGTAGTGAAATCAAATGAAGACAGAAGAAATCGGGAACTGCTGCAAGCATTTCAGTGATTCCCACTACTCATCCATTGGAGGCAGGTGCACTGTGCACATGCTGAACAAGTATCGTCTGTGGCTCGGCTTTAAAAATGCCACTGCATCAGCTGGTGAGGGGAATGCTGGAGTTTGTTAATGGGGCAACTGGGGAATAAGTGCAGCAGCACTCCCTGAAGATAGTCAGCAGCTGCCCCTCAATAACCAGCCCCACACTATCTACTCCAGAAATGGAACCGCATGTTGAGGCATGTGTTAGGAGGATCGGGTCATGTCTGGTTATGAAAGAGACCCCAGATCCGGGTGTTGCCATTGTGGAAGAGGTCCATGACATTACGAGTGATGTATTGTGCCATTAAACAATTGAAAGCCTTCCGCCTCAGTCTAATGCAATTGTCAATTTTGGAGATGGTGAAGGAAGGCAAGGAAGAAGTGTTGGAGAGAGGTCCACAGGATAAGAGTGATTCAGGCTGCAGGAACAGTGAGGGTTATAAAGCCTGTGCATTGGTGGGAAACATTGGTTCCAATCCAAGTACCCTCCCACTGAATGGTTCTGCAGTTCCTTTTGCTGAAAAATTGGCAGCAATGGTGGTGTGAACCAAAAGAAAGGCCTGTGGGGTATCCTGCTTCTGAAGAGACCATGGCCACATTCATGTGCTGATGGAAACTGATTTTGCGCACATTGGCAGCAGGGTGACAGGAAAAGTAGGATAACAGGGGAAGGTACCTGGGGCGGTGAGATCCCTTCCAGGCATTGAGTGGTGAAAGGAGATTCATTGGTACCTTACTTAGCATTCTGAAGCATTTCCAGGAATAATAGCACTGTTGAATCAGCACAAATTTGGGGCATAAGTGTTAAATAGGGAGATACATGTTACTGATAGTGATGCTGTCTTGGGACGTGCCTCCCAAAGCTGGTCATAAACCTAACATGAATCCTGTCCCTCTACTTACCAATAATTCCTGATTAGTACAGTTGTCAAGTGGTTATGGGGGGAAGGCAGGAGAATTGAGTTGGGAGGGAGAGATAGTTCTGCCATGATTGAATGGCGGAGTAGACTTGATGGGCCGAATGGCCCAATTCTGCTCCTATTCCTTACGCCTATCCTTTTTCTCCGGAGATGCTGCCTGACCCGCTGAATAACTCCAACACTTTGTGTCTATTAGATTAGATTAGATTAGATTAGATCCTTTATTTGTCATTCAGACCTTTTGGTCTGAACGAAATGTCATTGCCTGCAGCCATACATATAATAATAAACAACAAAACACACAATAAACACAAATTAACATCCACCAAGTGAGTTCACCAGGCACCTCCTCACTGTGATGGAGGCAAAAGTCTTAAGGTTACTGTCTCTTCCCTCCTCATTCTCCCTCTGCGCTGAGGCGATATGTTGTTACCCCACCGGGCGATGGTAGTCAGTCCTGCGGCTCAACTGAACTCCATGGCCCGGGGTGGTCGAAGCTGCCGCCCTCCAGTCCATGGCCATGGTCTCTTCAGAAGCAGGATAACCCACAGGTCTTTCTTTTGTACTAAACTATCTTTAGTACATGTTTATTTGGTTTATGTGCGATTCCCCGACTCTATCCTTGTGGTTGAGAGCAGGAGCATACCACTCAGCCCCTCAAGGCTGCCCCACTCTGGATGATCTATACTGACCTCAACCCCTCTTCTGGGCCTCAATTCCTTACTCTCTCAAAAATGTATATAACACCACCTTAAATGATCAGGTCTCCACCACTCTCAGAGCCGAAGAGCTGCAGAGATTCATTGCCCCGTGGGAGAAATCTCTTAAATGGCATAGCAAGCTATAACAATCATGTTGACCCAGGTCCTAAAACAGTGAACAATTCATCCTGCCGGTGCCCTCAGCTGATTGTAGATTCTAAGTCCCAGCATCAGTTCAGCTACACAGGTGAGACACTGCAGTGATCCTCTAGCTTCTGGAACCAACAGTAGCCATGTCATGGCAGCCATGTCGGCACATAGCAAGATCCCACAAACATCAGCAAATTTAATGTCCAGTTGCCATTTTTTTTAATGGTTTAGTTCTTGGAGGATTTCACTGTTTTCTGTCATGATCTCTTCAAGTACTGCAAGTTTAACATCTTGCACAGGTTCTGTGAATGGATTAACACAGCAAGTTGGTCTCTTGTGTCCTGCTGAGAAATTTGAACCTTTATACACTCCACGTACTATAATCTAAACCATAGGAAAATGCCAATTCTGATTGTACAGCGGAAATAAGATTAGATTTTGGTTCAGACCAACCTACACGCTCATTTCCACTAAGAGGAACAATTTACACATGACCTCAGACTGCTCTGGATTTGGATTGCATTCAATCATCTCGAACGGTTTCCTATTCCAGGCTGTACACATTCCCGCTTGCTATTCTACTGCTGTTTTTTAAAAGGTGAATGTTATTAGACATGGAGAGGTCTTTGAATGTAATGCATTCTTTGGATAAATTAAATAACAATGAAATGAAAAGGCACGTGATGTGACAATCTACTTGATGTTTTCACCTCAGATTTCTGCTGAAGTATCTGCATACCGCACAGTTCCAGGTGAAGGAACAAGGAACTGCAGATGCTGGTTTATGATAAAAAGACACAAAGTGCTGGAATAACTCAGTGGGTCAGGTTTAAGAAGGTGGTATCAGACGGGGTTCATGAGGAATATAAATCGAGTAGTAAAGAACTCAAGCGGGTGAACAGAAGGGCTGATTTCATTCAGTGGGTCTTCAGCCATTGCACATTAAACTCTGGAATTCCCTTCCTGCATTTTTCATCATCTCTCGGTCTTAAAATCCACCTGTTAGGCAAAAATGCTAATCTCCCTACGTGCCTCAAGGTCAAGTTCTAATCTGGCAATAAGCTTGAAATGTTCTATAAGGTTTCAGGTATTATGTCAGGATCATAGATCTGCTGCCTCAGCTCCAGCAACCCGGGTCAAGCCTGACTTCTGAATTTGCACCGATGTCAGGCACAAAATGCTGGAGTAACTTAGCGGGACAAGTAGCATCTCTGGAGAGAAGGAACGGGTGATGTTTTGGGTCGAGACCCTTCTTCGAACTCTGAGTTTGCACCCTTTCCCTGTGACCACATGGGTTTCCATTGTGTGCTTTGGTTGCTCATACATCTCAAAGACACGCTGCTTGGTAGTTTGAAGAGTCACTATAAATCCCCCAAGCAGAATCTGGGGTAAATTGATCTAACGTTGTAGATCAAGGGTAGACATCCAGGCCAGGACATCATCAGTTACTGGGTGAATGGCGTTGATGCCACCAGGAAAAAGCCTCGGTGGGCAGTCATTCACGATGTGTGGGATGGTCTGGTCTGGATGACCTCAGTCGCAAGCAGGGCTGTCTGTCATCTCCCACGTATGCAGGCTGTTCTTGCATGGAGGGTGCGGATTCTGTTCAGGGTTAGCCATTGCTTGCGATGGAGGACAAAACCTGGTGGTTTCACTGTGGGGTCTGTGATGACCTCTCCGTTGTTGGTGTTGGCATCTTTCCAGGCTCTGTGCCACTCAGTCTTGGTGTCAAAGTCTTCCAGGGATTTAACGGAAGACCAGAAGGGTTTGCTGGACTTCAGGCACACGTTGGGCAGATTGTTCAAGTCAGCATGGATGGGAAGGTCAGGGTTAGCCTCGATGGTGCACCAATCTTTCAACATGCTCTCCCTTCTGCATATGCTGGGTTGCGATATGAGAAAGGACAGGGAGCCACTGCAAAGGTGTTGACTTAAGCGTCCCTATGATGACCCACATTGCAGAGTTAAGGACAGTGTCAAATCATTTGGTGTGGCAGCTATTAGCCCAAACTGTTGAGCAAAACTAGGCTGTTGAGTAGACTAGGGCTAAGCTTGTGGTACGGAGGGTGTGTGCATTGGATCCCCAGCTGTTGCCTGCAAGTTTCCTGATGATATTGACCCTTGCTTTCAGTTTATCAGCCACCCTCTTCAGGTGTTCACGATAGGTGAGTGTGCGATCCAGGGCGACTCCGAGGTACTTGGGGAATTCTTCATTCTTCACCAGCTTACCACAAAAGGACACTCGGAGCTTTGCATTGGCAAGCCGATTGCTGAGTTGAAAGGCAGTGACAGTTGTCTTAGAAGGGATAGGGCGAAGTCGCCAGAAGGTGACGTACTCCTCCATCCGCTTCAAGTCTTGGGTTAGCACTCAGCTGATAGCCTCAAGGGCAACTCCCTGGTGGGCAAGGGCAAGGTCATCTGCATATGCAAACTTCCTGGCCGAGGTAGTTGGCATGTCACTCACGTAAATGTTGAAGAGTAGGGGAGCTAGGACAGAGCCCTGGGGGAGACCATCATTCAGGGAACTGACAGAGCTGGTCTGGTTCCCAAACGAGACCCTAAATCTACAGTTGCTGGTTTGGCACTTCACGATTCTGGAAGCTTTCAGCAACAGACCATGCCTCCACACGGTATCATAAGCTGATGACAGATCGATGAGAGCAACACCAGTTTTCAGGGCACGTTGGAAGCCAGCCTCTTGGTAGTGAGGGCAAGGACTTGATCTGCGCAGCTTCTACCAGGTCGAAAGCCAGCTTGCTCTCTGGGCATCCTCCCCTTCCTTAACCCTCTAGCTGTCTCCTCCCACCCTCCCATCCGCCCGCCCTCGGGCTCCTCCTCCTCCTCCCCTTTTCCTTCTCTCTCCCCCCCTCCACCCCCCATCAGTCTGAAGAAGGGTTTCGGCCCGAAACGTCGCCCATTTCCTTCGCTCCATAGATGCTGCTGCACCCGCTGAGTTTCCCCAGCAATTTTGTGTACCTTTCTCTCTGGGCAGAACAGGTCCAGGACAGGTAAATTGATGGGAATGTGGGGAAAATAGGATGAGTGTAAATGAGTGCTTGATGGTCAGCACAGGACAGATGGGCCGAAGAGCCTGTTTCTGTGCTATGGAACCTAAGTATGATTGTTATTGAGGAAGGATTTGGCAACATTTAAAAGAGACTGTACGTCAGTTATCTGTGAAGCATTTAAAAAGTGGTTGCAAACAAATGAGGTGTGATTTTAACTCCAGTACTGTAATTGTCAGCTCTAAACAGTAGGCAATGCAACAATATTCATTCTAATTGTACCAGATATGTACAAGACACTTGGGCCACAGATGCTAGCATGTTCCAGGAAAAGGAAAAGGAGAGGAGGGGGATGTGGGAAGCTTTGCAAAACAGCAGGACACCCCCGACACATTTCTGCAACCAAAAAAGCGCATCTGGATCATAGCCACCACAGTAATGTAGGAAATGCAGCAGCCAATTTACGCGGAACAAGTTCTGATTTTAGACTTGGGAAACGGTAGCAGACCTGTTTAGATCTGACATGACCTGACAATTGTGATTAACTTCTCCCTCAGCGTGGAATGTTACAGCACAGGGAAGTAGTGCCACGTCGAGCCGAAACAGAGCCACTGGAATCGCTTAAGAAATGAATCAGTAATTGAGTGCCATGTTGTCTGATTAACTTCCTCGCCAGTGAAAAACCACATGCAAATTTAAACAACATGTTCCCTCCGCAACATCAGGCAAGACTTGGGCAGATGCTGGGAAGTGTTTATATAATTCATGATTTGGTGGTAAAAGTACACAGGGCCCCAGCTACTGCACAACTGTTGCTGAGGACACTGTCCTCTCACCTCTCCTGGCTTCTTGGAAGATTTTGATCTGTTCTTTTCCATTGGCTGTTTTCTACTTCCCGATTTACTTAGGTGAGTCTGTATTCGTTTTATGTAAATTTGAAAAGGGATGTTTCCAAAACAGGTTAACAGCCTGCTCAGGTGCTTGTGAACAGTGTAACCTCTCTAGTGTGGCATCATCCCTATAAATCCTTTTTGTTGCATTTTCCATGTGTGAATTCCAAGTGCCGGTAGCTAAAATCCATGGGACCCGGTGGTCCGCTGGTGTGTGCAATCCCTGTCAGCAGAAAGAGCTCCTGATTTTGTAGTTACTCACCAATGATGCCGCATGGATTCCAATCTCTGAACGCAATCAAGCTAGCAATGGAAGACTGTCTCCAGTGAACACAAGGGTCCCGACCCGAAATGTCACCTATCCATGTTCTCCAGAGATGCTGCCAGTGCTGCAGAGATATTCCACCACTTTGTGTCATTTTGTGTGAACCAGCATCTGTGGTTCCTCGTTTCTCCAGAAAGATGCTGGTTGTGCTTCAGCATTGATGCAGCAGAGCCGGAGGACATTTGACTTTGCAGTTTCCACCGGGAGCTTGACAGCAACTCAAGGAGATCCATTCAAGGGGCCTGAACCTTGAGTGCTGCATAACCCATGATAACGCACCACTCTAACTGTACACTGCACTAAATCTAGGAAACAAGTGGCTGCTTAGCCCTGGTTTGATCAATATATTGTAACCTTACCATAACAGCAGATTATTACAACACCGCCATACCTGAAACAGGGCCCTAATGCAACTATAATTCTTAATTCTTAATTAGCTATTGCAGCAACAGTACCAACACAGTTAGATTGCCTCAATACACCAAAAGCTCAGGACCAATCCTGACCACAGATTATTTATGAGTGGTTTATATGTTCTCCTTGTGGTTTCCTCCAGGTCCTTTAATTTCCTCTGAAGATGTGTGGACTGGCAGCTGGTTGGCCACTGTAAAATGGCCCTGGTGTGCAGGTGAATGTTAGTATTAGTGTTTGACGATCGGTGTGAACTCAGTGGGACATATCTCACTGCTGTGTGACTCCATGAGTCCATTAAAACCAAACATAATTGCAGATTAGTTGGAATCCTAATACAACTGCTGACTGGTAAAACTGTCTAACTATAGATGATTGCATTCCTAGTATCATTGATCTATTAAAGCCCAGTATACCTTTATGTGATTTAATGCCAAGTATGAGTGTATGCTATTAAAGTATTACATAGGCTATTCCATCATTGTGGTTAAAAAGCAGCAAGTGTGTAATTTTAGAGTTTACAGCCTTAACTCAACTATTCCAACTCCTGTAAAACGAGAAGCTATTGTAACCCCAGTTAAAATTGCATGTTTTTACAACTCTGTATCTTATATCAGCTTCAAGATAGCATGCAAGCCATGATATTAACCAGTTGATCTACAACAGGGCCAATCTCAACAAAGACTGGTGTCAAACAAAGCTACAGCATTGTTCCTATCAACAATCCCAGAGGGAGTGGAGGTAATCGTCAGAATCAATACAACACTACACTTCATCACCCAAACCTCAGCCACCTTTTGATGAGTGCAGACACTGATTATGAAATTCACCATCATAAGGTCATGTCATAAGTGATAGGAGTAGAATTAGGCCATTCGGCCCATCAAGTCTACTCTGCCATTCAATCATGGCTGATCTGTCGCTCCCTCCTAACCCCATTCTACTGCCTTCTCCCCATAACCCCTGACACTTGTAATGAGTTATCTGCTGTTGCAGTCTAATGCCTATCAAAGCAATCGTCACTTTAAACAGGGATGATTGAGAAACAGCACAATATTGGTGATTAGTGAGTTTATCACTTTATTATGCATCCATTTCCCTATTTGCAGGGGCTTTGATGCATTCACGTCTTTTGAAATGCAGGGGCGTTAACCTTCAATGCATCAGTGCATCATTTGGTTGATTGAGGGAAAGGCTATCAGCAGAGCAAGATCTCAGATGAAGCACAAAATGCATGATCTTAAGAAGTAATAACCTAGAACAGGCATCTCAAGGCACCAGTGTAGCAACTCCACCTCAGAACCTCTGATACTGGAGCAGAAGCAAGTCATCCTCTGTGCCGAAGGATTGCCCAAAAGGAACGTTGCCTCATCCCTGGGATACCCTTTGACTATCAAAGCCCCAAGATATCTACAGACTATTCCATACTTAGTCCAACAGCAATTTCTTACAGCATTAGTACAACTGTAAGCACCTCCAACTAATGATCAGGAAAAAACAACAGATCTTGGAAATCTACAATAAAAAATACAAGATATTGGAAACACTTAGTAATTTAGGCGGCTTCTGTGGGATGAGAAACAGTTAATATTTCACATCAAAGACCATTTGTCAGCACTGCGAAGGAGACAAAAAGAAGCTTGATGAGCTGCAGAGAGGATGGGGAGATATCCTATTGTCAACATACACATCCCCTTCCTTAGCTTCCCTGCGGTTTGACAAGATTCTCTTGACTATCCCAGTACTGACGAAGGATCTTCGACCTGAAACATTGACTCCTTTCTCTTCCCACAGGTGCAGCCTGACCTGCTGAATTTCCAGCAGGTTCTGTTTTCATTTTATGTAAGCAGCTCCAGCCTAACGTGCCATTAAGTGAAGCCTGAGAACTACGAGGAAGGTTTCTGTTTTCACAAAAGTATAACTACTTCTCATTGTAATAAGTGATTTGCAAACAAAACTGACCTTTTAAAGATCACATGTCCTTTACAATCCTGAGCAGCCTTCAGTTTCACTATCAAATTGTTAATTAGAAGGAAATATAATGTTATCTTCCTTTGCAAAAACTGTTGCTGTGATTTTGCAGTCTATATTTTCTTTTTACAAACTTGCACAATTTATATATAAATGTATATATATATGTTATGCTTTTGTGGGTTTGTCTGAGTGCATATGCCTGTGATGCTGTTGCAGCAAGACTTTCATTGTACCTGTATCTCAATTGTATATGTGACAATAAACTCGACTTAACATGAACAGATACTGTTCTAAAGTCCAAAGTTATTTTATGTTGAAAGACATATTTAAATGGAAGTTGTTGCTATTTTAATTGTGCGCTAAATGAAACAATGAAATACTTGACGTGAAGATAGAGCATTCTAAGCATCCTGCTTGAGAAAGCAGTCTTTGCCACTGACGCCTCAGGGCTCAGTTAATGTGGTGTTGTACTACACAGCCCAGAAATGTCTTTTCATTGTTGTAGATATCTTATCACAAGTTTAAAAACAACCTCAATTAAGTAACTGAGTGGATTAATGTTGGGACAGTGAATATTTGTGTGTGTGCATGTGTGTCTTTGGTTTGAAAATCATTTGATAAGGCACAACAGACTAAGCATGCATAGGACTGAACTTCATGATGTTAAAAGAAATGATAGGAAATGCAGTACATGAAGGGTTAAGAGAGTTGAAGGGGTGCTCATATTCTGTTTGTTTGAGAAGGTTTCCAAGGGGTTGGGAACAGTGTTCCTCTTGTGCCTCTGGTTAAACGGCCTGCATTAGTAACACACTCACAAAGAACATGGATGCAACAACAAAGTGAAGAGTGAACAAGATAATGGCAAACCAGACTCTCCAGTGAAAGTGGAAGTTGTCAATCCTGTTATAATGTTTGAAGTGAAGCATTCTTGGAGAAATCAGATGCTGACACAATATCATTTGCCAGTACCATTTCAGGAGAATGACGGGGGGAGAATCGCCTGGTAGGTCACAAACCATACATCTAAAATACTTGTCAAAAAGCAAATACCAGAGCAGATATAAAGATTTTTTATCAGGCTAGAGATTTATAATCCCCAAGATGAAAGGGTGGCATTGTCAGATTTTCTAGGGATAACTGGCATGCGGCTGATGATGGACAATTTGTAGGATCAACGGCCAAGGCTAGGGTGTGGGACTAAAACCAAACGCTCGTTGGAACAGCCGGCTTGGGTGTGACAGGCCAATTGGCCCCCTTCTGTGCTGCAAGATTCTAATGCTGTATTATTAGTTATATAATTATAGGCCCCTGGAAAAGAAAGCACTGTAATCTTGCATTGTGCTTCTATTGAACAGTACAGGTAATTTGCAAAGCTCTTATTCATATTGAGAGTGTGTACAATCTTTGTGTTAGCCTCCTATGGGCTACTTTAACTGGGTGGAGGAGGAGCTATAACTATTATTTTCACAAGGCATATAAGGACCATTTAAAACACCAATATAGGCTATCCTTGGGTAACTAGTAGATTTCAGTTTTCAATCATTTACCACTGTTGAAGCACAGTTGTATAACTGAATTTGTGGGTCAGCATCACATTTCCCTTTTTGGGGTATTGGGCCATTACTTAATACCAGTTGCCCTGATGCCTACAATACAACTCCAATTGGGTTTCATCAGCTCCAAAGTTCTTTGGGATGTTCCAGACTGATGAAGCGGATGTGGAGAAGCAAGCACTTCCCTCTTCCTTTTTCTGTACCTTTGGAATATTGGAAGCAGCTGACAACCCAAATTCCACCGACCCTGGTTGTGTGGTAATAAATTCTATCTAATCTAATCTAATCTAATCTATGCTGGTGCAGTGCGACAGTGCTCCTGTTGATTAATGGCACCTCAGTCATGGCACTCAGCTCCCTGGTTCAACAGAAGCCAGTTAGACCCATCAAATGGGAGTATGGGGCTGGGATTGGTTCGGGAAGAGGTGAGCCCTGAGGCAGCAAAGCAAGAGGCGAAGGTCGACTTGTTCATAAATGTTGTCAGGCTTCTGAGGGGAATGCTGTCCTTGAGAGGGCCTGCCCTGTGGAGCGCCTTTTGAATCTTTGTGGGTGGACGAGCCTTCAGCAGTCTGACTCCCATTTCGCAGAAGTCATCCGCTGTCTTGGTGCTGGCAGCGATGAAGTGTCCCTCCTTGATTCCCGATCAGTACCTATGATACCAGAGCTAGCCATGCGACTATCAGAATTCTCTAGGACACTCTCTCATTAGAGTCATGGGTCCAGAATCTCTGAGAGATACAGCGCAGAAACAGGCCTTTCAGCCCAATGAGTCCAGGCCAACCATCATACTCCCATTTACACTAAGCCTACACAAATCTAATTTACTGTGTCTTTCACGCAGCTTCTACCACACCAGGGAGAATGTACAGTGGCCAATTAACCTAGCAAATTACGCATCTTTAGGTTGTGGGAGGAAACCGAAACACTCGGAGGAAAGCTACGCGGTCACAGGAAGAGCGCAAACTCCACACCCACAATATTGATCCTGAGTCTCTAGCACTGTGAAGCAGCGGTTCTACCAAAACGGCCATCCGTTGTCCTTTCATACATCATTGCACTGGAGCAGATGATCCATTCTTTCCTAAAATCACCCCTGGCCTCCCCGGTCACACCAAGCTTCTACTTTGCTTTCACCCTGCACCGTGCTCACCCACATTCTCTTGGATACCTCCATGGTCACATCACTCCTCGTATACCCTGGACTTTGCAAGTTTCAGTACAACTCCCATAATCCAGCATTCTCAGGACTTTGACCTTGTCAGATTGGCAGATTGGTAGTGGTATTTCTATTGGTACCTTAACATTCCTTTAATTTGCTTTTTTTTAATGTTATCCAGTCTGACAATATTTTTTTCAGTGAACCAGGTAAGATGAAAGGCAGCACATAAACCAATGGCCTGGTGAGTAGCAAGGAGGGTGGGAACCGGTTGAGTGAAAGGGAGCATGTGAACTGGGATTGGATGAGTGAAAGGGAATGTGAGAAATCGACCATGGTGAGAGGAAGGCTGCATGTGAAAGAGAATCCTGGTGAGTTTAAATGCAGCACAGGAATTTGGGGCTGGGTGACTGGAAAAAGAGGATGGCAAATTTCGCTTGGTGAGCAAGATGCTGAACCATTAGAGTAAGATTGTATACTGGAACAAGGCTTGAATAGCATTTACAGTCACGACTCAGTAACACTGAGAGTGGGAGATACGAGGACAGGCCATACCCCACATATTATATCACAAAGTCTAGGTGACACCTCAGTGACTGTGGGTCCTGTCTGTGTGGAGTTTCATGTTCTTCCTGTAACTGCGTGGGATTCCCCTAGATGCTTCAGTTTCCTCCTACATCCTAAAGATGAGCAGGCTGGTAGGTGTAACCCCCTGTAAATTGACCCTAATGTGTGGGTGAGTGGTGGAATCTGTGAAATGAATGGAAATGCGAGGGGACTAAAATGGGTTTAGTGTATTATAGATGAATCGGTGCAGACTTGATGGGCTGAAGGGCCTGTTCCCATGTTGCATGACACTATGACCATGAAGATATGAAGAAAGCAGTGCAGTTACAAGTGATTATGGTTGTATTTGTTCCACAGAGGACCCAGAAAGATGGATGAAATTCTGCACAGCCAACCACGATAAATCTTGGCAGGATGAAGAGAGCAAATTTAAAGGGGGTGTAAGAACAAAGAGATAGGGAGGCGAATGATGACAAATCTTTGAGGATGGCAGGTTAGGCTAACAAAACAGTTTACAAAGCAAATGGAATATGGGGTTTTATAAATGCAGATATCAAGAACAAAAGCCAGGAAGCAATGCTAAACGTGCATAAAGACACAGCAGGTAGTCCCAGTTGATCTAATTCTGGGCTCTATATTTTAGGAAAGAGAGGAAAGGCGCTGAGGAGATGTGCATGAATAGATGCAGGATTAGAATTAAGCAGACAGACTGATTGATGCACTGGAACTGTTCTCTCTACAGTAGTGGTAAATATCATGTTTAAAATCATGTCAAGTTCAGATAAAAACAAAGGATACAAGTTTAATATTTCAGGTCAAAGACCTTTCAAAGGATCTTGAAACTGAAAGGTTAACTCTGTTTATCTGTCCACAGATGCTGCCTGGCCAACTGAGTGTTTCTGGCATTCTTTGTTTGTATTCCCCTTTGTTTTTGCAGCACACAAATATTTTCCAGCTCCTTTCTGCCACATCGGCTGGGTCGAAAGCACATGGTGATCTGTCGCATGTCCATGGCCTCTCCTTTATCATGGGCAGTAGGAGGTGACTGGGGAAAGCTGTGCTCATGCCCAATGCGAAGGTGGAAGCTGCAGGTCTGCAAAGTGCTCCATCTGGTGGCATGTCTAGGAACTGTCTAAGGTATTGCATCTGAACTTACATTCAATGAGAAGGGCCCCAACAACCCATCACCAGAATGTCCAAGTGCTGTGCAGCTAATAGTGAAATTCACTAAAAAAAAAACTTTTATTTATTCTTTGTACAATCCAACATAAGCTCCACTGCTCGTGGGCTGAAGGAGACAAGCAATTAAGATTTATTGCCAATTATGAGTTAGAAAACCTTTGAGGCAGTAGGTTTGAGCTGTGTGTGGATCTGTACCAAACATGTTGAAGAACCGGTTGCTAGTTTACTATGAGCAGCAGAATTATTGCTGTGAATTACTCAAGACATAATTCACCTGATTGCAAAATTTCAGTTTCCCTATGTTTATATTCTTGCCCTAGCTTAGCAAAGTTTAAACGTAATCATCTCAAACCTCAAACCCTTTCTCACTGACGTTCTTCCCCCCTGTCTAGTTGGCTTTTACTCTGCTCAGAATTCCCCTAAAGTCAAGTCGAGTTTGTTTTTACGTGCATAAGTATGGGGAAATGCAGGCACACTAAATCTTGCTTGGAGCAGCATCACACACACATGGACTCAGACAACAGGCAAAAACATAAATTATAAATTTATTACGCATGAATTACACATAAAATTCTACAACAGTGAAAAGATGAAAGACCACAAAAAATACAATCTACTAGTGCAAAACGCAATTAGCCAATCAAACGTCTCTGAGGTGCAGCCTCCGAAGGGTGCAGGAACATTGCTGAATATCAAAAACCGATTGGAGGAGAATGAAGAGAAAAAGACCTGAAGAACTTGACACAACTGGATGGAAAAACATTGATGATAAGGACTGCAGGCTCAACTCACCTGCCTGGCATTTAATGTGTGACTCATCCCTCACACGTTACAATCTACTTACAGAGTATTCCATTTTTTTAGAAACAAGCAGTTCTGGATCTTTAAAGGGGTTTGTCATCCGTTCTAAATCTTCCCCTCCCACCGCTGTCTCTACGCCAACTCTTGCCTTGACAGCTGCACTGCCTAGCTGAGTGTATTATAAAGAATACGCTCGCTGTAGAGAGAAATGTCTTTTCCTAAAGCATTACCAGTCTGTACAATGGTGAATGTCATTCTGCGATTGTGTAGTTCAAAGCTACATTTAACTTATGCCATCAAAACCATTTGGACACTGGAGACAGTTTCCTGCTCTTTGCCAAGGGCAAAAGATCTGTGGATGGAGAAATCAAACATCTTAATAAAATTGCTGCAGTAGATACTTCCGATGTCAGGAATGGGCAGTGTGCCAGCACAAAGTTTCTAATACCAAGATTCCCATGATGAAAAGTCAATTCTGCAGCATGTTTCAGCATTGCTGTTTATTCTGAGGGGCAGTGGATGTTTTTTTTTTACAAATTACCAAATATAATGAGGGCCAAATATAATGAAATCCTGAGTTTTCATCATACTCATGGGTTCTCCCCTCTTGTCAGTCTTTTAATCACCTGCTGTGGCTGGTCTGGGGGGATGGGAGGGAGGTTGAAAGGATCTAATGGACAAAGGGCACAAACCCCAAGTCTTAGGTGTATCATCCCAGAGATATAGCATGGGAAATCTACTGGCCATGAACCATCAACTCACTAATCTCACATTAATCCCATTGTTAAAATTATTATGATGCTATGCTATGATCAATAAAGGTCCCCGGTTTTTTACATAAGAAATATGAGCAGAAATTCAAGCCTGCTTTACATATAAATATGTAAACGAGGCTGCTCTGAACTTGGCAACACCCTTTTCCTGCCTGTTCCCCATGTCCATTCTCCCACTGCTCCAAGATCTGACCATGATACCCTTGAATGAATCCACCTCCATGGCTCTTTGGGTAAAAATCTCTGGAGACTCACATCCTCCTGGGAAAATAAATCCAGGCTTGACTGACCTAAATGGCTGATTTTTCACCTTGACTAGATACGCTGTTTCAAGATACACCCATCTGGAGAAACATCCTCTCGGCATCCATCTAATCAATTGCCCTCAGGATTTTACATGTTTCCGTGCAATCATTGATCATCAATCATTCTGCTGTTCTTCAGTGAACATAGTTAGGCCCAACGTTCAAACTTTCCTCCTATGCCAATCTCCTTCATACTGGGGATCATATAGGAAACTGCAGTGAGCTGTCTCTATCCAATGCAAGAATATCCTCAAAAGATAGACATAAAAAGCTGGAGCAACTCAGTAGGTCAGACCGCATCCCTGGAGGAAACGAAGATAGACAGAAAAAGGTAGAGTAACTGAACTGGTCAGACAGCATCTCTGGAGAATAGGACTAGGTGACATTTTGGGTCGAGACCCTTCTTTAATATAACCCCTTTTACCTATCTATCTTAATACTGCAACAACATCACATCAGCTCCAACAGTTCATTTCACACACTCACACACAGACACATGTGAGTGCACACACAGCTATGAATATAAAATGGTTATATCTGGGCACATCTGATTTTAAAATATACCACTGCACATTTACATACAGATAACATTTAGTGCTACTTACAGTGTATCATTTAGGCATAATGCGTGTTAATTTGTCTTTTTTTATGTACACTTTGTCATCCATACCTAAAGCACACCATTTTTAATGACAAACTAACCCTCATTAATCCACTGAATAGTAAATTTCCCCTGTAGCTTCAAGCTCAGTAACACATTTTAAATTAAGTTGCAATTTTATAAACTGGTGTGAATGTGATTACATAAAATACAATAAAAAGAAAAAAAGAGTGTATGTTGTTGGAGTGAAGAATATGGTGTCAGACATTATTTTGCACCCTTCAATCTGAAAATGTTTTGTCCTGTTAAATTCTGGCAAGGTAAGAGTGTTTGGGAACTCACTGAACTACATAAAAAACTATCACATGTATTTGGCTTAACATTATGTGCTGAGTTCAATGAGCAATTAACATGGAAATGCACCAATACCATAAAAAATGCGGGGAGGTTAAGTGTGAGACCTTGTCTTCTGGAAGCTGCCAGCAAAGAGCGACAAATTGTTCTGCGACCTGCATGATTCACAGGCCCCTGACCTGGGGAGGTTACATTATCATCTGGTCAAACCTCACAATGCTTTCCAAGACTGGAAAAGCTGCGAGAAAGGTTGTTGTTGGCGCGTCAGAGAGACGGAAGAGAGCAGAGGGAAATAAATAAGGAACGCCCATGCTTAAAGTTTAAGCAATTGAAATCCTCACAGTGAAGAAGGGTCCCTGGGAGAGGAGCATGAGGAATGGAGAATGGAGCGAGTAAAACATTGCGAAGGAAAGATAGGGAAGGAGGGGAGAAAATCAAAGGCATCTCGATGGAGGAGGAGTTGAATGATTTGACTTTGAGGAATAAATTCCCCCATTTCTGGCTGATTACATTAATGGGGGTTGGCTCAGAATTATATCACACCAATAGGTCAACTGTCCTTGTAAATTCAGAACTGCACATCAACAGGGAAGAAAAATGTAACTGAAATTCTTCTATATTACTGGGAGCATATTTGGGAGTGGAGGACATGTGTACAATATCTCATCACTTTCCTGTGGTTGAAGGGACAACCAAAAGATCTATGACATTCAAAGCATATCTGTGCGGTGCACAATTTCCCAGGAAATGGCAGCGAAGGGCTTGCATGGGACTCAAATACATCAGATGCGGTATCATATAGTCTCTGAAATATGCTCAGACCCAATCTGTTAACCCAAGATTTCTTCAACAAATAAAATCCTTGAAAAGGAGAAAGCAACAAAGGCAACACATGAACAGCAAGAAGATAATCCGGTTCTCAACCTTCCTTTGCCATTCAATTAGCTCATTGGTCATGATAAATCTTAACTTTATTTACTTGCCATGGTTCCATATCCCTTAATGCCTGATCCAATCAAAACTCCATCAATTGTATCTATTTTCCATTGACCCTCTATGTGAGCAGCTGTTTGAGTGAGAGAGCTCCCAAAATCTATTGCCCTTTGTGTGTTTAAGGGTAAATTAACACCTGTGTTAAGGTTATGCCCCACTTGTTCCCCTGCGAGACTTTCTGTGACGATGTCTCAGGGACAATCTCAGAGAAGGCCCCTTCTTCCAATTAATGTTTAAATTATTTCCCCCCCCAAGGTGGAAATTTAACAAAAAGGGATATTTATAGAGCATCGGCAACAGTTCTCACCTGCCAAGGTAGCCAGCTAACAATTGCATTGCTTGTTCTCAGAGCAGCTTGCTCCTGTCTTTGCCAGGTAGCAGTCTTGGCAAAACATCCTCCTGAGCTGTTATCTCAGCCGAATTTACTTCCTTGTAATATCACTTGTATGTGGTGTAGTGGGTACAGGTGCAATATCGGGGGTGCCTTCATTTGGAGGGGTTGTCAACCAAGATTTTGGCTGCCTTTCAATCTTTGCAGAGTAGACCCCATGTCATTCCATGGAAGAAGAACATCTCCATAACATTTCCCCAACTCCTACATAAATATTACCTGCTATTATCATATTACATTCTGTGGGATCTTGTTCTGTGCAGATACATTGACACTGTCCCTGCAGTTCTGGACCGACTACAGTTATTAACTATGAAGCTTTTCCACATGTTCAAAACGACTGCAGTGCAATGCCTCTTCCAATGACTAAAGCCACCAGTTGGTGTGGTACTGTGGTGCACAGAAGTAGGAAGATCCCAGTTTCAGTCTCAGGGCAGAGACAAGTGGAATAGTTCTTGGTCAGTTGAGAGTACGCTCTGAGAAACGAGGTGGAAACAATGTATGCAGGTATCCCATCCACCGTCATGTCTGGGCTGGAACCTATACTCATGGAGACATTCAACACAGGCAGGTAAGACCTGGCTTGCCTGTGACATTACTGGATGACCTGACCTGTAACATGGAGTCACAGAAGGATACAGCATGGCACCAGACCCCTTGGCCCACTGAGCATGCACCAACCATCCATTAACAATTTATACCAATTTTACATCAGTCCCATTTTGTAGTCCCCCACATTCTCATCAACTCCCCTCCCCCTCCCCCTCCTCACCTTCACCATCAAGGCATAATTTACCCAAACAAGCTGCATGTTTTTGAGACGTGGGCAGAAACCTGAGAACTGGAAGGAAACCTATGTGGTCACAGGGAGAACATTCAAACTCCACACAGGCAGTGCCAGAGGACAGGTTTGAACCTGACTCTTTGGCACTGAAAGACTCAACTAGCTGTGCTACTGTGCTACCCAAACTTCTGGGTTCATGCACTGACCTTGGCCAATCAAGATAATTCAACTCCCTCATGTTTGATTTCCTTCAAGGAGTCCCAAGGACTAAAAAAGAAAATAATAAGGAACTTATGAACAACAGAAACATTCAGCTACATTTTGTGTCCAGACTTTGCAGGAGCTCCCACTTCCATGGGATAGGGAGAGGCGACAACAGATTATTAAACCAAACTGGCACAGACATTACTCAGCTCCAACACTCTAAAACACCAGGAGGGGCAGCTGAGGGAGACCAACGTAATTGAAAGGCCAGAAAGAATCAGGAGAGTAAATAGCACTTGGGCTGATGATTAATCTGCTCACAAAGGGAAACAGGGAGATCAAAGTATAAGCAAACACTGGTGTAATTGTGCTGGCCAACATAAAAAAATGCAGCAGGCTTCAACAACTTGTAAACTGAACTACTACACCTCAAAAAAACAAAAGGGTCCCGAGGAAATTTTCACTTTGCAATCAAGATGACAACTGAAGGCATAAGAGTGCAGCAGGTCAAGGGAGGGACTGTGGGCAAGGCCACAGTTCAAGGCCCTCCTGCCATTGCACAAATTAGTTTAAATTTACCATGAAAACCCCTTGAGCAATTTACTTTAATGAGTTTGTAAATGAATGATAACTGATTGTGAGTTGTAGAAGACTTTGGTGAGGCTGTTCGGTTTTAGTCACTGCTATAGGAAATATGCCATGGTCTGTCTGTTTTTTCGTCTTTTTTTTAATTTTTAGTGTGTTTTTAAAGTTTGTGTAAATGTTCTCTGGTTTGTTTTATGTGGGGGTCGGGGAAAACTTTTTTTCAGTCTCTTACTTTGCCAGAGTTGCGATTATTTTCTGAATTGTATCCCCAGTCGTTCTGCGGCCTAACATCGATGGAACTGGAGGCCTCCTTGGACTGACTTTGAGCCCCACTGCGGGGCGTGAACTTAACATCAGATCTGATCCCTTGCCTGGTTTTGCTCCAACCGCGGCCTGTGGACTTTACCATCGAGTGCTCGCAGTCTCGGGAGAGGACGAGTCGAGAGCTCCAACAACGCAGAGGTTCAACCCGGCCCGACTCGGGGTCAGATTGCTGGCATGGAGGAGCTGACATCCCCCCCGATGCAGAAGCTGATCGTGCCGATGCAGAGGGCCCAAACGCCGCCAGCTACAGGAGTCAAGATCATCCCGTCAACGGAGGGATCGAGGCCCCCGACCTCAGGAGAACAAAGAAGGGAAGAGATTGAACTTTTTTTCACCTTCCACAGTGAGGAATGTGGAGGAGTCACTGTGGTGGATATTTATGTTAAAATGTATTTTGTGTATTCCGTTGCTTTTTATTTGTATGACTAACTTGGCAAATAAAATTCTTCGTATGTTGCAAAACATACTTGGCTAATAAAGTATTATTGTGATTGTGATTGATTGTGATTGTGAAGCTGGAAAGGTTGCAGGGAAGATTTACGAGGACAAGATTTGAGGGTTTGAGCTATAGGAAGATATATGTTATGACTTTAGGCTGAGGGGTGATCTTACAAGGGTGTATAAAATCTTGAGAGGAATAGATAGTATAAATGCACATAGTATTTTTTTCCAAAGTAGTGGAATCAAGAACTAGAAGGCATAAGTTTAAGTTTGGAGGGGAAAGATTTAATCAGAATCTGAGGGGAAACTTTTTCACACAGAGGGTGGTGGGTATGTGAAGAAGGGTCTCGACCCGAAACATCAACCATTCCTTCTTGCCAGAGATGCTGCCTGCTGCGCTGAGTTACTCCAGCTTTTTGTGTCTTTCTTGAGAATATAAGTGAATTGTCCCAGGAAGCAGTTGAGGTACAATAACAACATTTAAAAGTCATTCGTACAGGTGCATGGACAGAAAATATAGAAGGATATGGGCCAAATGCGGGTAAATGGGACTAGCTTAGATGGGGCATCTTGGACAGCATGGATGAGTTGGGCTGAAAGGTCCGTTTCTGTACTGTATGACTTTATGATGCTGCATTAATATTAAGCAATGGAAATATCGACTGGCACATTCTGTATTTATTGATTACGGAATATTTGCAAAGCATATTTCGAAATAATTCAAAGGGAGGTACTGCACATACTAATCCCTGGTAAGATTTAAAGTGGCCTGGCAGCACCACACCACAGCCTTATCAATCAATGCAGAGGTAACACTGATAACCTCTGAGCATAACTTTTCACTGCACTGCAAAGCAAAGTGACAGGTGCAGTTAAATCTGGTATGCTTTAGAATCTTACAAGGTCACGTGTCCTAATTACTATCGTTATTGTTTTCCTAGCGCAAACACAGCCATTGAACAAAGTGTACCGTATCGGAACAGAGGATCAGGGAGTAAAAGAGATATTGTTGGTCACAACACAGCCTGCAAACTATACAAGTCTCAATAATCCAGCAATAAAATGCCTGCTCTGTGCTTTATGTGAGCCTATATTTTACATTTGTCATTTAAGGCAGAGATAAGATCAGGCCAATTCCCTTCCAGAGACCCCTCTGAATATATTGAAACAAAAGGCGTTGTAAAGTTTGGAATGCAAACAGAAAAACAAACAACGCAAACTGATGTAAAACTTCAAGCACAGTTTGAAAAAGTACCTGTGCTGCGATCGTAGCAACCAGGTGTTCAAATCTGAATTCTTCTCAACCTTTTAATTCACCGAAGTAGCAGAGAGGAACTCTGTGTCCAGGGGCAAAAGGGGACAACAGATTTGATGTAAGCAGGAAAGGACCAGAGATGAGAGATGAATTATGCAGTAAATTGTTATGATCAGGAATGCATTGTCATAATCAGCTTCATAGTGCGGAAACTTTTTTCTGGGGAAAGTGCAGAATTTTTCAAAGAGCAGGTATAGTGTCTGTGGATTAAATAGCCTTTTGTAACCATTCTATGATTCCACAAAGGGAAAGCCAAATACCTGCGTACATATTGTCAGACACACATCAGGATCTCTGATATATAGCTGTGAGCTTGGTGTTTCCACACGGAAGGATCATTCAAACGGTATTGAGAACTTCAGGCCCATGGTTCTGGAGCACATCCTATGTAATGAGGAGTGGAGGAATGCAACACCTCACCAACTAAATACCCACCCCTCACTGTGTGCTACCTCCTGTCCGGTCTATGGAGGAATCTGTGGTCCCCGCACTGGCCCCACAGAGTACCTCAGAACCTACAGAAGCAGAGTGCAAGCAAGACACCCTCACCCTGATGGACCACCTCACAGGGAAGCTTCAAAGTTCAAAATGTTAGCATGACACCTGCTGCAATCACAACAACCCAACTTAATATAATCTCTCGCCCCGTGCTGAATCTTGCACTGCCGCCAGATTTGCCGGAGCTGGTTTGCAGTGACTCAGATGTGCAGTGGAATCACACTCCAAAAGCCTTGTTGACAGCTGGCATCCTAGGCTGCCAATAGCAGTACAGGCTTACAAAAGACTTGCACCTGGCACTCTGCTGACACTCAAAGGCATCTTGCTTGAGAGCAGGTGCCATTTTTATATACGTCTAACTCAAACATCTTTCCGATAACCCCACAACTAATAATTGCATAATAACATATTTGAAAATAATCAGTGCTGAGGTTTATAAGCAGTCTCCCCAACCTGGACTCAAACTTCCCTCTAATATGGGTAGTATGGTGGCGCAGCGGTAGAGATGCTGCCTTACAGCGCTTCGATCCCGACTCGGGTGATGTCTGTACGGAGTTTTACGTTCTCCCTGTAACCATGTGGATTTCCTCCAAGATCTTCAGTTTCCTCCCACATTCCAAATACGTACAGGTTTGTAGGTTAATTGGCTTGGTATAAGTGTAAATTATCCCTAGCGGGTGTAGGATAGTGTTGATATGTGGGGATCGCTGATTGGTGTGGACTCGGTGAGCCAACGGGCCTGTTTCTGTACAGTATCTCTAAACTAAATATAAGGTGCCTACTTGGAACAATTTTCCCCAAAGACCATGCAATTTCTTGAAGGGGAGAAGCTGACACAAGGCATAGCTCTAGTACAGCAGCAACTTTCTTAAAACGATGGATTGGCTTTTATTAGGCAACAGTCAGTGATATATAAGCATTTCCTTTAGTCAGAGCCAATGAATTGACTGGTGCACGATATAATCTCCAGGTATTGTAATATATGAACATGCAAAAATCCAGGGAAAAGAAAGCCAGGTTTGCAAGCGTTTATTTAAAAAAAAAACCTTATTAAAAGTAAAAGATAGTTTGCTTCAAAGAATACTTATACAAATCCAAATTTTCTCTGCTTCTCGTGGACATTTATTAACTTTTCCTGAATGCCTTGATTGTGTTTCGCAGGCATGTGGTTGCTGTACTTTCACATTAAGTGTTCAAAAGAGCATTCCTCTGTTCCCATTTGCCTAGATATGGGAGAAGAGACAACTGAGCAGGGAACAAAAGTAACCATGCCCCTTCACAGAATCACTGGCTGGCTGACACCTCAATACAATGACTCCATATGCACAGTGAAGGAGAACAAGCACAAGACAGAGGGCAATTATGTTCATCGGGGTGCAGACAAGATGCTTAAGCATTCCTCTGCTGTGGAAAACATTACATTGATAAGTGATAAGGAATTCTCTGAAAGAATTTTATCTTAAGATCCTATGGAGCAAAGTACCATAGCATTAAACCAGTGGAAGAGGAAATGCATTGGAGTAGGCAAACTCAGCCACACACAATGCAACCGTCAGTATTACAGGCGACGGAAGAACACAACATAGTCAGGCGCTTGTTCTGAAGCAACAGATGGAAGGAAAGGGCAGAGATCAGTGACCAGTGTGCCAAAGATTAACTGCAATGCACATTATGGGTGTATTCATAAAACGGTGCACACAGAATTGTTGGCTAAGTACCTCAAATTCACTGACAGCAGTGGGAGCAGTGCTTTGCAAAATTCTTGGTCAGCGCCTTGTTTGGCCACTGTATCTTTGAAGTTTGCTCCGTGAGCACTTGTGTATCAGCCGCAGGCTGTGAGCAGTTTATAAATACACCCTTTGCTCATTGCCTATGCTGCATTTTGCGCATGCCAGGCTATAACAGTACCAGGCAATCGCTGAGTTGCTTGAAGATGAACGCCAGCACTTTGCCGGACAAAATGCTGACCTTAATTTCCAGCCTGGTTTGTTATTGAGAAGACTTCATAAACAGCTCCTGCATGATAAACAGACAGTTTACAGGAAAAAGTAATAAAGTGGAGAAAGAATCCCAGATTACGGTGAAAGTAAATTCATGGACAAATAGATTCAAAATAATTTACTGTTGTGCAATATACTTTAAAGTTAATAGAAAGGAAGCCCTTTCTCTACTATATTCTACAATATATAGTAGATTAATTGTTTAAGAAACCATCAAGTTTTCCTAAATAGGGCCCTTGGATTAGTAACAAGATCATACGTCACTCATTTAAAAAAGGAGATGAAAAGGCATTTTATCTTTGCAGAGGTTGGTGAACCTCTGGAATTCTCTGCCCCAGAGAGTGGTGGGGGTTGCATCATTGAATGTGGAGATCGATAAACATTTGAAAAATAGTACAACGAACTGTGGAAAACTGGAATAAAAGAGATACAGTAAGACCCGAGGCAGTTCAGCCATTAACATATTGAATGGTGGGGCAGGCTTGAGGGGCCCAGTGTCCTTCTCCTGCTCCTATTTTCAAGTGTCTTTTTCATGATATTAGTGCTTGTCACTAAGTCTAGCCATGAATGTTCGTTGAAATTATCTCCAGGCAACAGATCATAACACAGCCCCAGCACCAGCATCGGATTCCAGAGAGATATTTTTCACTTATTTCGTCAGGACACATTTATCATCCTTTAGATAGCTCAATCCTAAGTACAGCAACACTGACTATGACAGGTGGTTGGACAGCAGTTTGAGTGAGAGATCGACAATTCAGCTCCAAGTAACTGGATATTTGCTCTGTGTCCTTATCTTTATGACGCAGTCAGGAAACTCATGCTATGTTTACACTACAGCTGTATATTTCAATTTGTCCAGATTTATGGTGATTGAATTTGCATGTGCCAAGGAACACATTGGGACATCTCACTAATGCACTGCATTGAGGAATACTTCATGCCAATAATGGCCAAAGGCAATTGGCTGGTTAAAGCTAAACTACCAGAGAAGATGGTCAGAGGAATAATTAGATGCTAAGTTAAATTATTACCATGCATGAGAATTAGAAACTAAATCAGACAGTATAAAGTAATGTAACTTCTCCTACACTATGCACAGCATGATGTGAGTCTGGCACTCCATTTTATTGTCACTAAGCTTCCTAGTTCTCCTTTGGCAGGAACAAATTCAAAAATATAGTTGCTTTAATGTGTGACTTGAACAGTTTAGTTCCTAGCCGCAGTAGGTTATCGTCACAGAATCATAGAGAATTACACTACTTGGCCACTATGTCCACGCCAACAATGAACTACTTATTTACACTAGAGTTATAAAGTCACAGAAGTAGAGAAATAGGCCAAAATGCTTACAAAATGGCGGACAGCCCTCTGACAGAGTGAGCAGAACATGTACAATATCCAGCTGGTGAGGCTAGCGTGCAACTAAAAACTTGCCAACTGGGGTTGAATCTGTGGTGATGAAGTCAATGCCGACTCTGGTGAATATTTTACTCTGCATCAAACCACATACCACAGACTCTAGAGGGTTTTCTGGTGACAAATTGTTCCATTCTAAGCACGCTTTGAGCAGAAGGCCCACAGGACAATAACATCAGTCCCAGCAGACTTGAGTGTGCCTGTCCCCGTGGTTACTGCTACAAAAGTAAGATTGGCCTTCCTGAGCGTGAATCCAAGAAATGCAACTAGCCCAGACGGAATCCCTGGCCATGTCTTTAGGAAATGCATATTCCAACTAGCAGGTGTTCCAGACAACTTTAATCTCTCCCTACTCCATTCTGAGGTACCCACTTACTTCAGGAAGACCTCTATCATCCCAGTGCCAAAGAAAAGTAAGATCTCAGGCCTTAATGACTACTGTCCACTGGCCTTGAGATCCACAATCATGAAGTGCTTCAAGAGGCTGGTTATGGCACACATTAACTACCAAGCAGCCTTGATACACTGCAGTTCACCTACCACAATAACAGGTCCATGTTTGATGCCATCTCCCCAGACCTACTCATCCCTGGAACACCTGGATTAGAAGGATACCTGCACAGACTCTTATTCATAGACTCCAACTCTACTTATAATATCAAATCCCAACTAAGTTCATCTCCAAATATGTAGAACTTGGGAGTTAGCACTCCCCTCTGCAACTGGATTATTGACACCCTGACCAACAGACCCCAATCAGTGAGGATAGGTGACAAATGCATTATCAGCACCCTACTATACTACTTATATGCTCATGACTTTGCAGCCAAATACCAATCCAACTCAATCTACAAGTTCGCAGGTGACACCGCCGTAGTGGGCCGGATATCGAATAATGACAACACGGTGTACATAAAGGAGATTGAGAACTACATAACTTGGTGATAAGGCAACAACCTCTCCTTCAATGTCAGCAAGACAAAGGAGATAGTTATTAACTTCAGGAAGCAAATTAGTACACATACCACAGTCTATATTAATGGTATCGAAGTAGGTTGAAAGCTTCAAATTCCTAGGAATAAGTATCACCAGCAATTTGTACTGGACCAGCCACATCAAAGCTATGGCCAAGAAAGGACTCCAATGCCTCTATTTCCTTAGAAGTCTTAGGAAGTTTGGCATGTCCCAACAACCCTCCTCAACGTCTACAGATGCGCCATAGAAAATATATTTTAAGAAACAGTTAGAGAGGTACATGGATGGGACAGGTTTGGGGGGATATGGACCAAGCGCAGGCAAGTGGGACTAGTGTAGCTGGGACATTGTTGGCCAGTGTGGGCAACTAAGTGGTCCTCTCAACAGTTAGACTGGGGTCCTGACCTTCCAACTACCTAATTGGAGACATTTGAACTATCTTTAATCAGATTTTATTGGACCAAAGATATATCTTTGTACTAAATGTTGTACTCATTTACATCTTTTATCTGTGCACTGTGGACAGCTTGATTGTATTCACGTATAGTATTTTCTTTGATTGGATGGCTTGCAAACAAAAGTTTTTCACTGTACCATGCTGCACTTGACAATAATAAACTAAACTAAATATTTCCAAAACTTGACCTTCCTCAACACCCCTCCCCACCCAAAAGCAATATTTACCCAATAGTATTATTACATTGTACTGTATGTAAATATGATGGCCTCATCAGTGCATAATAATGAAAAATTAAAGTTCTATCATGCTTTTTCATCTGTTCATTTTAACAATGTGAAATTTAGTCACTCAACTCTAGCCTGTTCTGCAGTCTGTTTGTTTATTTGCATTTCACAATAACAAGTGAAACAAAGAGTTCATTGATCCAATAGTTATAGCTGTATTCTGCACATCATGCTTCAACCTGTTCTCCAATTTCGTATAAATTATAATGTTGGATCATCAGTTGTTAGAACAATATCATATAACTCCCTCAATTACTGAAGAATGTAAAAGGTTTATTATCATGATGCCGGGGTTCCAGGGATGATTTGCTCAGGGTTTAACAGTCATTGAAAGGATCACCCTGAGTTTGCTTCAATAGATATAATCTAAATTACTAAAATTCTGATCTTGACCACTTCCTGTTGTACTGTATATTGATTTTTTTTTTAAACGCTGCCACTTACGGCTGTGATTTATGGCCATCTTACTCAGAGTCCCCCTCCGCTGCGCAGGACAAGAGGATTTTCCCCATCAATTAAAAATGAGAGTTATTAGTGTTTAAAAAATGTTGAGATTCTCTCTCCTGAAGGCCACGCCCCTTCTGGAGGGACTATAAAATCCGGACGTGTTGAGTGCCTCATTCAGTCTCTGCAAGATGGGGGAGCAAGAGGGTCACGTCTCTCAGTCTGAGCTGCGAGTAACACTGAACACATGTTTACTAAACTGTGAGTGGTTTTACTGACCTGTCAGTGCCCTTAATGTGGTTTGAAAATATAGTTTGGAAATGCTAAAGCTGTGTTGCCTTTGGTTAGGAAATGCTAAAGCTGTGTTGCCTTTGGATTGGAAATGCTAAAGCTGTGTTGCCTTTGGTTTGGAAATGCTAAAGCTGTGTTGCCTTTGGTTTGGAAATGCTAAAGCTGTGTTGCTTTTGGTTTGGAAATGCTAAAGCTGTGTTGCCTAATTAAAGTTTCCGCCTAATTAAAGTTGCCTTGCCTAATTAAAGTTGCCTTGCCTAATTAAAGTTGCCTTGCCTAATTAAAGTTGCCTTGCCTAATTAAAGTTGTCTTGCCTAATTAAAGTTGTCTTGCCCTCTATATAATTAAAAGTCTAATCTTGACCACTTCCTGTTTGCGCTTTATATTGATTTTAGGGAAAAAACGCTACCACGTACGGCTGTGATTTTTGGCCATCGTACTCAGAGTCCCCCTCCACTCATCAGGTGCCGAGCATTTTTCCCATCGATGAAAAATAAAAGAGTTATTAGTGTTTAAAAAATGTTGAGATTCTCTCTCCTGTCAATCACGCCATGAAGGCCAGGCCCCTTCTGGTGGGAGGGACTATAAAACCCAGAAGTGTGATCATGGCTCTACAAGATGGAGGAGGGAGAGGTCATGACTCGCTGTCTTTAGTGGCCTAGCACCCTGCTTGAAATGGTATGAAACTGCACTTGAATTTGGTAGCCTTGCACCCAGCTTGAAATGGAATTTCAAGGAATAGCCGTGAGTCAACTGCCAGCCCACCAGCCGTGAGTGAGTGAGCTGCCAGCACAACAGGCTTGAGTGACTGAGCCGCCAGCCCAAGAATCCATTCAGCCCACAATGTCCATACTAGCCCTCTGGAAACACCCATTTAGTATAATCCTACACTCATCCCATTTATACTCCCTATATTCCTATAATTTCCTCCCCGATTCTTTCACTTACCTGCATACTAGTGCTTTTTCACAATGGCCAAAAAAGAAGAAAACAAGGTGAGATGCTCAGTGTGAAGGTGGTGTGAAGAAGCATTTGCTGGAGCTGTCAGGTAGCTGAGCTATCAGCTGCACCGCTGTGCTGCCATCGCTAGTTGCTCTGGCATTGCATTGTCTAAGCATCACCAAGTGTATTCAGGCATTGGTGGTGGCAGAATAGCTTTGGTCAGCTCTGGAGTGAGAGGAGAGTGAAGGATTGATGTGAAGGGGAATGGGCTTGACTAATCTTTTGGAAAAATTTGAGGATATAACATGTAGAATGGATAAGGGAGAACCAGTGGATGTGGTGTATCTGGACTTTCAAAAAGCGTTTGACAAGGTCTCACACAAGAGATTAGTGTGCAAAATTAGAGCACATGGTATTGAGATAGTGTATTGACATGGATAGAGATCAGATTGGCAGACAGGAAGCAAAAAGTAGGAATTAACGGGTTCTTTTCAGAATGGCTGGCAGTGACTAGTGCGGTGCCACAAGGCCACAAGGCTCGTTGCTGGGACCTCAGTAGTTTACAATATATATTAATGATTTAGACAAGGGAATTAAATGTAACATCTCTAAGTTTGCGGATGACACAAACCTGGGTGGCAGTGTGAGCTGCGAGGAGGATGCTATGAGGCTGCAGCGTGACTTGGATAGGTTGGGTGAGTGGGCAGAAGCATGGCAGATGCAGTATAATGTGGATAAATGTGAGTATCCATTTTGCTGGCAAGAGCAGGAAGGCAGATTATTATCTGAATGGTGTCAGATTAGGAGGTGAGGTGCAACAAGGCCTGGGTGTGCTTGTACATCAGTTACTGAAAGTAAGCATGCAGGTACAGCAGGCAGTGAAGAAAGCTAATGGCATGTTGGCCTTCATTGTGAGAGGATTTGAGTATAGGAGCAAGGAGGACCTACTGCAGTTGTGCTGGGCCCTAATGAGACCGCAACTGGAGTAATGTGTGCAATTTTGGTATCCTAATTTGAGGAAGGACATTATTGCTATCGAGAGGGTGCAACGTAGGTTCACCAGATTAATTCCACGGATGGCGAGACTGACAAATGATGAAAGAATGGGTCGACTGGACTTATATTCGCTGGAATTTAGAAGGATGAGAGGGTGTCTTATATGGCGGTGCTGGCTCGAAGGGCCGAATGGCCTCCTCCTGCACCTATTTTCTATGTTTCTAAGATGTAAAATTCTTAGAGGATTGGACAGGGTAGATGCAGGAAAAATGTTCCCGATGTTCAGAACCAGGGGTCACAGTTTAAGAATAAGGGGTAGGCCATTTAGGACTGAGATGAGGAAAAACTTTCTCAGTTGTGAATCTGTGGAATTCTCTGCCACAGAAGGCAGTGGAGGCCAATTCATTAGATGTTTGCAAGAGAGAGTTAGATTTAACACAGGGCTAAGGTAATCGAGGGATATGGGGAAAAAGCCGCAACGGGGTACTGATTTTGAATGATCAGCCCATGATCATATTGAATGGCGGTGCTGGCTCGAAGGGCTGAATGGCTTATCTCTGCACCTATTTTCTATGTTTCTCTGTAACACAGACCCATCAGCCAAACCCAGAGGGAGAACGCAGTGAGGCGCAAGTGATCCTCGGAGCCCACGATTGATCAACCTCACAGCAAAGAGAGTCACAACCTCTCCAGAACCATGGCTCTGCTTCCGGGCTTCGTCAGCAGCTTCCAGAAATAACGGAAAGAAAGGAACAAACTGCAGTTCACGAGTCTATCCTGTAGAGCATTTAACAAGTCCAGAGGACATTGTAACTAATAACAGTGTTAAATAAAAGACAACATCACTCTCCAAATTGCTTCGATGGTTCGATGACTGCTATCTGATTGTCTATAGTGGTGCACTGACTTTTTGCTCAAATAGATCCACCGAGGACATTTATTACAGTGATAACAAAGGTGTAAGCTAGAATGATTGAATGCAAGCTCAACTTCCTATTATTTTCTGCCTGGACTGTCAGAGAGTTTTACTCTCCAGCGCTTCTGATGTAGGTTTAATACAATCACTCATTAAAGTTTGCTGGCAGGTTTATTTTGGTGGGTGTTTGATCTTCTATGGGCAGGTTTAACAAAAGCCTAAATGGGGAATAAAAAGAGAATGGTCTGGTTTGCAGCTAAAGGATCATCATCTAAAGGATCATGTGCTTAATGATAATGGAGGTTGGGGGGAAGGGGGGGCTTGACTGTGTAGCCTGTATTCAATGAATAAGGTAGGTAGACAATGAACAAAGGGCACTTTAACACAAAATGGGAATAAATGAATGATATACTCCCAATGTCAGCACCAGGAGGCCCAAACTGTTTCCAGCTTCCTCAACTCTACCGCCTCCTCAGCTTCAGTACGACCTTGCCCCTTGTTGAACTTTTACCTCCTTAGAGTTTTCCAACGATTCCTAAATTATTAGGCAAAATTTGGTACTGTGTCAAATGAGAAAGTATTGAGGCAGGCTGGTCAAAGACAACAAGCAATATGCTGGAGGTACCCAGCAAGGCGAGCAGCATCTGTGGTGGCAGTGGGGGTGGGAGGGGAGAGGGGTGGGAGGTGAGAGGAAAGTGTCAACATTTTGGGTGGAAGCCCTGCATTAGGTAAAGGAGATAAGCTTGAAGGAACAAACTGAAGGAGCAGCAGAGGTCTGGTGAACAGACTACTGACTGTTCGACCCATAGGCTGTGGGCCGAGCATCAAAAATGTGTCTAGGAATCAATTTTCGTGACCCATGTCTCAGAGCTACATTAAATTTTGCACAGATTTAGATAAAATATAATTGAGAAGGAAGTCATAACTTGTCAGTGCCAAAAGTTGCACATTAATTAATTAAACTAATTAGAAAATTAGATCAAAAAAGTAAGCACCATCTAGTGTCCAATGCCCATATTACACCATAGGGAGCCTATTTCCGTATTGCAGTCTCTTTAAACCATATATTATTATATTATTAATGATATAATAATTCTGTAATCATATATAATGATGTATAATTATATATAATTATGTTATATAAAAATAATATAATGAATATAATTGTGAGGTTTTTTTTTAATGAGACTGCTGCAGAGGTCCTCTTGAACCAATCTAATTAATGGGTGAGTGCAGTTCCTGTGGGTTCCCCCGTTTACTGAACCCTACTGACTACCAGTGTGCAAAGTGGGGTTCTCGGCCATATTGGGACTGGGGCAGTGCCAGGCTGGGGGAAGGCTAAGGCATCTTCCACTGAGAGGAAAATGCCTAACCCTAACTTGTCCCCCTTCCAGAGCAGCCCACGGCTGGAGCTGGAACCGCTTTGGGACCGGCTGCAGTCTCCGTACGTGTGGGTCCGCAGCGCGTCCACCTCGGCCACAATGCCCTTCTGGATCATCGTGGTGATGATGGTGGGGAGCAGCTCTGCCCCGCACGCCGCCTGGGCCGCCTTCAGCATCCCCATAGCGCCGGCTCCATCAGACCGCCTGCTCGCCTGCTGCAACACCGGCAGCCTGACAGCCTGACCAACCACTGGCCGCACCCACCAGAGGCCCGACCCGAGGCCCACCAACCCGGCGGCCGGACGCACACCTTCTCGGCGGAGGCCCGGCTCGATGCTCACCAACCTGGCGGAGGCCCGGCCCAACTCTCACCATGCACCGGTGGCCCGACGGCCCGACAGCCCGACCGATCCTTCACAGCATCCATCGGCCTACCGACAAGCCCGACTGACTGACTGACTGACTGACTGATTGACCGACTGACTGACTGACCCTAACCCTAGCTGTACATTTGTTATTTATCATTTTTATTTAACAGTTCATATTATAACTTTATAAAGAAAAATCAATTGAGAAACAAATGAACAGCAAGGTGAGCATTACCTTCATTCCTTAGAAACATTGTTATTGTTTTGATGTAATGAGGAGGCAGCCATGATCCCAGGGTCCTCGCTGGGATTGGTCAATTTGCGTCCGATCTCAATGTCAAACGTGCATTGAGTGGGCAATTACTACTCAGAAAATTTGAGGGTTTTCTCATATTTCTTAAAAATGTGCAGGTTTTGGTCTTGACGAGTTTCAGGTATGATTTATATAATATTTTTACACAATATGTTAAAAATGTAGGTAATTCCGTGAGTTGGGTCACAAACCTGAACGATAAAGCTCCTCGGTCCACGGCCTACCAGGCAGCTGGATGCTACAGCCACCAGCAGTGGGGCAACAAAAATGAAGGGTTTGAAAAAGGGCAGAACAGGAGCAGTTCAGGGTGCTCTGTGAGCACAAATTCCAGGCCTATTATAACCCACTTGGTGGGGAGGGCAGGCTGGTGTAACTGGTACAAGAGTAGGGAGCGAAAAATGATATTTTGTTATAATTTGGAAACATAATATAATCAAGATTCACAAACATAGCTCTGATTTTCGTCCACATGGTCAAACCCAGCAAACAACACAATACTTTACACCTGGTGACTGCATGAAATGTCCGGAGATTAATATAATGACATTAATTAGTGAGCACTGGAGGCATTGCGAGCTATCTCTCAGCAACTCGCCCATTCCAAATAGAAGTAAAAGATACCAGTGCACTAACAGAAGAGAGCAGGAGATTTTTCCCTTGTGTACCATTCAAAAACAGTAGATTCTTATGAAGATTGACAGAATGATACAGGGTGAATGCTTTCCCTGGAAACGGTGTTTAGAATCAGGGGGTCACAGTCTCAGAATAAGGATATCATCCATTCAGGAATATGAGGAGAAAAATACTTCTTCATTCATATTTTTCTGCAGATGACTTTGGCGGCTCTGTCACTGAGTAGGTTCAAGACAGAGATGCATCAAGGGATATGGAATTAGTTTGAATGTGACGCTGAGGTAAAATATCACCAGCAATCTTATTGAATGCTTCTACTTCTATTTCTTATATGATATTGTGTCTTGTTCAATGTGTATCCTCCAGTCAAGAATACCCGAGCAGATCATATTACAGTTGGTGGTGACGACAGTTGGTGGTGACAACCCCCACATCAGTCTGAAGAAGGGTCTCGACCCGAAACTTCACCTATTACTTCGCTCCATAGATGCTGCCTCACCCGCTGAGTTTCTCCAGCATTTTTGTCTACCTTCAACAGTTGATGGAATCTTTTTGTGCAGAAACCCGTTACAACCATACTTTGTGTATCGATTAACTGGGGTAGGTGAAAAGCAAACCCTGTTCTCAGTAGGTACACAAAATTGCTGGAGAAACTCAGCGGGTGCAGCAGCATCTATGGAGCGAAGGAAATAGGTGACGTTTCGGGCCGAAACCCTTCTTCAGACGTTTCGGCCCGAAACGTCGCCTATTTCCTTCGCTCCATAGATGCTGCTGCACCCGCTGAGTTTCTCCAGCAATTTTGTGTACCTTCGATCTTCCAGCATCTGCAGTTCCTTCTTGAACACCCTGTTCTCAGTGATTAGTTTAGTTTAGAGATACAGCGCGGAAACAATCCCTTTGGCCCATTAGGTCCACGCCAACCAGCAATCCCCAGATATTAACACTATCCTACACACACTAGGGACAATTTTTACATTTTCCAGGTTTGTAGATCTCTATCTACAAACCTGTTAGATAGAGATCTTAAAGATAGCGGAGTCAGGGGATACGGCGAGAAGGCAGGAATAGGGTACTGATTGTGGATGATCAGCCATAATCATATTGAATGGCGGTGCTAGCACGAAGGACCAAATGGCCTACTCCTGCACCTATTGTCTATTGTCTATTGTCTTTGGAGTATGGGAGGAAACCGAAGATCTCAGAGAAAACCCACGCATGTCACGGGGAGAATGTACAAACTCCATACAGACAGCACCCGTAGTCGGGATCGAACCCGGGTCTCCGGTGCTGCAAGCACTGTAAGGCAGCAACTCTACCGTTGCGCCACCATGCCGCTTTAATGTTAATGAGCACGGAGTTCGTGGTGTCTGGAGTGTAGTCCATAAAAGATGATTCGCTGGGGCATTTTAATGGTAGTGATGAACAACCTTTTCAGAAAACCGAATCAACAGTTAATATTTAGGATAACAAGGACCTCTCCCTGCATACTTTGGCTCATAATAATTCCTATGCAAAATGACTTTGAAGGTCAAGTTAGATACTATGATATACAGGTAATTTGGAAGGAGGTTACAGCAATTTCATAAATACAAACTACAAAACATGGTAAAATTAGAGTTACAACCTCTGTGCATCATGCTATGCCTCCCTAAATTGCCAACACCCCGATAACAGCATAATATCCATTACTATCTGTATTCTCTCTTCACAGATGCTCCTGGCCTGCTAAGAATTTCAAGAGTCAAGTGTGTTTAATTGTCACATGTCACCAGAACAGTGAAATTCTTACTTGTTGCAGCTTTACTGGCATGTTAAATGCAAAAACACAACAAATAAATATACAATTATCAGTTAGTAAACCAAAGTTATATCCCATGTTCCCACTCACCACAGATGCTACCTGAGCTGCTAAGTATTTCCAGTATTCTCTGATATGATTTCACTTCAGTGGTTTGGCAGTGCCCACACGATGCAATTGAGATGGAGTTTGAAAATCTCAGACGCTGAATTATTTTTTTGTTGGGCTCATGAGGCACACAAGATCTCATTAAGAATAAACAAAATGCTCCATTGCCTAGTTTTTCATGTATTTGGCATCCATGGCATCTATCTTAGGTCATGAGCATCAGTCTTTTAAAGTTTTTAAAGCAGGGGTAAATAAATACTTATGGGCCTGTCCCTCTTACTCGACTTTTTCGGCGACTGCCGGCACCCGTCATAGATCATTGCAGGTCGGCGAAAAATTTCAACCTGTTGAAAATTCAGCGGCGACCAGAAAGACGCTACGACTTTTTGGGCGACTGAGGAGACTACTCATGACCATACAGGCGACACCCTGGCGACTTGTCGTGGGGTGAAGCTTGTATGGTCGTGAGTAGTCGCCCAAAGAGTCGTACCTTGTTCTGGTCGCCGCTGGATTTTCAACACATTGAAAATATTCGGCGACCTGTAACGACCTATGACGAGTGCCGGCACCCGCTGAAAAAGTTGTGTGAGTGGGACAGGCCCATTAGAGACACAAGTAACTGCTGATGCTGGAATCCCGAGCAAAACACAAGTACTGGAAGAACTTAGATGATACCTGACCTGCTGAACTTATCGAATGGTGCGGGGGGCTGGAGAGTTTGAATAGCCTATTCCTTTTGATAAATATCTTTAATGTTTGTATGTTTCTCAAACCCTTTTCCAACCCCACATGCACTATGAAAGCATCACAACGTAGCAATAGGCCTGTCCAAAGCACCAAAAAGCAGGGTCACAAAAAGGAGAAACCAGGAATGAGTCGAGCTGAATGTTTGATTTGTCTGTGAAGGTGGTGTTACGATTATCATAGGATCATAAGTGATAGAAGCAGAACTAGGCTATTCGGCCCTTCAAGTCTATTCTGTCTTTCAATCATGGCTGATCTATCTCTCCCTCCTAAACCCACTCTCCTGCCTTCTCCCCATAACCTCTGACATCTGTATGCCAAGCATGCCAAGCATCTCATTCAGGCAAGATAGAGTCCAGTGGCACAAGACTCATCACGTTTGTGAAAGTACATTAGTTTTAAATAATTTTAGATGTTTGAATTCAATTTAGTGTATAAACAGATTTTATGGGCCATCTAGCAATATAATAGAAATGCCATATATCCTGTTTTAGAACAGTGTTTAACTCATTTTATTGTTCAAATTGTTAAGGCTCCACTAATATTATTCTGGGAGGGAGATGAAGGAAAAAATCCTCATTCCAAGAGCTGGGAATCCCTGGAATTCTCCACCCAGACAGCTGGTTGTGCTCGGATGTGTTCGGGACAGAGATCTGTATATTTTTGGATACTAACGGAATCGGGAGACATGGGTAGAATGTGAGAAGCCAGATCTTACGGAGATTATCTCAGATATTGAATGGCAGAACAAGCTCAAAGATCATCAAACAGGTTGAGTACCAACCAGATTTAACAAGTTTAAAGACCTCTCTCTGGATTATCAATTGTGATATCCTCCCATCTCTTTCAGCCCACTCACTAACCCACTCGTCTTCAACCCGGTTTTTCCAAAAACCCAATAGGTGATCAAAGAACCATGAGTGAAGATCCTTCCTGATCATTCCCCGTTTTACTAATGTTCTAGTCCTCCCTCTATTCTCATGGGATACACAGAGGAAAGGACTTTAAGATTGCAAAGCATTTTCAGGGCAATGATCGACAACTAATTTAACCCATTTTGTATGCCATTCATTGCTCAATTTCTAGACTGTAAAGTTTGAAGTAATTCTTCTCAGGAAATTAGAATCCACATGTATAGTGAGTGTTCCAGTGCCAGAAAGGTTGTTCAGTAGTAAGTATCAATTCATACTACTGGATGTACCGTTGTCAGTGCTTTGGAAGCAGCACAGTGGTGCAGCTGGTAGAGTCGCTGACTCAGAGCTCCAATGACTCGGGTTCAACCCTGACCTCAGTTGCTCTCTTTGTGAAATCAGCATGTTCTCCTTGTGACCACATGGGTTTCCTCCCACATGCCAAAACAGTGAGAGTCAGTAGGTTAATTAGTCACTTCAAATTGTCCCCGTGTGTAAGTGAAGGATAGAATATGGGGGAGTTGAGGGGAATGTGTGGAGAATAAAATTGGATTAGAGTAAATGGACTGTATTGATCCAGTATAACTTTAGGAGCAAGAACCAAGCCGATATATAAATTTGACGTGCAATTCACGAATTCAAAGCTGCTCAAAGCTAGGTTTGTTGCTTAATAAAAGGATTACGAGAGTTATTATAACACTTTGGGCTAACGGAATCGAGGGATATGGGGAGAAAGCAGGAACAGGGTACTGATTTTGGATGATCAGCCATGATCATATTGAATGGCAGTGCTGACTCGAAGGGCTGAATGGCCTACTCCTGCATCTATTTTCTATGTTTCTATGTTTAACATTAGAATTAGAAGCGGGATCATGCCATGTGGCCCCTTGTGCGCATTCCACAATTCCATATATTCAGAGATGATCATTTACCTCAGTGCCTCTGTCCTGCACTGACTCCATAATTCCTTAATTCCCTTTTCATATCGTAAACTTCTCCAATCCATGTCTTTAGCGATTGGGATTTGAAGCCACAAGCGATTGGCCAATCAAAGGTGCTACAAGTTAGGCTGAAACGAATCTTATTAAAACTACACACCGTCAGGCCCATCATAAATCAAACAATGAAGCCTTATGATATTGTTAAACCCAGTTTTTAAAATAACTATTTAATTTGGGAATATATCCCTATCATACAATGTGTGTGTTTACCAAATTGCTCTTTGCTGCTTCGAATGAGTATTCCTGACAGTCATGAGACTATGGGGAAGGGCTCCAGGTCTGCAATGTCAGGGGCCATCTGCTCCTATTTCCAGCTCTATGTGATCCAGCCAGGTCCCCTTTGCTGCCCTTCGTTACAGAGCATTTTCCAACCTTAATTTTTGATCATTGTCCAACAGCAGGTTATGATGGGTTGGATGTCCTTCATAACTGATTCTCTCAGATTGAACATCTGTGCATGAAAGTCAAACCTTGTTTGCTTGTCTTGACGTGGTGTGTTTTACTAATAACCTGCCAATTTTTCTGACCTGTTCCGATCATAAAATGGATATTGTATCCAAGCATCAACAATGAAAATGTAAACAAGGGACCAGTAGGCTTGTTCACATACATATTCTGTGGCTTCTCTGTTCATAAGATCATAAGAAATAGGAGCAGAATTAGGCCATTCCTCGCAACAATTCTACTCCAGCACTCAATCATGGCTGATCTATCTCCTAACCCCATTCTCCTGCCTTCTCCCCAGAGCCTGACACCCATTTCTCTGTTGCCTTTCTCCGTAACTTTCTCCAACAAAAATAAAACACATTTCGCAATATTAATTGCTATATCATTGAACTCTGATTTTCCCTTTCTAACCTCTTTATCCTCCCTTAAGTCTATGTCTTTGACTTTAATCGCTCTCAGTGCCAAATTGTGAATGATTAATATCGCAAAGTACCGTTCCTAATAAAATGCTTTGGAGGGAACCCAGTAGAGAGTCACTTAAATGATTGCAAGATAAGAGATCGGTGGATTGAATGACGTTATTCTCCTTAGTACAGCGCAGTCTAAAGGCAGATCTGACAGCACTGTTTGAAATCATGAACATGTACAATATGTGTCTCCAATCCTCCAACATCCAATGCACAAAAGACAGATTTAGAAACATCAAGTAGAAAGAGTCAAACAAAGTTTCCATAGTTTAGTCAAGGACCCTTCACAGGCTGACATTGTCAGAGAGAAGTCACATAGCACAATCTTAAAGGGATAACAGCCTTAAAGTAACAATCATTGTTCACACCAACATTATACATACTACTGAATTCTTCCGATAGATAAAAGAAGGCGACATTGATTCAGTGAAAAGTGAATATAAGTTGATATGCAGAAGGAACAAGGGAAAAGATTACATTTATGTTAAGAGTCACTCGGATATGAAATGCATTGCTCTTTAGAGCAGAGGTGACAGATTCAATAGCAGTCCTCGAAAAGGAACTGTGTAAATATTTCAAGAAGACATTTTAAGGACAGGGAGGAGCAGTTGGATTAAATGTGCTCCTCTCCTTAAGGAACAGTGCAGACCTGAAGAGGGAAATTCAGGACCTGAAGAGAGAAAACCTGAAGAGAATCCAGCAGGAAGTTGCTAAGGGCAGCTTGAGGAAACAATTTTAGGGGCAAATTCCAGTTGAGGCATCTGAAGATACAGCTGGCAATGGTGAAAGTATTAAACTCTGAGATATACGGGGGATGTAAATTTGAGGAGGGGAATAATGTTGCCTACTGCTGAAGATTATTCTCTAACTTCATTAACTTACAAAGGCAGGATTCAACAGAACAAGGATTTGACTTTTAAAATTGGTAGGCTATTGGTCCAGGAGTTATTTAGGTAATGGAGCACAATGCATGACCACATGGGCATATTCAGGTCATCAAGGGCATGCAGCATAAATACCAAATTGACAAAATATGTATATGATATTGTGAAACAGCTGACAATGATATTTAAAGAGAGCAGGGAGGAAAATACATACTATCTTGCAAAAAGGTCAATACTGATTGTCTTCCAGCCTTTTAAAAAAATGTCAAAAGAGGTCACAAGGAGTTGTGTTCATTTGTTAAGCCCAACACTCATGTTGCTTTTCACAACTTCTGGGCAACACATCACAGAAAGGAAATGATTGTACCAGAGCGTCAAGGAGATTCACCTGGATATTGGCTGGGATTCTACATTTCAATTGTGAGGAGAGATGGATAAGCTGGGTTTGTTTTACTCAGTGGAGAGGATGAGGGGCAAAGATAGAAGTACACAAAATGACAAGGGGCATAAATAGGATATAGATAGTAAGAAGCTTTTCCCAATGGAAGAGGCCTCCAAGGCCACAGGTTTAAAGTGATGAACAGGATGTTTAGAGGAAATCTGAGGAAGATCTGTTCATCACAGGTTGGTTGCAATCTGCAATACACTGCCTGGGAAGTAGTAGGAGCATATGCACAGACACATGAATTGCCATAGTGGTCAAAAGGCCAAATACTGTTAAATGGGATCAGTAAATGTGGGAGGAAGCCAAAGCACTTGGTGGAATCCACACAGTCACAGGTACTTTGATGGTTGGTGTGAGCATGATTCTGTGATATCCCAAGGAGATTTACAGCCAAGGAAATCCTCTCGACTTGTAATTGGGTGGCATGGTTGCCTCACAGCTCATGGGAGCCAGGTGTACACTTGAACTCTGATGCTGCCTGCACATTATCTGAGTGACTGTGTGGGTTGCAATAAGTGCTCCAGTTTCCTCAAAGATCACTGACGTGCTTGTAGGTTGACTGGCCATGGTATGTTGCCCCTTGTGTAAGTGTAAGCACAATCAGAGGGGAATGGATTGTTATGGGCCAGAGAATCGGTTACAGGGAAAGAAGGGGAATTGGATTGCTGACATAGCCAGCATTGACACGATGGGATAAATGCTCTCCTTCTGAGTCGTAAAAAAATTAAAAATATAATATAGTAAAATAACCAATGAAAGCCACCACTTGAGACTACAGTATGTTTTTTTAATGAATTTGCCCAGATTAATATATTCTCAGGCGCTATACGAACCCTCATTATAACAGGCCATGAAGGGGGGGGGGGAATGGTGTATTTTATTGCCAATTGTCAGCTATAACCGAATAAGGAATTATCATTGTATAAGTAGTGGAAACAAACAACTGCAGTTGCTGGTTAATACACAATTGGACACCATGCTGGAGTAACTCAGCAGGTCAGGCAGTATCTCTGGAGAACATGGATAGTGACATTTCGGGTCGAGACCCTTCTTCAGGCTCTCGGTCCGGAACTGGGCCTGGACTCCAGGTGAGTTGATGGCCCCGGCGTTTTGGTGGATGTGGGAGAGGCGAGGATTGGCAGAGTCATTGGTTGCAGCCCGTGCGACAGAGTGGAAGTAACGGTTGGAGTGGCCAGAGTAGGTCTGGCCTGGAAGCGGCATGAGCTGGGGGCAGCGCGGGGGCTGGTCCCAGGGAAGGCGGCGCGAGTGACTGGTGCTGCGAGCGGCTGGAGAGACAGCACGAGCTAGGGGTGGCATGAGCGGTCATGTTGATAGTGGCAGGGGAGTCAGTGCGAGCCGGGGGTGGCGTGGGCAGCAGGTCAGTAGGTCTGTCCGCTATAACCAACATCCATTATAATGAGTTGGTTAAAACAAGGGTTTGCTGTATTTAACTGAGCAGACACAGCTTGCTATAGTTTAACACTTTAAATTAAATTCCTCAGCATTATGAAATGGACAGCTTAGAATGATAGTAAGAAGCATTGCTCACATTCATAGAATGAGACATTTATTGCAGAAGGTGGCTTTAAAAGCGTACACTGATACTGCTTGTTTGAAGGGATAAAAATGCTCCTTCGGGCTATATAAATACACTATCGTCACATGCGGGTCACTCACAGCAATATATGTTACAATAAGTCAGCATTTCGACAGACACCAATGAGACAAATAGTGAGACAGACTAACAGCGGGGGTATGGGTGACTATGCTCCTTTTCCCGACATAATGCACAGAGGCGTGAAGAGCTGAGGCGTGAAAACCAGTCGTGCCAAACTCTCTGTATATTTATACAGGGTGAGGTTGGCAGCTATTTAAAATATTGCAAGACCATAAAATAAAAGCAAAGAAACCCACGTTTGTGTCAAGAGATGGAATGGAATCTGCCCTTCCATGCCAGGATGTAAACTACTGGTCACTGGAAAGGCTCCACTGACAGAAAACCCAGCGATTTAGTTTACTTGCACCTGTTTCATGCTGCGTCAGTCTTGCTGGCTGTTCCTGCTACTGTAGGCTTTACCCTGAGTTCCATGGACGCTATCTGTGAGCTCAACAGCTCTTTTGATTTCACCTGCACTTGTTCATTTTCTATCTTTATAAAAAGTCTGTCCTTCACTCTCCCTATAAATATTAATACAAATGTTTTCAATATTATTTTACCTTTGGCTGCTGATGTTGATACAGCACACCCCTGGGGAGTATATTTACATGGGCTTATTGAGAATATTTGCAGGAGGTCCTTGCCAATATAACAATAGTTCCCTGGAGTTCCCAGGAGTGTGCACATATTTGCAAGTGCTCCCAAAGTATGAAAACAGTTGAAGTTGAAGCATAGTAGCTGACTCTTGCTGAGTCATCTGGTGTGTGTGAACTCGAGGAAAGGAATTCCCCACTCAGCAAGATATCAAAATGAAGAAAAATAATTACTGTGAAAGCTGCCCAATTATAAAAGTACTCGTAACTTGCCGCAAAATGCCTGGATTTTTTTCATTCTTGTAATTGCTTTTAGGTCTGTCAAAATGTTATTTTTAAATTGCAGAACTAAAAAAAAGGATTATCTGTGCATGGCCATCTATTTACATCTCTGACACAACAGGTTAACAGCTGTGCTGCTTCTATTCCAATCTAATTCATGTTCAAATAACACTTGGATTAGCATTGCTCTAAATTAAGCAGTCAGCTGTGACCCTTTGGAACATACGCATGCCTGGGTCAGGAGGCTGTGGGTCAGTCCCACTTCAGGATAGCACTACAGAGCAGGCTGACGGACAGTCACACTATTGGAGGGGCTGTGTTCCATATGAAATGCCAATCCAATGAAAGAAAGACACAAAATGCTGGAGTAACTCAGCTAGACAGGCAGCATCTCTCAATAGAAGGAATGGGTGACATCTCGGGTCGAGGCCCTTCTTCTGTAAACCAATGAGTGCATCTCCATGGCACAATGGCGGAGGAGTCCTGCCTAATAATTATTTCTCGGCCAATGTCTGTTTTTCTCTGGAGATCAACCATAGTGACAATGCCTCAAAAATAATTAATTGCTTTGAGAAACTGCTTTGAAAATCATGATCTAAACTACTTATCTCCCTTTATTTTAGTGAACCTGGATAATCAAAATATAGAAATAAAGGGAAAGAGAATATTATCTATAACTGCTGCCTAAGTATCTCATCCAATCTGTTGTCACATCCTCACCATGTGAAATGAGAGGGAATGCACCACCTCTTGGCTTCATGTTTCCAAGGTACCCGAACCACAAATCCTTGCCTTCCTACAGTTTTTCCTTTCTCTTGCGATCACTTCATACTTCATACTTTATTAGCAAAGTATGTTTTGCAATATACGAGGAAATTGATTTGCCATACAGTCATACTAATAAAAAGTAACAGAACACACAAAATACATTTTAACATAAACATCCACCACAGTGACTCCTCCACATTCCTCACTGTGATGGAAGGCGAAAAAAAGTCAATCTCTTCCTTTCTTTGTTCTCCCGTGGTCGAGGGCCTCGAGCCTTCCATTGACGGGATGATCTTGACTCCGATAGCCGGCGGTGGGCCCTCCGCATCGGGGCGATCAAGCTCCTGCATCAGGGGAATCTCAGTTCCGCGCGCCGGGTAATCGACCCCAGGTCGGGGCTAGTCGAAACCTTTTGCGACTTTGGAGCTCCCGCCTCAGTCTCTTCCGAGACTGCGAGCTCCGCGATGTTAAAGTCCACAGGCTGCGGTTGGAGCATCGATCCCAGGCAAAGAATAGGCTCCGATAGTAAGTCCATGCTCTGTGGTGGGGCTCAAAGTGAGTCCCGAGCAAGGCCTCCAGCACCATGATGTTAGGCCGCAAAGCCACCGGAGATACGACCCGGAAAACAATCGCATTTCCGGCAAGGTAAGAGATTGAAAAAAGTTTCACCTGACCCTCTCCCCCACCCTGCACATAAACCAAACCAGAGAACATTAACACAAACCTTTAAAACACACTAAAAATAACAAAAAAATGGCGAATGGACAGACATACTGTTGGCGAGGCTGCCATCACAGCACCACCCGCAACAAGGATCTCAAGACCCAGTGAAGCTCTGTCTTCACATTTAAGCTGAGTAATTACCATTGGCAATATTAGCAGATGTACTTCTGATGAGTTCAGTAACATCCCTTTGCTTGTGGTGTTAGCACAACATGAATCCATTTATCTTAATGTTTAGAACAATGGCCAAAGATAAGTCATATAAACCCATTCAGTGATCATTCAGCAACCACCCAACCATGTATATTGCCAATTAAGCTTTTGCTTTCCAGTTTCTCTGTCCATTCTGCACTGTTAACGTTGGTCCATCATGTTCCCTTCTTGGTAAGTAGAGTGTTTCATTCAGCCATTGGTATCTGATCCACTATTTTATAACATCAAGGTTGATCTTCTAAGATCAAGGCTGATTCAGTCTGGATTCAGTCTGGAGAAGGGTCTCCACCCGAAAAGTTGCCTATTCCTTTTCTCCATAGACGCTGCCTCCAGTATTTTTGTCTTCCTTCTTAATATGGAGTAGCTGATTTGAAGATTCTAATTCGCAACTCGCAAGTATACTCAAACCAGCTAAACATCCAAAGAGTGAAACAGGTTCCACAAACCATACTTTTCATATCTGATCAATATTTCTCAGCAGGCAATAAAGATCTTGGTTCACTAAAATTCTTATCATAAAAAGTGGTCACTGCACTCCCTGTTCCATGGCAACCCATCCATATTATTACCACATGTAAAAAAAATGCATTCATGGAAAGGGAAATGATCATCCATCATTAGCTGCATGCAAAGATGCAAGCTATTTGATGCTGATAAGATACCTCTTTTGTTGCCAAGGTTGGAGAAGGTATAATTTCAGTCAACAATGTTTCAATCCTTGTGTAGGAAAGAACTGCAGATGCTGGTTTAAACTGAAAATAGACACAAAATGCTGTAGTAATTCAGCGGAACAGGCAGCATTTCTGGAGAGAAGGAAAGGGTGACGTTTTGGGTTGAGACCCTTCTTCAAACTGAGGGTCTCAACCCGAAACGTCACCCATTCCTTCTCTCCAGAGATGCTGCCTGTCCCACTGAGTTACTCCAGCATTTTGTGTTTATCTTATGTTTCAATTCTTGTTGGATATGGAGGGTTGCCAAGGGTCAGGAAGAGGGAACAACCTGGTAACTGCATGCCAATGTCTCACACTGTGGCCAGAAATATCGGCGGCCAAAGGGATTTATTCTCACCTGCAAATCAGGAGAGTCAACGTGGATTTGTTAAATGCAAATTCCCTGAAAATATCATCGAAGCTCTATAGGCAGATCATATCTCTCTACCCATCTGTGATCTAAAAGCAAATCATGATTGATTAACTTGACAAATGGAGGAGCAAAGATTAAAGAAATGGCATAATGTACATTTGTACTTTCAGAAGACATTTGGTACAGTACCACATAACAGAATTTTTAATAGAAGAGAAATTCATCCTAACAACAAACAAAAATAAAATGCAAGCAAGAGTCGGCCATTCAGCCACTAATACCTGCTCCACTATTTAACAAAGTCATTTCTGCTTTTACTGCCACTTTTTTCCACTCAGCGCATTATCTCTGTGTTGAATACCCTCAGCTACTTAGCCTCCACAGCCTTCTTGGATAGAAAATGTCAAAGATTCATCCCCCTTCGGTTGAAGATATCTCTTCTCAACTCAATCCTGAAAAGCTGGCCCCTTGTTTTAAACATGGAAAACCTCATCCCCGCATCTGCTCTGGGAAGGTCTCTTGTGTATCTCATTGATATCACCCACATTCTTCTAGTACAGGAACAGTAGTGCCTATAATCAACTCAGTGATGGGAGGCAGAAAATAAGCATGAATTTATGGTTCTTGGCTGAAGAAAAATATGTGCTGCAGTTCCGCCAGAGACAGTTCTGCGGGCCATTCTTTTGGTTATTTAATTTAACGCACACGGAAAGATGTTGAAGTTGGCTTATGATACATGCTTTGTGATGCAGTAAATAATATCACAGTGGCAAACGGGGGAGATCGATTGACTGGTAAAATGAGCAGGCATATTGGTACAGTGATGCACGTTGAGAAAGGCACAGAGGGCACATAATCACCATGGCATTGTTATGAGAGGAGTGCAAGAACAATGAGAGGCAGAGGTACACTTTTGCAGATCTTTGAAGGCAACGGGACCAGTGGATAAGAGAGTTATGAAGAAATATGGGACACTTGGGCTTTAAAAAAAAAGCATAGCACAGACAAAAGCAAAGAAATCGCACCAAATCCACACTACGAGCCAATGGATAGACTGAAATTAATAGGAATTCTGAAGAAGGGCCTCGACCCGAAACGTCGCCTATTTCCTACCCTCCATAGAAGCTGCCTCACCTGCTGAGTTTCTCCAGCATTTTTGTCTACCTTAATATGAGTTCAGGCTTGTTCATTCCAAACAAAGGATGGATATTGTTGCAATAATTGTTTTGTGAACTGTACCATTTATGTGAGTGATGCACAAAAAAACATGGACGTTGCATTTCAATGATTTTGTTGGTGGAGAAACGGAATGATAGGAGGGACATCTTTAATTCACCGGGAAGCTGGAAGACATACAGGAATCTGATTGGAAAGTAAAGGGAGGAGATTTCCCATGAGGTCAATACCAGGAGAAATGCATAGCTGCAGTCCCTGGAGGATGTTAATGATCCAATGAATTATCAAATGAACACCACTGTTCTAGTCCTAAGTTAATAATACAACATTTCCCCGAGAACCTTCTCAGTGCAGCAACATTAATCAATTAGTCCCCTCCAATCAGGACACTTCACAATACTCATCACTATTAAAAACTTCATATGGGCAACTGCAGCTCACTCTGACAGCCGCACGATGAAGGCATGTCCTCCAACTACCATGCAAGGCCCTCTTCAGGCATTTCCTTTGCAGAAGAAGTGTTGCAAAATGCAAAGCAGCAAGCCGACACTGATGGGAAGCAGAGCATTGACGTGTATTGTCTCCCATGGAAGGGGCAGTGGGTGGCCATGGTCACTCATGAAGAGCTGAGCATTGCTGATTCACACCTTTCTGGAATTTTGTCAGCCCATACACTTCAGGGAGTAATCTCAATGCTTCCCACTGCAACAAGCTCTTTGATGTTTTCACTATTCACATCTGCCAAGAGTCTGATGCTGCATACTCACCAGACATGACTTTCACACCCTTACATGCTATTACCAGGATCCTGCACTTAACTGCATACTTTCCCCTTACATTTGACCTCCCAAAGTGCACCATCCCAGACTTGCCCAGATTACACTCCATTTGCTATTTCTCCCATCATATCTGTATCTGACCTATACCCTGCCATATCTTTTGACATTGTTCTTCTTGCCCACAACTCCACCAATCTCTCATTTGCAAACTTATTTACTAGCCCATCTAGACTTACATGTATCACAAACCACAGAGGTCCCAGGACTGATCCATGTCGAAACCACGGGTCACAGACTTACAGTCATAATAATACCATTCCATCAAAACCCCCTGTCTTCTCTGAGTAAGCTAACTGAATCCAAACTATCATGTCATCATAGATCCCATACATTTTAAACTTCAGGATCAGCCTATAAAGAAGTACTTTATATATTGATAAACTATTTATGAGATCAGCCCAAAGTAGTCAAACCTAACTCCATGTAAAGCAAGTAAATTTCAAAGAGTGCCAGAACGTAACAAAGATCACCTCGCATAGCCAAGTCCCATACTTCCAAGTTAACCAACAGAAGTGAGGTGGTCTTCCTACAGACTCACAACCCCCAAGCACAAAATCAGGGAGCTGGGAAGTTCTTAAGTGATAGGAGCAGAATTAGATCTACTCCGCCGTTCAATCATGGCTGATCTATCTTTCCCTCTCAACTCCATTCTCCTGCCTTCTCCCCATAACCCCTGACACCCATACTAATCAAGAGTTCCAAAGCATTGAGTGACCCTGCACTGCTTCTCACTTTTATTTTAGACAACCCACAACAAGCTGCTCTGTACATTTCAATTCCTATTATTTTAGGACCTTTGGATGAAGTGTATCCAGCTCAATTTCCAAGACCAGTTGCTTTCTAATCCTCTTATTAAAATATCTTGGCTAGTGCAGTTCGAAGTCGTGCTCTAAGTGTTGATGTAAGATCACTTAAGTTCTTCCTTTATCACCAGCTAACCTTTCTAAGATGACTTGGCCTCATCTTCCAAGAGTCTGGGTGGGAGGTAAATAAGCCATTTTCACAGCATGATAAAACAAGGAGTGGAATCTCATTTTGATATTACATTATATTTCAAATTATTGAAGCATATGCTCTATGTTTTTCAAAGGCATGATATATAGTCTGACACACACTGCAGATATTGGAATCTTGAGCAAAAAACAAAATGCTGGAAGAACTTAGTGGGTCAGGGTGCACCTGTGGAGGGAATAGACATATATTTGGGTCTGGACTCTCCTTCAGGCTGCTGTTTTCGGGTCATGTCTCTTCTTCGGACACATTTTTAGTTAGTTGTGATTTCTTGGGGCAGCGTTTGACAGAATCTCTTGCATATGGCAACGTTTGAGGAGAAGAGGGAAGCTCGCTGATAATCTGATTTTTTTTTCATAGGTTTAAGATGAAGGGGAAAGGATTCAACAGGAATCTGAGTGGTAACTTTTTCATCAAAGGGCGGTGGGTGTATGGAACAAGCTGCCAGAAGAGGTAGTTGAGGCTGGGGCTATCCCAACGTTTAAGAAATAGTTAGACAAGTACATGGATAGGACATGTTGGGAGGGATATGAACCAGGTGGGACCAGTGGTGTAGGCAAGTTGGGCTGAAGGGCTTGTTTCCACGCTGTCTATGCTATGCTATGTACTAATGTACTAATTAGAGCATGCTATGTACTAATTAGCTGCCTTGGTTCCTACATTACAACAGAGATGGCACTTCAGATGAAGCACCTTCCGTTCAATGTAGAGGTACCATAGTTCGGATGACCCTTCTGGACTGCTGACTGCATTAGCAAGGCACTGGATACTCAGAGTTATCTGTCCTATGAAACTCATAGAATCATCATCATTCATCCCATCAGAAGGTAATGCAATGACAAATGACAGCACAACACTTACCTTGTACTGAACATTAAGCATAATTAAAATGTTAGTGCCATAAAAACTGCACCTTTCCAAGGACAAGACAATCTAAAATTATGCTGATGCAGTGTGGTCCTGCCCAGAGTGGGAAGTAGGGTGGCCCAGATAGTGGGGCAGAGCTGCCTCACAGTTCCAATGACCCACTTTCAATCTGGGCCTCTGTTGCTGTCCATGTGGACTTTGCATTTTCTTCTTGGTTTCTGTGGGTTTCTTCAAGGTGCTCCGGTTTCCTGCTGCATCCCACTTTTAAAAACCTCTAATGTGTAGGTAAGTGGTTGAATGTGTAGGTTGAATCTGGGCGGGAGGGGAAGGAGGTTGATGGAGAGTAAAATGAGATATGTCGGGTTTGTGTAAATGGGTGCTTGATGTTTGGCGTGAACTTGCTGGGCTAAATGGCAGTGTTCAAACTTATTAGAAATCAAAAATATTGGAAATCCTCAGCTGGTGAGTCAGCATCTGTGCAGGTAGAAACTGATGAAGGGTCATAGGTCTGGAACATTATCTCTGTTTCTCTTTCACAAAGGTTGCCTGTTCTACGGAGTATTACCAGCACTTTCTGTTCTCAGAAGGTATTCTGATTTTTATGGAGAGATTGCCCTTAAACATGTACAGTTTCATTGTCTGTACAAAGTGAGTTCAGAGTAATTCACATTGTTATTTTGCAGAAAGTAAGACTGCTTCATATTTCATGCAATTACTACTCATCCTACGTGATTGTATTATAAAGTAAATTGCCTTCACAGTGCAATAAAACTCTAGATTGCAACATCAGAAACAAAACACAATTACCTGTCATTATACAACTGGTCTGAATCCAAAACTGTCAACACCAGCAAAAGACTGTACCTTTCATCCATTTCTCATGTGTAACATTGATCATTTGAAAATGAGCATAATTATCTATGCAAATTACTTGCTATTTATGACAGGTGTAGTTAAACTAGATGGCCGATGGATTAGAATCATTACTGCTCTACTGGGAGGAATGTAATTAATGGACCATGTGATAAAACAGTCCACTTACAAAATATTTTGGTATTAAAGGTTATTTTCCTTCTGCCAAATGCTTGCATTAACTAATTTTCAAGCTTTTGCAACAAATTGTCAAAATGGCTTTGTTATATCATACTAGTCCCTGCAGCTAGGATTTGGCAATTATATTAAAATACAACAAAATCTAAATAATCTGGCATCTTTCAGACTTCAATTACGCCAGACAAGCAGATTTTATGGACTGGTGGATCTTACTTGAATCCTACCACAATCTTTTATTTCACTTTTATTATGTCACACAGTAGTATAATAAATTTTACTATGTATCAAGGAGTTTAGAGGGAGTGGGAGATGTACAAAGCATCCCTGCATTACAGCAGTTCAGGTAAGAAAGGTTCATCCTTACACAATTCATAAAAATAAAGGTACGGAATAAAAATTGTTCTTATTCGGATAAATATGTGTAAAACATTAATAAATAAACACAACATTTACACAGCGAACTGAACTAGTTTACCAAGGACACCATCACAGGCAGCTAATTCACAGAGGGAGTCACTTAGGAGATTTTCTTTTGAAACTGACAATCTTTTCCATTGATACATACAAAAATACATTATCAAACAATCCTTTCCATTTTGCCTATAATATTATCAGAATGATGTTGCCTGTAGATCACATACCCACTGGGGCATTACCGTTAAGAGAAAAGCATCCTGTAGGAATGTAGCTCCATTCTAACATGAGATTCTGAACAACCAAATGCCAGATTATTAGAGTTTTATTATAGTTTGAAACCATTTGCTTGGATTTTAGGATTACACTTTTTTTTAAACTGGGCTGCACTATATCAATTATGGTGCTCATGAAGATAGATAAAGGGGAGCCAGTGGATGTAGTATGTTTTGATTATTGAAAGACATGTATGAAAAGTTATTAATCAAAATTAAGATCATGGAAATGGAAATAATATGGACTGACATACAGGAATAAATAGGTCACCATAGTTAGTAGGTGCGAGCTGGTGTGGTACTAAAGGAAATCTCCGATAATCTGGTATCCTTTTGTTCAGAAATCCCAGTGCCTTGGAATCTGGCTCATTCATATGTGGATAAGTCCATATCCACACACCTATTTTCCTCTCCTCTACATGAATATGGTTGTATGTTGCTGGGAATGTAGACTGGGTGTACGGCTGATGTCTGGGCTGAGTAGAAACGCACAAGGTCAGGAAGGTGCCTGGTTTGTGACTAGAGCTGGGAGCTGGCACGTGGACTGGGCGTTTTTGATTGGCTGAAGCAGACAAGCTGAAATTCACCGGCACCGTACGTCCCATTCCCCTTACATTCAAGTAAGCGATTAACATATAAGATCCACCAAATCTGACATTTCAAAGGCCTGCTCTCCTCCATCAGCTGCCTTGGGTACGTCCTGTCCCACTGACAGGTCAAGCCCATCCGAAGAAGTAGCAGAGCGAAGGATAGACAGGAAGGAATGACACTGGAAATCCTCAATGTGGGCATTAGCTGGTTGGCCTTTCTTACAGATCTATCCTTCCCAAGGCATCTTCTCCCTACATCAATACAGGTTTTACTGTCCAACAGTCCTCTGGCATCACAGCCTATCTTCATGGTGGAAATCTGGGAATGTTTCCCTGGGTTGAGTTGAGTTGAGGAATATTGATAACCAACCAGTGAATTTAGATGAAGAGCAGGAAAATGGAACAGAGGTAAAAGATCATTCAAGATGGCGACACAGCTTTCAATAGCCAAAATATTCTGCTCATACTTCAGTCTCTTAAGTAAGGGATATTGCTACTTTCGAGTGAAACACTGGACTAAGGCGCCCATTGTCAGTATAATGCATTCACAAGGCAGGTGCAGTATAATTGGAATTGAATTACAAATCGCCTCACGTCACCTTAAACAGTCGCAGAGTTGGGGAATCACAGTGATGCAGCCAGTGGAGCCGTTTGCCTCATAGCTTCCAGACCCCAGTTTAATCCTGACCTCGGGTACTGCGTGTCTGTTCTCCCTGTGTGCACATGGATTTTGTCAGGAAACTGCAATTTCCTTCCTCAACTCAAAGACGTGAATGTTGGTAGGTTAATTGGCCACTAGTTGCATAGGTTAGTGAAAAAGTCAGGTGGGAACTAATGGGGGTGTCAAAGAGTCAAAGAGTCATACGATACAGGCACACCACATCTATGCCAAATGAAGAGTTCCCATTTTTACAATTCCCAATGTAGGAAGAATGAATTGGGATAAGTATAAATTAATCGTTGATAGTCGACACAGACCTGTTTCCATTGTTATCTATTAGTTCTCTGACATCACAGACTTTAGTCATGGTGACAAAATGGGTGCTAACTCTATGATGCTAAGATACAGCAAAGGTTGGACAGAAGGTAAGACTTCCCTCTGCACAAATTTTCCTGAATCTGATGTACATTGACCACCATCACCATGATGTCCTGTTCAGTACAACCAATACAGCCTATGGGTGTATTAAGCTCCTTTAGTGGTGCCCTATCAAATACATGCAGATCACTCAGGAAAAGTAATCCACATCACCAAAAAAAAGCCCAAAAAGCTGATATTTCCCCAATTTAATTTTTTTACACATTACAACATGGAATCAGGTCATTTAGCCTATCAACCCCCCCCCCCCCCCCCCCCAATTTACTTTCTATCCTTATATCCCTATCAATTCCTTTTCCCACCTCAGACTCTCCTACCACCCACACATACTTGAGGGCAATTTACAGTGGCCCAAATAGCCTATTGTCTTTGGGACATGAGGAGCAAACCCATGCAGTCGCTGGGAGAATGTGTAAACCCCATACAAGGCCGCATCCAACATCAGGATCTAAACCATGGTCTCAGGAACTGTGAGGCAGCAGCACTACCTACTCCACCACCGTGCTGCCTTTATTTCTTCTCCTTGCTCTAGCTCTTCGGCTGTTTCTCTAAACTAAGCAGTCAATTTAAGAGCAATTGCTTTTGAATTAGGAGCCTTATCACAACTAAATGGATTTAGGCTGTTCATACCAAATTCCATTTATTTATCAACACTACCCACGTGCTAAATTAAATTAGGCAGCACAGCAAATTCCTCGGTTTGCTATGCACAGTGAGTGATGAAATATTCTGCTTGGTCTACATTAGTTAGTCTATTATGCCAGGAGTTTAAAGAATGTAAACTGGGCAAGGAAGCAGAGTATATTCTCAACTTCTTGGTTAATGTTCCCATTGATTTCCCGGTTCAGCACCACCTGGGACAGCAGTTCTGGGAAGTTACAAACCTGCCCATTCTGGAGCCGTAGATCACCAGAAGCCAGAAGCGGGGTTACCACATACCCGACACAGCATCTACCATGGCACAAGTCTGGCACGAATCCGACATGATATGACACCTCAGTTTCCAGGTGAGGCAACATCCATACACGAGTATAGTTCAAGATACGATTGGGCTAAGGCTCACTCAGCCTTTCCTGCCGGAGTTGAAATACTGCTTAATAGAACCTACGTGATTTTATTTCGCCTCTCACATCCACAACATCCAGGCAGCCTCGCTGAATGGGTGTGTTGAGATGCCCAACCTCATTTTACAAATATTTCCTCAAGCAGATTAATAATGGTCCCATCTGGTCCACCTTAAACCAGCTCCCCCAAAGTCTAACCTGCAGATTCAAATAAATATGAATAAAACTATCCACCAATGCATTTAGAGGTATAAAACACTTTTATTGTAGCTGAGGGAATGTGGTCTGAATGCAGGTAAAAGGATTATCACTCATTGAAAGAGAGAAACTAGTCTTGAAGTCATAGTGTACGGAATCATGTCCTTCGGCCCAACTTGCCCATGCGGACCATGATGCCTCATCAACACTAGTCCCCCTCTTGATTTTGTACACCCCTATAAGATCACGCCTCAACTTCCTGCACTCCAAGTAATACAGTCCTAGCCTACCTAACCTCTACCAATACCTCAGGCCCTCGTCCTGGCCACGTCACTCTTTCCAGATGGAAGAATTGATGTAGTAAGCAGGCTGGGGGCTTACCTTCTGCGCCCTTGGAGGCACTCTGAGTCAGCTATGGGAAGTGCCCTGGGTCACGGGGGCTGAGCAATGGCCATCGGAGGTGTAGGAGGGCACATAGACGTGCCGAGGAGTCGTTGGAATGATTGAGTCAGTGGAGTGGGTCGTTGGAGGCTCTGAAGCAGCTTGGGATTCCATTAAATCGGGAGCCGCTACATGTGGCGGAGTGTGAGGAATGGACAGTTAAGACTCCAGCATTTTGGACTTGAAGGACACAAGATGGCACCTAAAACGTGACGATTTGTGCGTACTGCCTCAATGTGGTCTACTATTTTACACTCTTAAACTGTATGATTGTGCCTGATATATTGTAGGATTGTCCCTGACCTCTATGCAAAAAAGGAATTTCACTATACTTAGGCACACGTGACAATAAAGTACCTTTGAATCATCCTTCCATATAGCAGGTTGACTAAAACTGAGCACAATACTCTAAATGTGGTCTCATCAATTTATTGTACAACTGTAACATAACATTCCAACTTCTATACTCAATACCCTGACTGATGAAGACCAATGTACCAAGAGCCTTTTTGACCACCCTATTTACCTATGAATTCACTTTCAAGCAACTATGTACCTGCACTCCTAGAGCCCTCTGCTCTCTAACACTCCCCAGAGCATTGCCATTCACTGTGTGGTGTTTGTGAACTGATTGCACCTTGTTTGTACCACACTGACTGATGGAGCTGAGACCTGATAAATACAAGTCTCACTTCAACCATAATTTTGAGTTTCCAATAACTCAACATTCCACTTCCTCCCACCATGTCGCAGACCTAATCCAAGCAAAACATTTAAGAATAAACACCAATCCAAAAATATGCAGTTGTAAATGTTTTCTGCGTGAAACACTGCCAGACTTGACATCACGACTGTTCTGCCTGCATTCTTTCAGTAATCTTAACAGCTCTGACAGTTGCCTCAGCTTCTTTCCAACAAATGTGTCTGCCGTGTGCACTTCATCTGACATATAGATCTCTGGTTGATTAAATCTGGAGCTGCATGATGCTAAATGACTGGCTGGCCAAGGTTTCATTAACAGCCAATTCAGTGTACAAATTGATAATACATGTTTATGTCGGTGTAACAACTAATATATATGAAAGCAATGTGATGGCATGTGCCATTCTGCATGCCCTCCTTTCAATCCAGACCTTCCAACATTGTTAATTAAATGAACCACCACTGTCATTTCCGTTGATTGTATTAATACAGTAATGGTTTGAAGATACAATGCAGCAACAATAAGGTACATTGCCTGTCTGTCGAAGGACAGCTTGCAAGCCAGCATCATGCTCCCTACACAACTTCATGATGTTTAACTGTCTCAATCTGTCAGCCTGCACACTGTGCGAAGTGATGGAAACAAACAAAACCTGTGCTCAATGTTTGGTTTGCTCATGCCATTGTGACTAAATAGAAAAAACAGCAGATGCATTGGATTTAACAAAGGGATGTAAATGTGTCTTTATTACACTGCAAACAATTAACCTGTTGTTCCTTCTCATACAGGTTGGTGTCTGCATCATACACACACGTAAGAATGATCGGGGTTTATAAATAACATCTATCATATCAATGGCTCAGCACATGATAATTAAATATTGATTAAACGTGTTCTAAACATTGATGCATATTTCCCCCATTCTTCACAGTTTATTACACCCACAACAAAATAAAGGTAGATCCCTCATATTACTCATGGTCTTGAAGTAAATTTGACAGCACCTCATACCCTTCCTTACATCGCTTGGTCTCATTGATTGCTTGTTCACCTCCATCCACTTCTAATCAAAGGAAACGAGAGTGATACAAAGGCACTGGAGAATGTCAAGTTAACAAACAAGGGAATAGTTGTTCAAAATTAAAAGCCAGCATTAGTATTTTGAGTTGGTCAGGGCAGAGAGCGTCACTCCTGCTGGTGAGGCAGGAGAGTATGACTCCGATGCAAGGGTCAGAACACATTGAGTGTAAACAGGCACTTCAACACAGGGTGCTGTCTTTCAAATGAGGCGATTAACCAAGATTCCAGATTGACATAGAGAGGCTACAATTCAAGTAAGAGCTGAGACCTGTTTCAGTCAATATTTACCCTCAGACTACTTGTAAATATATACTTCAAATTTCTAGTCAATTTCCTACCTCAAATGCAAAGAAAAGCGTTGGACAAATTCAGTGGGTCCGGCAGCATGTATGGAGAGAAATGGATACTTGATGTGTTGGGTCAAGACACAAGCTTTGGACCAGTCCAAATGAAGGATCTTGACGTAAATGTCAACTACCTATTTCCCTCCACAGATGCTGTCTGATCCATTGAGCTCCTGCAGAAGTTTATCTTTTGCTCTGGGTTCCAACATCTGCAGACTTGTCTGTCTCCACATACCCACACATTTCTTGTCAATATTTGTCCATCAATGTCTTGGTCAGTATATACCTCAAATGTCTTATCAATATATATTTAATATTTCTCAATCAATATATTCACTCAAGCATCTTGTTAATTATACCCTCAAAGGTCTTAGCCAATATACCTCAAATAGAATGATAGAAGAATAGAATGCCTTTTATTGACATTCAAACAGACAAGGTTTGAACAAAATTTCATTCCTGCAGACATGACATTCCAAAAAAAACAAAACACACACTAAACACAATTAACACAAACATCCATCACGGTGAATCTCCAACATCTCACTGTGATGGAAGGCAAAAGTCTTATCTCTTCCCTTTGTTCTTCTCCCGCGGTCCAGCAGTCCAACTGCAGCGTCGAGGCGACTGGGGCTCACGATGTTAAAGCCCCCGATGGGCAATGGTAAGTCCCGCGGCAGTTTAAGCCGCGCCGGGCAATGTTAGGCCCCACTCCAAGTCATTTAAACCCTGCGATTCTGGCGGGAGAAGTTGCCATTGTGGGAGCTCCGAAAAGCAGTCTCCCACCAGGAACCTGCAAGCTCCCGATGTTACCGTCCACCGGGCCTGCGGCCGGAACCTCCGAAGCTCCGAAGTCAGGTTCATCACAGCTCTCCCTGCTCTGGAGCCTCCGAAGCTCCGAAGTCAGCTCCATCACAGCTCTCCCTGCTCTGAAGTCGGCCAGCTCTGCGATGGCGAGTCCGCAGGCTCCATGACTGGAGCCCTCAGGTTGGTTCTGGTTGGAGGCCGCCGCCGGCTCCACGATGTTAGGCCCAACGACACCGGAGACCCGACAGGGAAAAAGTCGGGTCCCCGTACAGGGAAGAGATTAAACCGTTAGGGCAATTAATCATTCATGGAATGTTCCAGTTTGGCTATTTAGATGTTTCCTCCATCATTTCTATCATTGCAATAGTTTTATTTAGTCACCAAATCATCACTTTGGTTGTGATCTTATTTAGGAAGTTAATATTTTACTTCCTGGCCCTAAATTCACAATCTCCTCCTTGATGTCATGGCTGGGTTATCATTAATGATGCCATCAATATACTACTGGTAATAAGGATACCATGAAACAACCTGGATGGAAACAATTATGGACAGAATATGATATCAACTGCACTCCTCACCAAATCCACTTATCTGATGAACTGCAGCATAAGATATTATAGAAATGTCAAAATATATAAATACAGAGTACAACACATTAAGAAAAAAAACATTGGGCATTGGAACCTGGTACTACTGTAACTGATTCAATGAGGCATATTAATGATACTGTCACAGAAACATGCTTATTAACCGGATGTCAACGCATATTGCAAATGCACATTGGACGTCGACAAAGCATACATTTATGGTACAACTGAGTTGTTCCATTATCATTAAACATGGCAGTGAATCTCTGAATGCTGGTGGTGTCCTGATCTAGAATTGTCATCACGAATGCACGTAAACTCTACCTTATTCTGCATGCTATCTGGGTTTTCTCTCGTGAAAGAGTGTGTAAAATAAATGTAGTGCAAGTAACATGACGCAGATGGATGAGTGGTAATGGAAGTGGAGAGGAAATGCCACGATTTATCATAATGTAATCCCTCCTATCCCAGTGAATAATAGAATTGGGTAAATAATTGAAAATCACCAAATGTTGGTCTTCCAAATACTGACACACTAGGTGCTAGAATAGAAAAAAGCACATTGCAAATCAAATACATTTGAAATAAATCGGGTTTTTTCTCTGCTGATTAATCCCAGCCAGGTGGTACTGGTATTTGCAGAGTGTATGCATTGGTTTTGTTTTTCAAAATTGGTGGGAAATAGTAGAGAAAATGGATAATTGGAATATATGTATAGTTGCCCTACTATAGCAGGTGCAACCTTTGTTTTCAAGATAAACGTGAGACAATGTGTGCATATTAACAGTTTTATAATTATACCTTTCATAATTATGCAAAACCAATAAAAAGCAGAACTAAGAATGATGACAATCAGGAATATAATATAATTAGGGTCACCAGCCATCCAGGATTGTCCTGGACTCTGGCAATCATTTAAAATTAATCTCCTGGATATGCTCTCAGCAATTTTGAAGGACAATTTGAGAAATATATTTTTTAAATGTCTTTTAACGTTTAATATTTTTTCTATCCTTCTGATTATTAGCATTCAAGGCATTGCAATTTTTAAAAATGTTCTTACAATCAAATATCTTCCTTACAGGTCCATGGAAATAGTAGCAAAATTGGACATGTTATGGCTCATGGTGGATATATGGAGACTGGCTGGGTGGGGACAGGGATTATGATTATGTCCAACCAGCCAACCCATAATGATCTTCTGAAGCCTTCTGGTTAAGTCTGCACCATTTCTGTAGGAAACCTTAAGCCCATCAGTAAGCTATTTGTCCATAAGCACACTTGACAGGAGTTGTCCATCAATGCTCCCTCACACACCGAAGCGATCCAAAATGTTTAAGAGACCAACATCATACGCATATGCACCATTAATCTTTCTGGTGTCTTTCCCCTATTTAATGAACCGTGCAACAATTGTGGGCTGTACTCACAAAGAAACTAATGGATAAAAGTTTATAAAAAAAGAAACACATTAAGTCCTCCTGGCTACTTCATTCTGGAGAATATAAAAACGCAGAAGATCTGCTTTGTACATAAGCAGACATAAGCATTCCTGGTCTGACTCTGGGAGATTGCAGTGCTTTGTGAAAGTAATTCATACTGCAAATCCAAGGGAGCTCACACAATGCGACTGCACAAATCAAGTCCGAGGCACAGTGCTGGCCCTGTTAATATCCTTTATATTGGTGCCAAATTCCAACCACATTCTCAAAATGCTGTCAAAACACACCCAGTGTTGGACAACAGACATTCTTTCGACTGATGCAATGAAGCCTCAAGACAAGCAAGTGAAAATGGACAAACTTTGCGATGGGTGTGGGTTTAAGCTGTGCTGTCCCTGCAGACAAAACAAAAGCAGAGGATGCTTATACAAGCCTTCAATGAGTTTTAGGGCTTCTGTCAGGGGTATTGTGCCAAGAGATTCTGCAAAGGCTGTGCAAGGAAAGATGCAGCCCTGAAAAGTCACACAAAGAAATTTAAAATTTTCAAACCTGCTCTTAAAAATCAGAAACAACATCCTGTAAACACCAGGAAATAGATGGGAAATGCATGAAGCAACCAGGAGGTCAGTGAGAACCTGTGGAGTGTTAATATGTCAAGTCATTCATTGATCTAAAATATTAACCTTCCCCACAGTTGCTACCTGAGCTGCAGGGTATTCCCAGCGTTTCTGACTTAATTTAAAATCTCTACTACAAGCAATGAAGACACAATACAAGCACAAGCAATCAATATCCATTTATAATGCTACTGACACTGAACAAACAAGGCATGGTAATTCTATCAATTAGGTGGATAAATATAAAAGTTGTCTTCAATGGCACGTATAACCTTTACCTATATACTTCACTGAAAGCTAATCTAACAGTAGTATATCAATGATGCAAAATGTTGATTGGAAATGATAATATAAAGGTTTCCATATGACAGAACATCTCAAAAATGGGTCAATATGTCTAATGGAGAAGGGAGGATAAACCTCTTTAGCTAAATAGCAATAAGAATACAGAATAGAAATTGGGGCACTGCAGCAACTTACCAAGACTACTCAGATAGCATCCTCCAAATTTACGACCTCTACCAGCTAGAAGGACCACAACAGCAAAAGAGTGAGAGCATCACCACCGGGAAACTGTCCATCAGGCCACCTAAAGAGAGTGGGCTGTGAGTGGGGAATAATTGATACAGCAATGCAATTTCAGGTAGAAAGGAAAAACCTAGAATCAGTGAGAAACTCCTGTGGGGACTTGAGGGTAAAGTTCTACACAATTGGACATATGCACATGCTGGTTTTCCTTATTGTTTTGTGATCTTCTGTGGACGCAACTGGATCTGATTGCAACAAGAATGGTTGTAGTTGGAATTAATGCAAAAACACAGGGCAGATTCCCAGATGAACATGGAGAATATCACGAGTTCATAAGTGTTTGTTTGTCATATGCACTGGATATGAACTGAAATAATAAAAGTCCTTGAATATTGCCCAGTCAACCGAATCCACCAGTTGCAAAGGTGAATTATGTCAGGAGATTAAGGCGACAGCACTTTACCACTATTTGTTTCAGGTGGGGGGAGCAGGTTGAAAAGGTTCAAGCACCATGAAGATGGATCACGAAACATGATTTATGCGTTTTTTCCTCGCATTAAGGGTATAAAACAAGCATATTTAAGGTTAATCTGCCCTACTGCTGGAAGAATGTCACCACACTATGTGCCATTTTACGCAAATAAATTCAGCACATAGAGCTTTCAGTATTTGACCGAGTCACTTGTATTGTGAGTTTTTATCCCCCTGTGAAATGATGGAATCAAAATAAAAAGGGCAGGGAAGATATGGGTGATGAGAAAATAACACAACATGCTGGAGTAACTCAGTGTGTCAGGTAGCATTTCTGGAGAATATGGCTAGGTGACATTTCAGTTCGAGACTTTTCTTTAGTCAGAAACTATCCATGCTCTCCAGAGAAGCTGCCTGACATGCTGAGCTACTCCAGCACTCTGTGTCCTTATGTGTATTCACCAGCATCTGCAGTTCCTTGTTTCTACATAAAGGTGAAGAAGTCTGCAGTCTTCTCCAAAGGCGTACACGTACATACGTTAATTGCCTTGGTGTTTGTGTGAATTGTCCCTTGTAGTAGTCGGATAGTGTTAATGTGCGTGGATCACTGGTCGGTGCGGACTCAGTGGGCCGAAGGGCCTATTTACGCGCTGCATCTCTAAAACTAAAAAACTAAACAAAGATAAAGAGAAAATAAAGATAAAGAGATAAATTACTGGATAAATAGCCCAAATTTTGATCTGGGGAGATTGAATACCATCACAGCAGTTGGAATTAAATAAAGCTGGAGTTACTTGCAGTTTTTGTGATTACAACACTATTGAATTCATCTAAAAAAACTCCACAAGGCTAACTGCTGTCTTTCAGTGGAGGAAATCTGCCATCCTCCCCCAATATGTGTCCAATGTGTGATTCCAGACCTACTGCCTTTAGTTCAAGGATAATTAGCGATGGACAATAAATGTTGCCTTTGTCTGCAATAGCAGATCCCATGGACCAATAAATCAAAAGCCAGAACTCCAGCAGAGTTGGAGCAATGCTCTGTCAGGCATGCCTGGCGCACAAAACTGCCCGTGCTGTACACCACTGTGAATACTTTACATTTATTTGCATTTAACTTCCTCTTCCTCACATGCAGGCTGATGGTGGCACCACAGGAGAACTGTGTACTGCAACAGTCTCATTACATACAGCACTGGAAGCAGTTCACAGACGGCTTACTCGACTGATACCTGTCACGGGTCATCTTATGAAGGAAGGATGGATAGGTTAGGCTTGTGCTGGGGCTTAGAACATTGAGATGGGGCTAAATTGAAGTTTATATAATTATGAGATATATTGACAGGGTGGATGATAGAGGATGTTTCTTTTTGTGACAGAATTGAGAAATGGGGGTGACCCATTCGTAGACAACTTTATTTTCTTTGAGGACCATGAGTCTTTGAACTTCCTCAAAGGGCGGTGGACGAAGAGTCTTTGAATATTCTTAAGACTGAGGTAGATGGATACTTGACAAGGAGGGAGGTGAAAGATTACCACAGCCAGGAGAGGATTCAGAGCTGAGATTGCAATCAATGGAGCCAACATATTAAATGGCACAGCAGGTTTGAAGGGCCGAACGGCCTCCCCCTGCTCCCAATCCATATCCTCATATGTGCTCTCCCCTGATTTTGAACACTGATAGTTATCTGAAGCTGTTGTTTGGGAGCACCCTTTGGCAATATGCCTGGGAGCACCGTTTTATTGCCCCAGGAACTAAAGCGCATTTCTCTGATATGCTTGTGATTATGGCTTCTATTTTACTCTTTGAAGGGGAGGGCACCAAGCCGCCTCTGTTCTGAGGCATAGTAGCTAAGATCTGCATCTCAGCCGGCAAGACTTGGTCAAGAGTTGGACAGAGGCCTGAAGCACTCTCTCTGTCCAAGCTGCTTTTGCCATCTTTAGCCCTGAGGGGCATTACATGGGGCGATTGATGGTAATGCAAGCAGAGCGGTGGATACAAAGGGTTAACGTTACTAGGGCATTAGCTTTCCTCTGGAAGAAATGCTTCCATTCATGTGTGTGCAAAGGCAGCTTGCTCATCCCCTGGCTGTGGCCTTCTGTTTGTTTTTGAGATCTTCTCCCAACAACTTCTGCATCTGCTCCAGTGACAGTGGAGATATAGCAAGCGTTTTTTCCCCCAGTTAGTAATTGTGCAATTAAGCCATGCTAATTACCCTGAAAGAAATAGGCAAATATTTCAAACCAAGCGCGAGCATAAAACGCAGATGAAAACTCTGCTTAATTCGTGACAGCCCAAACCAGTGGGCCAGGGCTAAAACTGCTTACAAGTGCTACAAAAAAAACAAACTTGGTCGGTGCAAGTCTCCATAATGTGGAGCCTTGTCGCTGAAATGAATGGGGCTATTCAGCTAGAGGTAAGGGGGGATCGACTACAAGCTGAGAGCAAGTAGGCGCGGGCAATTTCAACACACAGGCGCTGTGAGGGTCCTTGTTCCTTGCTGCACAGTGTGATCATCCATTCAAAGCTCCGCTCCCAACCAGACAGGACCTTATCCAAAGGTGGCAGCACAAAGGGGCTGTTGTCAGTCTGTCGCTTCCTTCATGGGGTGTGTGACGGAGTGGCAGACAATAGCCTTTTACAGAAGGGCTGCTGACTGGAACACAATAAGAGCATGAATGGGAACCTGAGTCCACCACTGAAGCAAGTGGTCATAGCAGCTGAGACACTTGAGGGGCAGCACAAGAAAGTGCAACCTTAGCGAGGGAAATGATGAAGGAAGAGAAAACAAATGAGGGAAAAGATAACGCAGCCGAGAAAAGAAATAAAACAGAAATATGCACTTGATTCAATAGACAAAAGGTAATATTGCTAGTTTGCAAAGCAGCATCATGAGATTAAGTGAGTAAAACAAAATGTAAAAACCATGCTGGTGATAATGCCTGACTATGATTTCTCTGCTGTGCAAGATCTGGCTCAGTTCAGCTTCTTGTAGTGAAGCACAATAAAGTAGTATGAAAATATGCTACAAAATACTACATCACCAATTAACTCTTCCACGCTGGTTAAAATAACACAAACACTACACTAGAAGTGGTGGGGATGGTACTGCACTAACAACATGCTCTTATTACCTGAATACATAGGCGGGTAATGTTAGGTCTGGTGCAGGATATGCTCTGGTTAAAATGAGGTGCTTCTTCTGAATTTTGCTATAGTTTCATTGACCTGAAATGTTAACTTAATTTCTCTCTCTCTGCAAGCGCTCCCTCAGCTGCTGAGTATTCTCTATTTTTATTTCAGAAATTCATCACCTGCGATATTTTGGGGGGTACCTGAAGTTCAAATGGAGTGATCATGAGGTGGTACAGTATTGGGCCAGGACAGTTCTGGCCCCTATCCCTCAACTCAGTTCATTTTAGCCAGTGGTACCCATGTTGCAATAGGTCTTGGCAGGACCTGGACCAGAGCTTAGTACGGAGTGAGATAAAAAACATCAACAGGTCCTGCTCATTATCTGTTGGCCTGTTGGTGTGTGTACGATATCTGATGATGAGGACCAGGGGTGGTGTGACTACACTCCCTCCCCATTACCAGATACTGCATGCACACCACCTCCAGAGACTAACTATCTTCTGCAAGCCATGGGATAAATGTAAATTATCGATAAGGATATATATTTTACGGTAGAGATTGATAGGTTCTTGATTAATTAGGGTGTCAAGGGTTGTGGGGAGAAGGTAGGAGAATGGGGTTGAGAGGGATAGAGCAGCCATGATTGGATGGTGGGGATGACTTGATGGGCCAAATGGCCTAATTCTGTTCCTACAGTTTATGAACTTATGAATAAATGAAAGTCTCAATTCTCTGGATGCTTTCAAGAGAATTAGATAGAGCTCTTAAAGATGGCGGAGTCAAGGGGTATGGGGAGAAGGCAGGAACGGGGGTAATGATTGTAGATGATCAGCCATGATCACAGTGAATGGCGGTGCTGGCTCGAAGGGCTGAATTGCCTACTCTTGCACCTATTTTCTATTGTCAATTGTCTACTTCGCTTAACTATCCAGAAAGCTCCTGGAATCACTCCGTCAGAGCCTGCTAAATATCCTGGGCCCTTCCCTGCAGTAAGTACCCAGTCTTACTAATACATGTTGTGCAAAGAAGAATTTGTTCCTTGTTTACTGTTTGTGTTTAGCTGCTAGACTTGGATGGAATCAGATCCTACCACGTCTTGTCACTGCTGTAAAATGTGACAATCTGGTATCTGCTGTAAGAGTCTGGATAATGAATGAAGCACAGATCCCTGAAAGGATTTCCATTTGTAGCTCAATCGTACTACAATGACAGACATTACCCTTAGAATCTGTAATTCCAACTGAATGAAAATGTCTATTTGATCCATGGTTATAGTCATGGAGTTATACATGGTTACAGCAATAGGCCCTCCACCCACCTTGTCCATGCCTACTATCAATCACCCATTTACACTAATCCTACAATAATCCTGTTTTATTCTCCCCATAATCACATCAATCCCCCCCAATTTCTACCACTCATGTACACACTACAGATATTTTACAGTGGCCAATTAACCTACCAGTGCACACTTTTGGAATATGGAAAATAACTGTAGCGTGTGCGGTTATGGAGAACAGTTCTAACTCCATACGGGGAGCACCAGACATTGCAATTAAAGCTCTGTCAATTGATCTGTGAGGGAGCAGCATCTCTAGCTGTGCCATTGGACCACTCCACACTGTATGACCATTCAACTCCACATTGTACGAGCATTTTACCCTTGGGTATCCTTCAGCAAGTGTCACACATCCTGATAGTTTGAGTATCAGGATGTGTGACACAAAGCACGTCAAGTAAATGAAGGAATGATGGAATATCCAATTCCCTGGTTGAGTCTAATTGCACATCCAAGTGAAGCATTAACTTTCATTATTACCATTTCCCCCCACCGACATACTTAAACATTTACTCCCTCTACCCCACTTTGTTGGAAGAAGAATGTTGGAAGTTGCAACAGAAGATAGAGAATTTGCAGGCTTGAATTATAGGAAGAGGTAGGATAGGCTCAGACTTTGTTCTTTGGAGCATTGGAAGCTTAGATCGTATTGAAATAGACAAAATCCTGAGGGGCATGGATAAAGTGAATGCTCAATGTCTTTTTCTCAGGCTAAAGGATTCTAAAATTGGAATAGGCTTAAGTTGAGAGAGGAAACACTTAAGAGGGACCTCAGGGGCAAAGTTTTCACAAAGGGTATCCATAACTGGAATAAGCTACTAGAGGACACTATAGAAACAGATACATTGTCGACTTTCAAAATAGATTTCGACAGATCTATGGGCAGGAAGAGTTTGGAGGGAAATGGGCCAACTACATGCAAATTGGGACTTGCCCAGAATGTCATCTTGGCCAACATGGAAAGTTGGGCTAAAGGACCTGTTTTCATGCTGTAGTGCTCTATGATTCTAAACATAATGCCTACACAATGTTCTGCAGTAACTCTCTGAGGTTTCTTTGCCAAGATCTTCCAAACCTGCACCCAGTTACCATGAAGGACTAGATCAGCAGGTACTTGGGAACTGTAGATACCCCTCCAATCGTAAACCATCCCGACTATTCATGGTCCTTCACAAAAGATCAAAACCATCACCTACTCAAGGGCATACAGGGAAGAGCAATGTGTTAGCCTTGCCATTTTAGGCCACTTCCCAAGAATGAACAAAAAATAAAATGGCAATTCAAACAAGTACCAGAAGGATCTCCAAAGAGGATTCTTGGTAGCCATGGAGGACAGCAACCATGTCGCCAATAACTGCATTGAGTATACATTTAGACGAAGACTCCGTGTCAACTCATGTAGCTGCGGGCTTGGAACAGTAGAAGACCTCTCCTACGAGACGAGCCACAGCTATCTGCCAGCCATCAACTCTGCTTCCTGTGGCTGATTCATCCAGCTGAGGTGTTGCTGACGGCTCACAAACAATCCGCTTCACTTGGACTCACTAACAATGACATAAATGTATGTCCCTATGAGTGGGAGCTTCAAATCTCTGCTGCAAACCAACTGAAGCTTTCTCTGGAAGTAGAGGAATGGAGGTGGCTTCTAAAATAATTCCAATGCCGTTTCTTATTCACACAGCTGCCTTAAAATAAAACAGTTTTCAGTACATGTTTGAATTGTTTCTGACCCATGGGACCAAGCCCAGTGTCTGGTTTATGATGGTGACAGGTGATGCAAAAAGGGTATAGATCGTCGACAACCATGTGGAGGGAGGTCTTATGGGGGGTGGAAATTTGGCATTGGTTCACACCTCTTGACTCTGTTGCCTTAACTTGGTTCAGGTGCATCCAAAAGTGACCAGGTAAATAAAGCCAGAAAAGAAGCGGCTGAGTTTTGGCCTAGTGTGGACTAGTCTAAATTGAAGACTAATGTTAGTAACTGTGGTTAGACCACTGATTCAATTTTCCAGTGCCCGTAAGCAGTAAGATTACAGTTTGTTATGCTTCAGTGATGGTGGGTTTCTAAAAGTTTGGTGTTATTTGATCATTTGAAACTCAAGAAGTGATGTAGCTGGCAGAAAACACATAGTCTGTCCAATGGAGCCCAAGCGAGTGCAAATGCTGGAATTTTTAACAAAAAAAAACAAATTGCTGGAGGAACTCAACGGTCAGGCAACATCTATGCAGGGAAATTGACAGAGATCTTTTAAGTCTGAACCCTTCTTCAGGTTCCGACCCGAACATCTCTGTCCATTTCCTTCACAGATACTTCCTGACCCACAGAGTTCCTCCAGCAGTTTGTTTTTTGTACACAGTGAGTCCATTCATTAGAACGATACATCGCTATTGGGCAGCTTACCAAACTGAGTGATCCAAACCCTGGCAGTTAGAACAGGCAACCACAATACAAGCAAATTGAGCTTGACACTGACTGAACCTTTATAGAAATATGAGACGTAACCTGCTGCCAAATTATCAAAGTTCTACAGGTGTACAATAGAGAGCATAGTGACTGGTAACTTGAATGACCAAGAACAAAGGAGGCTGCAGTATGTGGTGGGCATTGCCTGGTCCATCGCAAGTATTGACCTCCCCACCATCAACGGGATCAAACGGAAGTGTTGCCCCAAAAAGTCAGCTTATATCCTTAAAGATATCAAGATAATATACTCATCTTGGTCATACTCTTACTTTACTGTTACCATTTGGAAGAAGCGACAGGAGGCTAAAAATCATGAACTGCAGGTTCAAGAACAGCTTCTTCCCACCAACCATCATTTTTGGCTCTTGAACCACATTGTACGACCTTACTCACAACCCAACCTCCGTAACGATCTCTTCTGGACTTTATTAAGGTTGCATTATGTACTATCTACCATGCACTATAATGGGCTGGTTAACTAGCATTACTAATAATTGATTGTAATATTGAATATTGTATATTTATTTGTTGTTTTATTGTGTTCATGTGCATGCGAAACTTTAACAAGTAAGAATTTCATTGTTCTGTTCCTGATACATGTTAGTATTAAACATTCTTAACTCTTGGCTCTTGACCCAAATCCAACTTCATGTTACTTCTAGGCAATGAGATTTTTCCCCCAGTATAATGACTATTCAGGGGCAAGTTAGAGGAGTTGGTGATGGAAAGATAGCAGAGTGAATGACGTTGCCAATAAATACATACATATGCACATGAAACCTCTTGATTAACATGTCTTTCCCAAATCAGTCAGAATTTTAATTCTAGTACACACCTTAGTGATTATTTATAAGAAGTGTAATGAAAATAAATCAATTATAATAATATTGATCTATTGGTGCATTATATCCTGAAGCTGATCACGGTGCTTTACATGATTAACTAATCTTCACAACATAGCAAGCAGTCCCGTAGGACAGAGCAGTGGTTATTGTGCAAGTGTGAGATGAGTGTCCATTGTGGTTTCTATTCAAATTACCTTTCCTCTGAGGAAAGGATTGCGGCTTCATTGCATCTCCAACATTAGCATTCTTTAAATAATGAGAAACTAATAACATTTGCATTTACACAATGCTTTTCACTTTGAAATTTAGTCTGCTCCCAGATGAAGACATTTTGCTACTTCCGGAACAACAATCTGATGCTTTAAATGTTGTAATATACTGTAACTTCATTTGTATTTTTACAGGCGTTTGCTTTGGAACTATTCATCCGCTGTAGCAGCTCATTGCAATGGACACAACAAATTACTCTTTGTATAAACTAGTTTAAGCTAATTATAAAAAACACTTTGCTCTGGTATATCACTTTCTAATACTACTGGGAATCTGATGAACTTGACTTTAATCTCAATGTACTGCAGAATCGGCAACAAGGCCATATTTGGGATTTTAAGCTAATTACTAAATTTTGATTCACCAAGTCTGCAGTAATAAATGTCAGCAGTAACAATAACTTCAGAACAAAACAATGAACAAAGAAGATTGAAACTGTGCAGCACAAAAACAGCTTCCAAAAGTACAAAAGAAAAATAAATCTAGAAAGTCAAAATGACCAAATTATGTTTTCATATTCAGAATCCATTTCTGAGTTTAGACTAACATCAACAGTGTTTTGTTGTTAAAAAGGTTACGGTCCACAGACTGTACAGTATGTTGGCAACACAGTACTGCAGATTCTTTATTCAAACCCACGATTAGTCAGCCAAGACGTATTGCTATCTCTGATGAACCAGACTTTCCTTTGAATGTTGCAGTGTAACTTCATTTGCACTCCTACAGCCATTTGCTTTCAAACCACTCATCCATTGTGCTTGCTCCCTAAATAGACCTCCACAAAATGGATATGTGGCTTTTATTAATTTACAATTAACTGTGTCAATTCAATTGCTTATATGTATAGGCTATTACAGTATATGCTGAGAGTGACAACAAAAGCCAACGCAGACACCGATTAATTAATTTCCCATTTATTCCTGTTTTGGTGGTTTATAGTTATGTATGTTACATACATTCAGGCTGAATCCTATTGTTTTGGGAAAGAGACGGCTGAAGAATGATCAGAGACAGATCTTTAAAATTAGGAATGGATTTGATACGGAGATTGGGAAGATTGTTGAGAAATTAATGTCTGTTTTATAGTGCCAGACATTCTTCTCCTTCAGCTGCATTAATTGGAAGATGTTCTGAGGCAGGGAATGACATGTTGAACTGCATAATACATTCAGTACCACTAAGCTGAGGCTGAATGGCGATATTTCCATGAATGAGGGAATCCTAAACTGGAGATCATGAATGTAAGATGGTAGAAAACCAAATTCAGAATTCAGAAGAAAGCTGTCATTAAAAGAGAGGCAAAAATGTGATGCGCGTTGCCTCAAGCATAGAGCAGCATTTAAGGTTTAGGTTTTTTATTGTCACATATAAACAGAAATACAGTGAAAAGCTTTGTTTTGCATGCTATCCAATCTAATCAGATAATACTACCCATTATACAATCAAACAAAACATGTACAATAGGTAGAACAAAGGGGAAGATACAGAGTGCATAATACAGTTCTCAGCATTTGTAATACACTTAGTTCTATAAACAAAATCCAATGTCCACAATGAGGTAGAGGCATTGAGTAAACCAGTGAGGTAGTGCTTGCAGCCAGGGTGAGAGAACGTTTTGAGGATCGAAGGCCTATTGGGTCGAATCAAAAGGTTTTTGTATTTGGAATTCCATGAATGCAAAAGCATTTTCAACATATGCTTTTCATTGATTTTATTATTCACCAATTTGATTTACTTCGTACATACAAATGAACTTATTTTGTACATACATCACTCATCTCTTCCCTTGAAAAGGTCTTGACGACCCTCCCATGTCAAACCCAATGAGTCATTGTTCATAGACAGTTGAGAGCAGACAAGTCACTCAACTGGAAAGGGGAGGGAATTACAGTGGAAACTTATCAAAAACATTCAACACAAATGCACTTGCATACATCCCTCCCAGTCCTTTGATCACAGCCAGAATAGGCTTCCATTCTTCAAATGACAAACTGGGGATGGCTTGTCACTTAACGAGGTAAGATGGCAAGCTGAGGTGACTCCCACATAACTGGATAAGAAACAGGACTGGGTGCCTGGAATTATAACCTAGATAGCCTTTGTATAACAAGATGGGCATATGGGTCATTGAAACATTAGACGGTATTTGCTCCTTGGTCATGGAAAGCTAACTGTATTAGACAACATGTCATTGGCTAACAGTCCAGAAAAGTCACATAGTCAGTGATTAATAAGTAGATAGGCACAAAATGGTGGAGTAACTCAGCAGTTCAATGTCCAGCTGATTTACCCCCAGCATTTTGAGTCCATCTTCGATTTAAACCTAATCTGCAGTTCCTTCCTACACATTTTGCTAACAAGTAGAATTGGGTTTTCGGATAGGCATATGCATCAGCTCATTGGTTTGCTCACAGGGATAAATAACTGGCCATTGGCTGATAATGCGGGCAGGCAGTCGGCTCATAACAATAATATGACAGTCGGAAACTGCTCACCTTCCTCTCTCCCCAACTGACAGCACAGAGGTCACCTTTCCTCCTTTCCCAGCATCCCCTTTGAGATTAAACCTTGGTTATGAACTGGTTACCTAGTGTTACTGCTAATTTATAGTATTATTAATTATAATATAGTGTTGTGTTGCTGCATTAATGTACCTGTAAAGCTACAGCAAGTAAGAATTCCATTGTTTTCAGTGCATATAATAATCAAACACACTTGACTCCTGAATATGGAGTATGAATAGTTTAGATGTATTTCTGTACAAGGCACCTAAATTCAGCTGCCACCACAGAAGCGGATTGAAAAATCCTAATATTCTCTATCTGGCTGCAATTCTTAGTGAGAAGTTGACTGGCTGTTTGTGGGAGCAACATACAGTATCTCTCTGAGGTGGTTGGCCCCAAATAACTGAGGGAGTGTGAAACGGGACTGAGTTTGATTGCTAAATTTGAACTGCGATTATACCACTGCCACACAAGCACCAAAATGTCATATAGCAATTTCATAAAACAATTTTCGCTGTCATCAGAAACATATTACGATATTTGTGTTTTCCGCATTTCATTAAATTGAAAGCAGCGTGAAATACGCGGTAATTGTGCTCTGCTCAATTTCAGAATGAAATAACAGCAAGTCAAGGAAGCTCAAGATTTGCTTTTAATTTTTGAAATGGTGCAACAAATCGCATGAAGGAATATTAGGAAGCAGTTTTACATGCTCAAACGACGATCTATTTCATTATTTTCAGAGCGTTATTCATTTATTGAAAATAAAGCGAGTTAGTGATCATGTCCAAATAGAGATAAAAGAATTCCTAATAAATATAGTAGATCCCAGGATCCCAGCCTTTTTACATTTGTTACTAGATTGGGGATGGCACAGTGGCGCAGCATTAAAGTTGTTGCTTTACAGGTTTGTTCCTGACTGCGGGTGCTGTCTGTTTGGAGTTTGTACATTCTCCTTGCGACTGCACAGGTTTTCTCTGGGTGCTCCAGTTTCTTCCCACATTCCAAAGATGTACAGGTTTGTAGGGTAATTGGCTTCTGTAAATTGTAAATAGTCTCTAGTGTGCATGATAATGTTAGCGTACAGGGTGAGCGCTGGTCGGCGCGGACTTGGTGGGCCGAAGGGCCTGTTTTCCACACTGTATCTCTAAAGGCTAAAGTCTAAAAAAATGTAAATTATCCATTAACAATTTTTTGGAGGGGGAGACAAAATATTATTACAAATTAATGGAAACAAACCCTTTTTCAAAGATTGTGGCAGCATTGGGTGGTGCTGCCCTGTTAGTAGAGCCTCACAGCTCCAATGACCCACATTGAATCCTGACTGTCTGTGCAGAGTTTGCACCTTAACCACTTCCTGAGATCATGTGAGTTTCCTCCAGGTGAAGTCACAAGGGGCTCAGAGATGTGAAAACCCTCTCTTTCCCCACTTCCATCCACTTTGATCCATGTCCTTACCTCTGGCTTCCCATTCCACTCCTACTCTTCATTTTGGCTGCAGTAAATTACCACCGGAGTATAGGTGAATTCCCATCTTCAACTTTCAACATGATTTGTTGATTTATAGGACTTCAAATCTCTCTATGTATCAACGGCTGTGTTATTAATTCTAATATTTTTTGACACTTTGTCTCCCTTTCTCTCTCTCACACGATCACTCACTCACTCACTCACTCATTTTCTTACTCACACATTATTCCACAATTCTGACAGGTGTTCTCAGCCATCCAAAAGAGCAGAATTTATGTATCATTCATTTTGCACATCTACAGAAAAAAAAATCCTTAATATGGCAATAGCAAAGATTGTCGACAATCCAGCACAGAGGCATCAAACAAATATGCAGGTGAAAAAGGTCTCTGAATTTTCATTATCTTGGCTCCCTCTATTCATTTTCAAATACTGATCCGCAAGTCATATTCTTTGGAGAGAGATTTACCTTCTGTCATCCTTCCATGATTCTTCAATGAGAAGTCTTATTGAAAGCAACCCAGCTAAATCATGGAGTGTTATAAGTAATGACGCTGGTCCAGACCAAAAGAAAGGCTGATCGTGACTGAAGCCAAAGTTACTCTCCTTCCCACGGCAGGTTTGTGGAGAAGAGGAACCGTGTTATAATATAAATAACTCCTGAAGTACTCATCTCCTTCCCCCAAGAATATTCAGATGTAAAGCTGAACCAAAAATTCACAATGGAAATAAATTAGTAAGAAAAGGACATGAGTAATTGAATAATTTCACAGCCTGGAACAGAACTACTTTTAGACCATTCTTTGGCAAGCATGCAAGATTCTGAAATGCAGCCCAATTGAGAGGTTAAACACCCACACTAAACACTTGTCTATCAGCGCGCTGCACTGTTGAGTTATTCAGAATACCAAGGACTCAGGGCAAACACTTAGGGAGGCAACATAGTTAGATTGGTTCCACATGACTACACTCTGCTCTGGGAGTCAACCACGCATCTCTGAATCCAGAGTTTAAATTGGATAATGCTAATAGTTTTAAATTTGATTATCAGTTATGTTCTATGACACCTTGGGGTTCTGTATTCGCGTGGCTGAAAGGAATGCACTTCAGCCTTCGCGAAGCAGCCTTATGGGGCGTTTTTTTGCCCACCAACATCTCCTCCCCTCCCCCCTCGCCCCACAACCCCACTGTCTGACTTCCATGGTCAGTCAGATACTCTCAGTTTGGGGTACCAATTCACAGCTTATGGTAGGAATATCGTAGCTAAGTCTTCTGCATTGTCAACAGTGGGTTTTGTTTGTTTCATTCTAGTTTTCCTGACAAAACTCCATCAACCACTAGTGCTTGCTGGATGCCGTTAGGCCTCCTGCCAGCTCATCCCAGTGCCCTTTTATCATGCTAGGATCAAAATAATACCGTTTGGTTGAACTACATGCCGCATCACATCTATTCTGAATTCCGGCTACATCCATTGTCTGCATGCATGGATTTTTCAACAATGAAGACAGGGAACCTCGAAAGGAAGGTGTAAATCTTTCAAATTCTCAACCCAGTAGGATTGTGGTTTTAAGGGCCTGTCCCACTTGGGCGTCATTTGGTGGCGCGCAAAGATTTTGTACATCCCAAAATCCTGGGGCGCCGCGCGCAGCCGCGCGTCACTGCCTAAATCACCATGCACCATGCGCGCGTAATGTGTACCATGCGCGCGTAATGCGCACCATGCGCGTGCATCAGGTGCGCGGCACGACGCGCTCATCGTGCGTCGTGACTCGTAAATTATGTCACGTAAATTACACGCAAATGACGTCCAAGTGGGACAGGGCCTTTAGTTGCTGAGTATATTCAAGACCAAGACTGATAGGGTTTTGGACATTATTACTGTAGGAAAATGGTACTGAGATAAAAGATGAGCCACAAAATTACTGAAGAGTAGAGCAGGCACAATGAGCCTGCTTGTGCTTCTATTTCTTATGTTCTTCTGATGAGGAACACAGATGTTTGTAGATGGTTTTGGCCTTTCACTTTCTTGTCCTTAATCCTTTAGTCTGAAACCATCTGAAGGACCCCAGATTAAATCAACTAATGTTGAGTTATACACTGAAACGAGACCCACAAGGCCAAAGCAGTTATTGACCTTGTCCTTGGCAGAGCTGATTCCACTTCAAAGCAAAACGTAACTGTCAAAGAGTAGGGGATTAATGGGTCCTTTTCAGAATGGCAGGCAGTGACTAATGGGGTACCACAGGCTCAGTGCTGAGACCGCAGCTATTTACAATATACATTCATGATTTAGTGAAGGGATTAAAAGTAACATTAGCAAATTGGGTGGCAAACAAAGCTGGGTGGCAGTGTGAACTGTGAGGAGGATGCTAGATGCAGGGTGACTTGGACAGGTTGAGTGGGTGGGCAGATGCATGGCAGATGCAGTTTAATGTGGATAAATGTGAGGTTATCCACTTTGGTGGCAAGAACAGGAAGGCAGATTATTATCTGAATGGTGTCAAGTTAGGAAAAGGGGAAGTTCAACGAGATCTGGGGGTCCTTGTACATCAGTCACTCAAAGTAAGCATGCAGGTACAGCAGACAGTGAAGAAAGCTAATGGCATGTTAGCCTTTATAACAAGAGGTGTTGGTTGTAGGAGCAAAGAGGTCCTTCTGCAGTTGTGCAGGGCCCTGGTGAGACTACACCTGGAGTACTGTGTGCAGTTTTGGTCTCCAAATTTGAGGAAGGACATTCTTGCTATTGAGGGAGTGCAGCGTAGTTTCATGAGGTTAATTCTCAGGATGATTGGACTGTCATATGTTGAAAGAATGGAGCAACTGGGCTTGTGTACACTGGAAGTTAGAAGGATGAGAGGGTATCTTATTGAAACATACAAAATTATGAAGGGATTAGGCACGCTTGGCAGGAAACATGTTCCCGATGTTGGGGGAGTGCAGAACCAGGGGCCACAGTTGAAGAATAAGGGGTAGGCCATTTAGAACGAAGATGAGGAAAACCCTTTTCACCCAGTGAGTGGAGAATCTGTGGAATTCTCTGCCTGAGAAGGCAGTGGAGGCTGATTCTCTGGATGCTTTCAAGATAGAGGTAGACAGAGCTCTTAAAGATAGCAGAGTCAAGGGAAATGGCAGGAACGGGGTATTGATTGTGGGTGATCAGCCATGATCACAGTGAATAGCGATGCTGGCTCGACGGGCTGAATGACCTATTCCCGCACCTATTGTCTATTGTCTATTGTCTATCGTGATTTTAAAAAGGGTTTTCCAAAAATACAGCCATGATCACAATGAATGGCGGTGCTGGCTCGAAGGGCCGGATGGCCTCCTCCTGCACCTATTTTCTATATTTTCTATATCTGCGATATTATCACAAATCTCAGTTTAGAACCACCATTGGTTTTGGGGCAGCTTTGAAATATTTACATTTTTCATCACTGAAGTTCATATTCCAGCATTCTTCAACTGTGAAATTTCATTAAATGGAATTCAAGAAACTGGACAGCCAGGTGGGATTGAGGGAATAAAGTCAGAATATGGGAACCTATATTACCATTGGTATTGATGCCAACAACTCAATTATAAAATAATTATTTTCTCTTTTTTAGTTTATAAATCCCTGAGAATAAGGTTTTCTGAATGTGGTTCCATCTTTTTAATTGTAAAGTGGTTCCACGTAAGTGTCGTGATTTTTCCTTGAAGACAGATTTATTTATTGTCAATAATAATTTTAAACAAGTAATTTTGTCAGCATAACTCTATGAATTAATGGCACCAAATCTGATTTCACTCCACGCAAAGTACAGGAAATTGCATTATTGTAGAGATCATACCAAAAGAATATTAAAATCACTGCAAGAATTCACAACATTATATATAAAGTACTATCAACCCGATTCTCTTCATCAGATGGTTATTTGCGGTAATTAACTGACTTGGGTTTGCTTTGGATTTTATACTTCAGGGAAAACCAAACTCAATTTACAATGTGATCTCTGGGATTCTTTCAAAAGCACGTCATGCCAGAAGCCCATTATAAAAGTGGTATTGTGCTGCGTGCGAATTAGTGATTAACATGTCAATATTGCCCAAGGAATTCCTTCGTCAGCTCCGTGAATAAAGAGTGCTGAAACCTTCATTAAATAGCTGAGAAAGGGTCCTGGTGTGTTTCCATAGAATGTAGTGAGATTTTAAGCTGAAGCAGCTCAAATTCCTCCATGGGTTCCATCTACAGGAAAGAGCTTGTATTTGTGGGGGGCCTTTAAACCAGCAGGTCTTAAGGAAGCACTTTACATGCAGCAGATTATCTCTGAAGCAAGGTAAAAGCAGTGGTGAATGTCGCAACCAACTTACACAGCACCAAATAAGGTCAGTGACCAGTTCACTTCATTCCCTGGTGACGTTGAGTGCAGGAGGAATGTGTGTATGGGAACCATGAAGTTCTCGTTGCTCTTCTTTGGGTGGTGTTCAGCCGACCAGTTTAGTCAAGCGAAGAACACTTCATCCAAAACACATTAACTTTGACAATGCTGTACACCATCAATACATCAGTGAGTTTTGAAGCAACAAATTCGGAAATAATAGTGCGTTGGAAGGAACAGCAGATGCTGGTTTAATCTGAAAATAGACCAAAAAGCTGGAGTAACTCAGCGGGTCAGACAGCATCTCTGGAGAAAAGGATTAGGTCCATTTTATCCTATTCCTTTTCCTTTTCTCCAGAGATGCTGTCTGACATATTGAGTTACCTCAACATTTTGTGTCTATCTTCAGAAATAAGAGTGCCCCACACTCTTTATTTCCACCTTTGTGATTAAGCTAATTCCATAAAATAAATGTGATTCATGAGGGGCTTACAATCCACTGTGTTGCATGAGGGACGAGCCATATGTCAGAGGTTATGATTCATATATATAGTGACATAGTGACCGGTGTGAGAGGGGAGGAGAATACCGAAGTTAAAGCATTGTATATGAATACGCGAAGTATAAGAAATAAAGTGGATGAGCTTCAGGCTCAGTTATAAATTGGCAAGTATAATGTTGTGGGAATCACAGGGACATGGCTGCAAGAGGACCAGGGCTGGGAACTGAATATTCAAGGGTATACGTCCTATCAAAAAGACAGACAGGTGGGCAGAGGGGGTGGGGTAGCTCTGTTGATGAGGACTGAAATTCAGTCCCTTGCGACGGGTGACATAGTATCAGGAGGTAGAGTCAGTATTGATAGAACTAGATAACTCCCTAAGGGGAGTTATTTTCAGGCCCCCAAACAGTAGCCTGGATATAAGTATATACGGTTGTTATGGGAGATTTCAACATGCAGGTAGACTGGGAAAATCAGGTTGGTACTGGACCCCAAGAAAGGGAGTTTGTGGAGTGCCTCCATGATGGATTCTTAGAGCAGCTTGTACTGGAGCCTACCAGGGAGAATGCAATTCTGGATTTAGTGTTGTGCAATGAACCGGATTTGATAAGGGAACTCGAGGAAAAGGAGCCATTAGGAGGTAGTGACCATAATATGATGTTTTATTCTACAATTTGAGAGGGAGATGGGGAAATCGGAGGTGTCAGTATTACAATTGAACAAAGGGGACTACGCAGCCATGAGGGTGGAGCTGGCCGAAGTTGACTGGAAAGATACCCTAGCAGGGATAACAGTGAAACAACAATGGCAGGTATTTCTGGAAATAATACAGAAGGTGCAGGATCAGTTCATTCCAAAGAGGAAGAAAGATTCCAAGGGGCGACCGTGGCTGACAAGGGACAGGTTGAGTGAGTGGGCAGATGCGTGGCAGGTGCAGTATAATATAGATAAATGTGAGGTTATCCTCCTGCACCTATTTTCTATGCTTCTATGTTTCTATAACATAGCAAAGATGAGCGGCAAGCCAGAGGATTGGGAAACTTTTATGGAGCAACAAAAGATAACTAAAAAGGCAATACGGGGAGAAATGATGAGGTACGATGGTAAGCTAGCCAAGAATATATAAGGAGGATAGTAAAAGCTTCTTTTGATATGTGAAGCGGAAAAAATTAGTTATGACCAAAGTTGGACAGTTGAAGACTGAAACAGGTGAATTTATTATGGGGTACAAGGAAATGGCAGATTAGTTGAACAGGTACTTTGGATCCATCTTCACTAAGGAAGACACAAACAATCTCCCTGATGTACTAGTGGCCAGAGGACCTAGGGCAAGGGTTCCCAACCTGGGGTAAATTTCACCTACCCAGGGGGTGAATTTGTTGATTCTGGATTTGTACATATTTTTGCTCATTGACTGACTGTGTTTGGTTCTGGTATACCGGTATCTGTTCATCAATAGTTGTTCATAAATAAGTGAAATAACATTGTTATGTGCTATTAAAGTTGCCTGGGGTAAATGGGACGAAAAAGGTTGGGAACCCCTGATCTAGGGTGATGGAGGAACTTAAGGAAATTCACATTAGGGAGGAAATGGTGCTAAGTAGACTGATGGGACTGAAGGCTGATAAATCCCCAGGGCCTGATGGGCTGCATCCCAGGTTACTTAAATAAGTGGCTCTAGAAATCGTGGACGCATTGGTGATAATTTTGCAATGTTCTATAAATTCAGGATCAGTTCCTGTGGATTGGACAGTAGCTAATGTTATCCCACTTTTTAAGAACTGCGGGAGAGAGAAAACAGGGAATTATAGATCAGTTAGCCTGACATCGGTGGTGGGGAAGATGCTGGAGGCAATTATAAAAGATGAAATAGCAGCACATTTGGATAGCAGTAACAGGGTCGGTCCGAGTCAGCATGGATTTACGAAGGGGAAATCATGCGTAACTAAACTTCTGGGATTTTTTGAGGATGTAACTAGGAAAATGGACAATGGAGAGACAGTGGATATAGTGTAGTGATGTTACAAAACCTACCTTCAGTGGCGCTGCAGTTCTGCCACTGGCCATGTGCGCGTCTTTGACGCCATTGAGGGGGGGGAGGCGGGATTAAAATGCATGTTTGTATCGCTTGTCGGAGAGGGATTTCTTCGGGCTGCTAGTCGATGAAGAAAAATCGGACTTCCCTTCCCGTTTTTTTTAATTAAAAACATCGCTGGACAATTTAATAATTGGATTAAAGTAAAAAGCGACTTTGAACGACCTCAACGCCTACAACGTGACTGATCGTAATATCAGGACAAAACAAATGGTAAGTCGTCTATTTCACATTTAATCTTGCTACTTGGGGTGGCTTTAATAGTAAGATTAAACGAGAATTTACCAGTTTGAAGTTTGATCTGTATTTTATGAGGCGTTACGATGAGGGATTACGTGAAGAACCCCGCCAGATCGCATGCATGTCATTCTTCAAAGCAGCGGTGTGAAATCACAGATAACTGTGATGACTAAACATAGTAAGATTAAAGAAGAGATACCAGTTAAGTATATGATCAGGGTGGGAGCGGAGGGCACGTAATCCCTCAGTTTAACTCCTCATAAAATACAGATCAAACTTCAAACTGGTAAGTTCTCGTTTAATCTTACTATTTTTCTTCGGAGTCACGTGAGTGACTACGTGAAGATTTTAAAGCTCTGTGATTTCATGCCGTGGAAACGAGTCCATGCATCACGTCTGCCTTGACTGTAGGAGGAATTGTGTTAACATAATTTGGACATGAATTCAACATTGAAATCATAAAATTTGTTAACACAATCTTATAACCCCTTTTTATGGGTTTAAATTAATTTACAGAACTTAAAATTGTTTCTGCAAACGTTCCAGGTTTCATTACTGGTTTATTATAAAATAATTGGAATGTTTTCCCCTCCAGACCATCCTGCTGCCTTGAGGATTTGGTCCATTGGTACATCCAACTGTATTGCTGCCGATGTAGCTGCAGCCCTGGTGGAAAGAGATTTTAAAATATTAGTATCCACCCCAGCACCTGTTTCAGCCATCTTGAGATGGTCTGGACCATCACTCTTGGTGTGGTTGCTAGTGGCTGACCAAAATGTGCCTTTTCATTGCCTCTTAGGATATTCGTTTTCTCCATGTATAACGACAGATGTCTTACTATACACAGACGGTCATCTGTTGGATATGACCTGATTGTATATTGAGGCCTGCTGATCCCTTTCTGTTCTGCTTACTAACTCATAAATATGAAACGTAATATTTTCTGTTGAGGAAGTCATGTTGTCCAGTCTAGTTTTTGCAGTGACTGTATCCTCTGTGCCGTGACCAATACCATTAGCATGACTGTTTTAATGTCAGTCTGTGTAGGGACAGAAATGTTGCTGGAGATCAATTCCTGAGCAACTTCAGGATTATTCTTACATCCCATATTTGGGAGTATCTGGTTCTTGGGGATAGTATTAAAAATTCCCCTCATAAGTTTTGTACCAGTGGGTGAGTCCCAACAGTGTAATGCTCTGTCCCCTGCCACAGGTAAGTCGATAGGGCACTTCTGGCGCAGTTGATGGCACTGTTACTGAGCCCCTCATCATAGTGGAGGCCTGCCAGATATTCCAGAACAGACGGGATGTTCATGTCTCTGATACCATGTTTGATACCACTGGGAACCATGGTTGTGTAGGCCAATCGGGTACTACCAATACCAGATGCAGAGTCTTGTTGTGTTTCCTTAATACCCGACTGATGAGGCAGGAAAAGGAGGGAATGCGTAAATAAACAATCCCCCCCCCCCCCCAGCGGCAAAAAAACACTGAACAGCATTAACAGAAACAAGTTATTATTTGCAGTTTTAGAAAAAAGGTAGAAATGATAAAGTTAAACGCTAAATCAAATAGTAAATACCCAACAAAAAATTCATTTTCATCAGTTTCATCAAATCAATTCATCTAATCAATTCATCTAAATTCAATTACTAGATCTAAACATCTATCCATTTCTTAAGAAAAGGATAATTTTTTTAATAGCCAAATAACAAACTAATCCCATTCACACACGAATTCACAATATAACATGATTTTAAAATCTCACTGTCATGAACATATGCCAGATGGAAGGAATTTAATGTTTATTTCCCATAAATTAATCTAGACACATCTAGGCACAATACATATGGCTAAAACTGTTGTGGATATTTAGTATAAAAATATTGTCTATGGATAGACAATTACACAAAATATAAACGATTTAGATGCTCTTATGACATGATTATCCAAACAAAATGAGGATTTAAATCATCTTGTGTGTGGGTGTTTCTAGAATGCGATCGATTGGAATGTTGCCATTGCCGTGAATTTAAACCCCATATCGGCAGGCAAAGACACTGCCGGTTCGTACGGGGCCCAAATAACATTTTTGCATCGTAAAAATAGATTTTACTTCGGAGTCACGTGAGTGACTACGTGAAGAACCCCGCCAGGATGCATGCGTGTCATATCGCTACACGCATTGCAACAAGTCACAGCAAGGGGGAACGATGTTCCCCTAGCGGCAACATTTGAAAGCCAGGAACAGCAGGTAAGGAGACTCTGCGTTCCAGAATTTGAAAGTCGGGAACAGCAGGTAAGAAGACTCTGCGTTCCTTCCACTTATCTTTTAGGTGGAGACATGGACCGGATCCATGAAGGCTGCGGGAGAGCTGGCGGGGGAGAACCGCGGAGTTGCGGGCAGCCGGCAGCAGCAGCCAAAGGCACGCTAATCTCCCGTAATGGGAACAGCTGTGCCCGACTTTCGCTCCCGACTCCCTCCCGCACCGGGCCGGGCGGGAGAGGGAAGCAAAACTAATGTTCCCCGCGCTGGTTTCACAGGGGGGGAAGCTGGACAAAATAGTGTCCACAAGTGCTGCTAGGAAGCTGGCTGGGGAAGACCACAAAGTTGCGGGAGTCAGCAGCAGCTGAAGGCACAAGCCCCGTAAAGGATCAGCTGTGCCGACTTTTGGTCCCACGCCGGCCAGAACACCACGGCCGGGCGGGAGACTATTTAAATGGGGCCATTGACTTTTGGACAAGTCAATAACGGCAGCAGACGGGGTGGAACGACGTTCACCCGTAGCGACAATTTTAACCTGGACCTGCAGGTAAGAGCTGCGGTCTTTTTGTGTTTTTACCATGCTGATTGCAGGTGGAGAAACCAACGGGCTGCGACAAAGCTGGTGGGCTAGATGGGATCAGCTGTGCCCGATGTCGCCTCCACACCGGCCATATCCACTCCACGGAAGGGCAGTAAGGACAAAGCTGGAGAAGGAGGACCGCGGAGCAACGGGCAGCCAGCAGCAGCCAGCGGCACTCGGATCACCGATAGTGGGATCAGCTGTGCCCGATGTCGCCTCCGCACCGGCCAGATCCACGCGGCCGGGCGGAAAGGCTAGACACAAAACAAACAAGGTCGTGGACTCAGAGGAGTCCGAATTTGAACAACCGCGGGCGGCCAGCGCCCGAATGCGCTGGAGCCGGATGAAGCGGTGTATGGAGCTTTGCTCCAATGTGACAGACTCCGGGAGATGGAGTCGGGTCACTGTGGGCCCTATGATAAACCCACAGCAGCACCTCGTGAAGGGCTGCACAGTGCTTCTACCTCATCAGAGGGGAGCACTGCGGGTCAGTTCTGGGCTGACCTGGAAGAGGGGTCCGCAGAAGGAAAGACAAGTGTGCAGGGGGTGCAGGAACAAGAGAACCTACTGGAACCCACTACGGCCAAAGACAGCACCCCCACGCACCCAGCAGCAGAACTGGTGAAAGCTCGAAGGTACCGTACCCAAAACATGAGTCTTTTTAGGCCATGGCCCAGGCCGGCCTTCTTGGAAGATGCGGGGACCTCCAACGCCAACCAAACCGAAAATCCAGACCCAGCGCGACAACAGCAGCGAAGAACCTACAAAAAGTAAACCTGCCACTGGTAACTATGGAGGTAGGTGGGTCTGGTTCCCTACAATATACAGGGAGCACGGAGGTTGGGTGGAGATTACACTTTTCTGAATGCATGGAGCATGATAACAACCGATACTTACATCTAAAGCAGTATCCAGGGATATACAATAGCGTTTATACACAAGTACAGCCCTCCAGTTCAACATATACTGAACCGAATGTTCGTGCCTTCTGATAAAGGAAAATCAAAAGCGCAAGCTGAACTGAAGCGGCTTTACATAAAAGGTGTATATGACAAAACTCAACACGAACCATTAGAATTCGTGTCCAATATATTTATCAAAAACAAAAAAGATGATGGTTATCGCATCATCATAGATCTGACAAAATAGATACATTTGTTACTGCTTAACAATTAATTTCCAAAGGTTACTTCAATGGCCAGCATCGATTTAAAAGATGCTTACTATTCAGTGCCTATACGAGGTGACCACAGATGTTACTTAAAATTCAACTGGATGGGACAACTCTGACAGTATAAAGCACTGCCAAATGGGTTATCATCAGCCCCAGGCTGTTTCACAAAAATTTTGAAACCAGCCCTAGCGTTTCTACGGAAACGTACACACATGGTCATGGCATATTTAGATGACATACTCATTGTGGGCAAAACTTTGGAATTGACCAAACGAACTGTAACAGCCACAAAAAAGTTATTTGGAAAACTGGGATTCATTTTTCATCCAGTTAAATCTAAACTATCGCCTTCCACTACTATGGACTATCTGGGGTTTCACCATTGACTCAGTTCACATGTCGGTGACTCTGCCTAAGGGAAAGGCTAGAGATTTAATAGAGGCTTGCAATAACCTCACTGACATCAGCAAACCATCCATCAGATTGGTAGCAAAAGTAATTGGCATAATGATGGCTGCCTTTCCAGCCACACAATTTGGACCTCTACATTACCAAAACTTACAGAGAGCAAAATACAAGCACTCTAAATTATGCAGGTCACTTTGACAGATCTGTGAAACTCCCAATCAAGCTAAAATGGAACTAAAATGGTGGATAGATAACATCTGGCTTTGTTCCAATCCAATCATTGTCAGTAACCCTTCCATGGTACTACAAACTGATGCCAGTGCACTTGGGTGGGGAGCCACCAATACCAATACCACCGTGGTAGCATTCATTGACCACAGGGTGGAAACAAATCGACATCATGTGACAATCTGGCTATACAATTTGGCAATGGTGTATCCAGAGAGATATTTGGATATCAGCCTCTTACCTACCAGGAAGACTAAATTCAGTGGCAGACACCAGGTCACGCAAATTCAATGAACACACCAAATTCAATGCAGTTAACTCAAGAAACCAATATTGGTTTCTTGCTATTTGGTAGCAATCCAGACATAAATCTACAGAAATGCCATTTAGCAAGATCTGATCTGCATCATTGTATGTATTTCCAGTGCTCATCCAGTGCTTTGTAAATGTTAGCTCTTAGTAAGTATGTTCCATATTGCAAGCCCCTCTTGGGTGAAAAGAATCCTCTTGCGATCTTCTTTAAACATCCTTCAAAACGATATCGTCCAGTTTTAGGCTCCTCTGCCTATCTATCCTATTTATGCCTTTCATACGTTTGTGCATCTTTATCAGTTCACCCTTCAACCTCCTCCGCTCTAACGAAAACAACGCCGATCCTGTCTCTTCTTATAACTGAAACACCCAATCCCAGGCAACATCCTGGTGAATCGCCTCTGCCCCCTTTCCAATGCAATCATGCCGTTCCAAGCATCTTTACCAGTCCCAGAGACATAAGGTGGACTCACCATTTACTAATTAAAGACTATTTTGCAAAGCGTATTTTTTTAAATTAGCATTATTTACATTGAATTTTCAAATACCTCCAATTATTTCATTTTGCCATTTCTACAAATTTAGCTATGTATCCATATTTATTTTTTAAGCAAGAAACCATTCATTTTAACAAGATTGATTTCCTTTAAAAAAATCTATTGCGGATAATTATAATCGAGAATAAAATTAGGTCTCCTCCAGTGTCCGCAAAACTTTCAATGAATGGTTTGCTTTTCTCTTTTCTTTCTCGCTGTCAGAACGTGTATGGAATACATACACAGTAGAATGGTGCAATATCTAATTCCTGTGAAACTAAATTAGTTTGTAAGTTCATTTGAATTTTGCGTTGGATTTTGTGGTATTAGTTCTGAAGTTAACTTCACATTGTGATTCTGAAGGAAAATGCAATATGAAAGGACACCTCTATCCCAATCTCTCTCCAGTTAGCTATTTCATCTTACCTGGTGACTGTCAGATGAAAGCAATCATCATCTTTCACCAAATGATACCACTGATAAAATCCAAACACAGAATTTCTGTTTACATGGCATGCCGGCACATTAACTTCCCACAAACTGGGACCTAGCAAATTTACAAGTAAACTATGAATGCAAATCAATGCGTTTGAAATGGAGTGAAAAGGCTGGAAACTCTCAGAATGTCAGGCAGCATCAGCAGGAAGAGAAACAGACTCAACATTTTAGGTTGATAACTCTCTGAAAAAAGCATTATCCTGATGTGTTAATGCTGCTTCTCTCTTCACCGATACTGCTCAACCAGCTGACTATTTCCACTAGAATTTTTTTTTTCTGAAGCTAGTACACCATGCTAACTCAAACTGGATTAGAAGACCAACACGAGTCAACTCCTGATTAGTATCCTGACTAGTTGCATCAGGGCCTGGTAAGGCATCTCCAACACACAGGAGGCTGCAAAGAGTGGTGGACTCAGCCTGGTCCATCAACGCCATTGAAAGCATATACACGAGTGGCTGCTTAAAGAAGGTGGCGTCTATCATCAAGAATGACTTCCCAAAAGGCAACACCTTGCACTTATCAGCATTAAACTTCATTAACCATTCCTCAGTCCACTTGCCCAATTGATCAAGATTCTGCTGTATCTTTTGATAACCATCTTTGCTATCTACGGTACAATCCACTTTTGTGTCATCTGCAAACTTACTAATCCTGCCTTGGACATTCTCATCCAGTTGCTCATCTCAAATTCTCCATTAGTGCTTTAAAGCTTTCTCAGAAAGCAGGTGAGTTTCATGCCGCTAGGGGTGATAGGGTAGGATGACTTAGAAAGTTGGGCCAAAGAAGATTAATCCGAGTCTTTTTGTTTAATTTTCCTGTGCCTGGGTTTTTTTACATGATTCCTTTACCTAGGAGTAGCTGAAACTTTAACTTTCGATTCAGTCTGGTCTGGTTGGATATTCTGAACAATACTTGAATTGCATTGAATTGAATTGCATACATTTTATTAGCCAAGTATGTATACTGTACATACAAGGAATTTGCCTTGGTGCTTTGCTCGCAAGTAACAACACGATATACAGTAAACAATTAAGAATAAAACATTATAATTTAAACATGTAAAGAATGAAATAAAATACCAAAGCAAAAGGAGGCTACAGACTTTTGGTTGTTGAGTAGAGCTACTGCTCATGGAAAAAAGCTGTTTTTATGTCTGGCTGTGGTGGCTATGTCTGGCTGAGGTAACTTTCACTGTTTTCACCAATTCAATCATTTAATTTGCCAGCGATCTGACTTGTTCCCCAAACATTATGTGCAATAGAGCCTAAAATAACTGGAGTGTAATCAGAGCTTCCCACTCCTACTGTGTAGTAGGCACATTGCATATGATGTGAAACGTCCTGAGACTGTTGGCAATGTTTATATAACAAATACACTTGGCTCAGTTTAATGATTTTATTTTACAGATCAGTTTTGTTTGCTTTCATCTTTGAGTTAATTTTGTTCCAGTTTTAAATTTCCTCATCGCCAGAACTTTCGGTGTCTTTCCCTGTCTGGTATTGAAAAGAGCCCTTTCTGTCAGATCACAAATTTACAGCTGGAATATCAGCATTTATCCCTCAAGGAGGCTGTGGTGTGGTTAATGCCATCATCCACTTCCTTCTGCACTGTCTGTTTGCCCAGAAAAAGATGCAGTAATCATCCTTCAAAGTTACATTGTAAGTTTTCAGTGCCCTGTGGGTTATTTGCTGAAACGAGTGCTTAGGAGATTCTCAATTCTGTGAAAGACACACTATGGGCTTCCCGAAACTTGATGGAATTTAAAAAATGCTGTATAAAATGTGGGAAAATTGTGATATGTGAGAACCCAAGATGGAAGCATATTGTTTCAACATGAATGGGGAGGCTGCTAAATGGACCATGGTCCACCTGCTTCCCTTGGTCCGTTTTGTTCTTCTATCACTCATATAAGCGCTGCCTCTACTTCATAGTAGACCATATGCATCTGGAAATGGTTGATTTTGTCCTCATCAACAACTTATCACAATGACTCATCCCCCGAAGCATTTCATGAGTTGTCATTCACTTTACAAATCTCACGCAACTGTGCAAAGGGCCGTTGCAATGCCAGTTATTGGTTATTTATTTATGAAACTTGCAGAACTGCTGAACTGCTGGTATTCAGCAACTTGAGGTATAGAATCATAGAGAGAGCAATAAAGCTACAGGACAGATACAGGCACACCAAGCCTGTGCCAACCATCAAGCACCAAATGTTATTACCTGTATTATTCTCCTCCTATACCCAGCAACACCTGCCTCAATTCTATGATACGATATGATACGATAGAACTCTATTTATCCCAGGAGAGAAATTGACTGATCTGTCAATAGTCATAAAACACATGATACATGAAACATGAAGTTAAAGTGATGAGTGGAAGGGATTGGGGATCTGCAAAGATTTGGAGAATGATGGGGGTGAGGGGAGTCAGTCTAACACCCACGACAGAAGGGGGAGAAGTTTTACAGTTTGATAGCCACAGGGAAGAAGGGTCTCCTGTGGCGTTCTGTACTGCCTCTTGGTAGAACCAGTCTGTATTCTATATTAATTTGTACACTCAGGGCAATTTAGTAAAGTAGTAGTTAACTAACCTGACACAATTCTAACATTTGTAGAGTAATGGAAATACTGATTTGGATTTGATTGATCTCAGAAACTTCATGAAAGCTTCATGAAAGTTCCTTTGCCATATGTGAGGATGACATGCTTTGTACATCATTTGTTTTGGTCTGGGCAAGGCTGCTTTTGCAACGCCTCTGCAGAGGAACAGTCTGAGATCAGAAGGCAACTCCATCTGGACGGGTTTGGCAACTGGTACTGCATCAACTTGGGTGGCCTACACGATGAGAACAAGCACACGTACTGTACACATGTGGCCTGATCGCACCCACAAGGCACCACAACAACCTTGCAATTGGAGCTGGAGTGCAGAGAGAAGAAGTACAAAGACAGTCAGTTGGTGAGAAATTGCTGAAAATAATAAGTCAAATTGTGCATGGAAGGCAGAGGATTTTTGAATATCTGAAGGGCGTATGATGAACTGTAACTCTAGAAATCTTCATTCTTTTCCCCTCGCAATGTGCTGTTCCTTATTTAACATCACCCAGACATTCATGGAGATGTGTGGAACTGGGATATGGTGGGGAGGGAGGGCACGGATGGAGGTACACACTCACAGGGAGCAGGGATTACAGCGGAGTTTAGAATAATCTTTACAGGGATGTGTCGAACAGGGAAAGGGGAGCAGGAAAAGAGGAGGTGGAGAAACACATTCACAGGGAATAGGGATTATGGGGGGGGGGGGAGGGTTATAATCAGCTCTAGGGAGATGGGGAAGAAGGAGAGAGGTGCTGGAGGAACACATAGACCCAGACCACATAGAGAAGGGATAATAGTAGACTTTCCTTGTTCAGCCTAGGAGCGCTAGCTTGCTCTCAGGAATACTACAAAGTTTGCTATTTCACAATTGCAGTGGCCAAACCGAGCCAAGTAGAGAACTGGCTAGATTAATCCATGTGACCTGGTTTTAATCAAAGTTACAAGGCAGATCTTGCAAAACATCAAGTGGAGATCATGAAGCTGAACCCTAGGGTCATTCCTTCAATTCAACAATGATAAGCAAACAGTGATTTAGCTGGGTTGTTTTCAATAAGGCTTCTCATTGAAGAATCATGGATGACAGAAAGTAATTCTACTCTTGGATTCTAACTGTGCAGAGGAGGCCATTCAACGATTATTTCTGTGCTGGCTCTGTGAAAGGTTAAATGTACGTTGTCCAATTTCCTCAATCTTATGTCAAAGCCTTGCAGTTTACAAAAATATATTTTTCAGGGATTTATTCAATGCCTTTCAAGTGTTATTGCTTTAAGTTTAGAAAAGTGAGAACATCTCAACGAGCAATAGGTTAGTTGATTATTACAAATTACCTCCAAGTGTAGGTATGTGGCAAAGAGGAGATGGGGGACAATGGTGACAGAAAGTAAGTGATAGGGCTACACACAAAACAGGAAGGGGGTTTGGAATCTCCTCCGGTGAGAGTAGAAGCAAGAATTTAAGTATAATCTTCAGCCCAGGATTGCAGAAACTGGGCAAGTATCTGGCCAAAGCTATATTTGATAGAATTAAGTGTATAATCATGTAATGATTTACCTAGAACAATCTTATCTATCTAATGCAAATGATAGGTTCAATAATAGCTTGGAACAGCTTGGACAAATATTATAAAGCATATATATTCTTGATTTCTTATCTAAAACTGCGCAGATAATATCTGAATGAATAAATATTTTTATTAGAAGACAGCACGGAATGAAGAAATGGTATTTTTCGTGGCTGGGTGCTGTCTGGAGCAGCGCACACTGATGTAATGGCCCAGGCTTTGCTGGATCTTCCAGGCAGTTCTGCATGGATTTGCAGACATCCATCCAGAAATGCAAGTAAACTCAGGATTTTACTTCGGAGTCACGTGAGTGACTACGTGAAGAAGCCCACCAGGACGCATGCGTGTCATATCGCTACACGCATTGCGAAACGTCAGACGCGGTGGAATGACGTTCCCCCGCAGCAGCAGTTTCAAAGCCGCAACTTGCAGGTAAGAGTTTACTCTGCGGTCTTTTTTGTTTCCATTTCCAACTACAGATGGGAACATGGACAAAACAAAGAAGACAAGGTCTGCGACAAAGCTGGTGAGGGAGGACCGCGGAGCAGCGGGCAGCCAGCAGCACTTGGATCACCGATAGTGGGATCAGCTGTGCCCGATGTCGCCTCTGCACCGGCCAGATCCACGCGGCCGGGCGGTAAGGCCAGACAAAAAACAAACAAGGTCGTGGACACAGAGGAGTCCGACTTTGAACAACCGCGGGCGGCCAGCGACCGTGAGCACTGGAGCCGGATGGAGCGGTGTGTGGAGCATTTGCTCCAACGTGACAGACTCCGGGAGATGGAGTCGGGTCACAGTGGGCCCTATGATAAACCCACAGCAGTACCTCTTGAAGGGCTGCACAGTGCTTCTACCTCATCAGAGGGGAGCACTGCGGGTCAGTTCTGGGCTGACCTGGAAGAGGGGTCCACAGAAGGAAAGACAAGCATGCAAGGGGTGCAGGAACGAAAGAACCTACTGGACATGGTGTCCAATTTCATACAGCCAGACCAGACTGGTCAAAATCTGGAGCCAAAGCTAGCTGCCAGTATAGACTATATGCCTCTAAACCAGTTACAAGAACAGGCTGTACTGGACACCACATCAAGACACCTGGCACCGGGCAACTGCATATCCCTGAATGTTCCAATAGTAAACACCTGTATATGGAAACACATTGGAATAGGAGTCAGAAGTATGGACGTCAAATTACAAAAACCCTGGGACTAATAAAAGGGACTCCATCAAAAACCCACTACAGCCCAAGACAGCACCCCTACACACCCACCAGCAGAACAAGAATGACTGGTGAAAGCTCGAAGGCCCGATACTCAAAACATGAGTCTTTTTAAGGCCATGGCCCAGGCCGGCCTTCTTGGAAGATGCGCGGACCTCCAACGCCAACCAAACCACAAATCCAGACACCAGCGCAACAACAGCAGCCAAGAACCTACAAAAAGAAGTAAACCTGCCACTGGTAACTATGGAGGTAGGTGGGTCTGGTTCCCTACAAAATACAGGGAGCATGGAGGTTGGTGGGAGATTACACTCTTTTCTGAATGCATGGAGCATGTTAACAGCCGATACTTACATCTTAAGCAGTATCCAGGGATATACAATAGAGTTTATACACAAGTACAGCCCTCCAGTTCACCATATACCGAACCGAATGTTCGTGCTTTCTGATAAAGAAAAATCAGAAGCGCAAGCTGAACTAGAGCGGCTTTACGTAAAAGGTGTAATTGAGCAAACTCAACACGAACCATTAGAATTCGTGTCCAATATATTTACCAAAAACAAAAAAGATGGTGGTTATTGCATCATCATAGATCTGACAAAATTGAATACATTTGTACAATATATTCACTTCAAAATTGAAACCTTTGTTACTGCTAAACAATTAATTTCCAAAGGTTACTTCATGGCCAGCATCGATTTAAAAGATGCTTACTATTCAGTGCCTATACGAGGAGACCACAGATGTTACTTAAAATTCAACTGGATGGGACAACTCTGGCAGTATAAAGCACTGCCAAATGGGTTATCATCAGCCCCAGGCTGTTCACAAAAATTTTGAAACCAGCCCTAGCGTTTCTACGAAAACAAAAACACATGGTCATGGCATATTTAGATGACATACTCATTGTGGGCAAAACTTTGGAATTGGCCAAACAAACCGTAACAGCCACAAAAGAGTTATTTGAAAAACTGGGATTTATTATCCATCCAGTTAAATCTAAACTAACGCCTTCCACTACTATGGACTATTTGGGGTTCACCATTGACTCAGTTCACATGTTGGTGACTCTGCCTAAGGAAAGGCTAGAGATTTAATAGAGGCTTGCAATAACCTCATTGACATCAGCAAACCATCCATCAGATTGGTAGCAAAAGTAATTGGCAAAATGGTGGCTGCCTTTCCAGCCACACAATTTGGACCTCTACATTACCAAAACTTACAGAGAGCAAAAATACAAGCACTCAAAATCAATGCAGGTCACTTTGACAGACCTATGAAACTACCAATCAAAGCTAAAATGGAACTAAAATGGTGGATAGATAACATCTGGCTTTGTTCCAATCCAATCATTGTCAGTAATCCTTCCATGGTACTACAAACTGATGCCAGTGCACTTGGGTGGGGAGCCACCAATACCATCACCAGCTGTGGAGGTAGATGGACTACTCAGGAGGCATCATTATTACTCACACTGGGCATAAACTACCTGGAAATGTTGGGTGCATTCCATGGCCTAAAGTCATATTGTACTGGGTCATAACACCAGCATGTTAGACTACAGATAGACAATACCACCATGGTAGCATACATTAACCACATGGGTGGAAACAAATCGACATCATGTGACAATCTGGCTAATACAATTTGGCAATGGTGTACCCAGAGAGATATTTGGATATCAGCCACTTACCTACCAGGAAGACTAAATTTAGTGGCAGACACCAGGTCACGCAAATTTAATGAAAACACCGAATGGATGTTGAATAAAAAAGTATTTGCTAATATTACAGCAAGATATGGAACACCAGATATCGACCTATTCGCATCCAGACTTAACCACCAGTTAACAAATTATGTTTCTTGGGAACCAGACCCTGGGGCAGCGGCGACAGATGCATTTTCGCTGCATTGGGGGAAATTGTTTATTTACGCATTCCCTCCTTTCTGCCTCATCACTCGGGTATTAAGGAAAATACAACAAGACTCTGCGTCTGGTATTTTGGTAGTACCCGATTGGCCTACTCAACCATGGTTCCCAGTGGTACTAAACATGGTATTAGAACCATGTATCACCATCCCACATAGACCAGATTTATTGCTACATCCCGTAACAAGGGATAGCCACCCATGCCATAACCATTTGAACTTATTAATTTGTAGAGTTTAAAAACACCTCTACTACAACTGGGACTGACGGACCGAACAGTGAACATGATCTCGGCGGCCCAAAGACAGTCAACCAAAAAACAGTATCTGGTCTATATCAGGAAGTGGGAGATGCATTGTCACAAAAACAACATCACCCACAGAGACATGAACATCCCGTCTCTTCTGGAATATCTGGCAGGCCTCCACTATGATGAGGGGCTCAGTTACAGTGCCATCAACTGCGCCAGAAGTGCCCTATCGACTTACCTATGGCAGGGGACAGAGCGTTACTCTGTTGGGACTCGCCCACTGGTAACAAAACTTATGAGGGGAATTTTTAATACCAATCCCCCAAGAACCAGGTACTCCCAAATATGGGATGTAAGTATTGTCCTGAAGATGCTCAGGAATTGGTCTCCAGCAACAGCTCTGTCCCTACACAGACTGTCATTAAAAACAGTCATGCTAATGGCATTGGTCACGGCACAGAAGGTACAGTCACTGCATAAACTAAGACTGGACAACATGACTTCCTCAACTGAAAATATTACGTTTCATATCTATGAATTAGTAAAGCAGAACAGACAGGGATCAGCAGGCCTCAATATACAATTTAGGTCATACCCAACAGATGACCGTCTCTGTATAGTAAGACATTGTCGTTATACATGGAGAAAACGAAAATCATAAGTGGCAATGAGAAGGCATTTCTGGTCAGCCACAAGCAACCACACAAAAGAGTGACGGTCCAGACCATCTCAAGATGGCTGAAACAGGTGCTAACACAGGCTGGGGTGGATACTAATATTTTAAAATCTCATTCCACCAGGGCTGCAGCTACATCGGCAGCAATACAGTTGGATGTACCAATGGACCAAATCCTCAAGGCAGCAGGATGGTCAGGGGATAAAACATTCCAACTATTTTACAACAAACCAGTAATGAAACCTCGAACGTTTGCAGAAACAATTTTAAGTTCTGTAAATTAATTTAAACCCATAAAAAGGGGTTATAACTTTGTGTTAATAAATTTTATGATTTCAATGTCAAATTCATGTCCAAATTATGTTAACACAATTCCTCCTACAGTCATCAAGGCAGACGTGATGCATGGACTCGTTTCCACGGCATGAAATCACAGAGCTTTAAAATCTTCACGTAGTCACTCACGTGACTCCGAAGTAAAATAGTAAGATTAAACGAGAACTTACCAGTTTGAAGTTTGATCTGTATTTTATGAGGAGTTACGATGAGGGATTACGTGCCCTCCGCTCCCACCCTTGATCATATACTCAACTGGTATCTCTTCTCTAATCTTACTATGTTTAGTCATTACAGTTATCTGTGATTTCACACCGCTGCTTTGAAGAATGACACGCATGCGTCCTGGCGGGCTTCTTCACGTAATCCCTCATCGTAACTCCTCATAAAATACAGATCAAACTTCAAACTGGTAAGTTCTCGTTTAATCTTACTATTAATGCTGGGATACAGGAGTCTTAAATGTGCTGGCCAATTACTCTGCTGTGCCCCAGTGGAACCCAACAGGAAGTATCATTCCTTTTATCCTGAATGGTCAATCTTTTATTCTGAGTGTAATGTGTGGCTTTACTCACCCAAAGCATAGAAACATCAACTCCATTTCTATCTTGTCAATTCTCATAAGCATTGTGTGTGTTTAGGCTCTAACCCATTCATTTAGTCTTGCAAAGCAAAGCACCATATCAATACTGCCTCATTCATCACTATATCTCCATGATTCAACCCTCGCCTTCTAATCCATTCATGCACTGACACCTTTTACCTGTTTGTGACTGTGAAGTATTTACTTATCTCAGTTCAACTGCAACCACTTTCATGCCTCTACATATTCCACTTGCTTTTGAGGGAATTCATTCATACAGCCTCAAAACCATCTCTCTTGTACCCCAATGATTATGTTCATTTATGTGTCACAGAATCCATGTGAGAACTTCTTAGGAAGTCCTTCATGATTGAAGATGACTTGCTTCCATTCAGGTTCTGTTGGTTCTGAGATGACTGGGGCCAATAGAAACATAGAAAATAGGTGCAGGAGTAGGCCATTCGGCCCTTCGAGCCTGCACCACCATTCAATATGATCATGGCTGATCATCCAAATCAATATCCCATACCTGCCTTCTCTCCATACCCCCTGATCGCTTTAGCCACAAGGGCCACATCTAACTCCCTCTTAAATCGAGCCAATGAACTGGCCTCAACTACCTTCTGTGGCAGAGAATTCCACAGATTCACCACTCTCTGTGTAAAAAATGATTTTCTCATCTCGGTCCTAAATGACTTCCCTCTTATCCTTAAACTGTGACTCCTTATTCTGGACTTCCCCAACATCAGGAATAATCTTCCTGCATCTAGCCTGTCCAACCCCTTAAGAATTTTGTAAGTTTCTATAAGATCCCCCCCTCAATCTTCTAAATTCTAGCATGTACAAGCTGAGTCTATCCAGTCTTTCTTCATATGAAAGTCCTGCCATCCCAGGAATCAGTCTGGTGAACCTTCTCTGTGAGAACTGTGTGGGAACTGTATGGGGCAGGAGGAGCTCAATGGGGTAGGCAAGTGGGTAATTTGTGAGAAAGTGCGTTCCTGCTGCCACTGACTCAGGGCTTCTGTGTGTTCCCAGTGTCATGCTCCTTCTCCGCTTTGAGCATTCCCAGGGCAGAGATTCCTGGGAGTCAGTGGGGATGTTACCTTTATCCAAAGATAGAACATCCTTGAATCATTCTTCTGTCTACTTGGCAATTTATTTCTATGTCAATGCTTAGAATTAGATTGTTTGTTCTGGGCGTCCGGTATTGGGCTTGGTCTGCCCAATGCAGCTAACTGAGAGTACTTAGGGTCTCAAGGGTGGCAATGTTGTCTTGGGAAAGGATACTGATTTGTGGCGTCCATCCTCAAATGAACTTGGAAAGTTTTGCAGAGTCCATTACTAGTATTTTCCTAGTGCTTTGAAATGCCTGCTGTAGGTAGTCCAGGTCTCAGAAGCATGCAGGAGGGAAAGGCTCACTGCTGCATGGTAGATTGTGAGTCTTCTGCTTGGTCTGAAGTCTCAGTCTTCAAAAATTCTTCTGCTCAATTGACTAAAGACTGTGATGGTGCATTGATGTAGATGGCGAATTTCATCATCAATGTCTGCCTTGCCCAAGAGGTGGATCCAGAGACATGGGGAATGGTCCATGCTAAGTCTCTTGATTTCAGTCACACCATTTAATCCTTGGAATCATGTCCTCTTCAGCAATTATTTTCAATGAAAAGAAAAACAGCTCCCTTCATCTTTTAGAATCAAGCCCCCACAATGTCATATCTCTCCCGCCTGAACAGTCTCCAACAATAAGAGTCATTCTAAAATTCCACCAGCAACGTTCATGTGCAAGACAATGACCAGCCTTCCCACATTGTTTATGAACGTGCCTAGAATTGAACTTTTGTATAGTGGCAATGTTGAACATTTTAAGATTGTGATCATCCCAAAATCTTTTACACATTTCCTAAATAAAGACCTGGCGGTGTAAGGGATGTTGAAGTGGAACAGTGCACTACTAGCGGAGCTGTCTTTCAGGTGAGGCATTAGATCAAGACCCTGTCTGCCTTCTGAAATTCACATTTAATTTAAAAAGTTTGGAAAACAGCTTTTCTGCCTTGACTGAAGGCAGACATCAATTATGAAAATCACCATCAGCTTCTGTGCACCAGCACAGCCTTTGGCTCCCCAAGGAAATGGATGTCTTGAGGATCAAGGCTTCACATTCAGTACAAAGCTCACAATCTACTGCGTTAATTTATCCCTGAGTTCCTGTGCACTTCTAAGACTGAATACCTATAGCATGCACCTCAAGGCACTGAAGAGAAACTACCAATACTATCTCCTCCAATTCTATCCGTAGGATGAGCCAAACAATGCCATCAATCGCACAAAGCCAAATGTCCCAACCATGGAGATAATTATACCCATTCAGCTCTATTATGCAGGCCATGTTGTTTGAATGTGTGACACCTGATTTCTGACATAGATACAGTACGTTCATTCACTACAAGGTTTGCAAAGGAAAGGGTACAAGGATATTCTTCTTGAAAATTCTAACATCCTCAAATTCATGTGAATCCCTGTCATATAGCCTATCAACATAGAGTAGGAGCTACAGCATAACACCAAGAATCTCTCATTCAGTCACTGGTGCCCGGCGAGCAGCAGAAAGAACTTACACCAACACAGCCAGCCGGCCATCCCAGCTCTGCCATGTCTGCAGCAGAATAGAAGTGTAACATGCTCAATCCTACAAACGAGGAGAGGCAACAATAATCTCAAAGCACATTTCCATCAAGGCAGAAAGGCATTCAATCCTCTTGTTTTGGATAATATATATTCCTCAGATCACATCACTAAGACAAATTCTCTGGTCATAATCATATTCCAGTATCTGTGGAGTTTCTTGTGTCTCCATTGTATTTGGATATAACCATTTTGGCATCAATGCAACATTGATGTGAGGCAAATCACCTGCACTGCTACCTTGCATCATCACAGTAACAGACTTCCATTGCCTGTTGAACACTTGGGAATTTCTTGATGTTATGAGAAAAGTTACATAAGCACAAGTTTTTTAAGTTCTGTAGCGTTCCTACTCCCAATGTACTCATTCTGAGTGTCCCCACGCATTTTAATTCATGTAGGGGAATAGCTATTCATATAATTAGTCGTACCATTGTACATAGGACTGGAATTTCTAAAATACCGTGTAGGCTGTTGATCAGATGAAAAATACAATGTTCTTCACATTATTAAATTTTGATCAGCGGGTCATGAAAGAGCGACTAGAAAGCATTTAAACAGATTCCCTTTTTCAATCAATCATCTCTGGAGAAATTTCTTAAATCTTGTTATTTTAATATGCCTCAGCTCAAATGCTCAAGTAATATTGCCCTGGAGAAAATAATTTATAAGATGGAAATATAGGACTATCACAATTTGAAATAGCCTTTCACTGGCATCCTTAGGCCTCATGAGAATAGAACAGTGAGCAGCAGATTTAAACACAATGTGGTGATGGCTGTAGAGCAGGGTTACAATTCATCTCACTATCCTTGGTGAACTGAAGAGGAGGAGATCTCTGCTCACATCTGATGGTGTGTGTGTGCGTGTAGACATCTGGAAGGTATGCAGAAGCACAAACCAAGCTATGCACCTCAGAGAGATAAGTGGTTTCCACGAAGACCAGCTGCAGGAGTGTGGTGATTGAGATGGTTGATGCCAAGTGCCAGGGCACCAAGCAGCAACTTCTATCTCATCTCTGGTCCCCACCAAAATGGCCCAATCAGCCACCTCAGAACCAGACTAAAAGTAAGTTACCCTAAATCCCGAGGTGCCACCTACAAAGGAGTGGGGGGAAGAAATACCATTGAGGCAACAGGAAAAAAAGTAAAGGCAGCCTTGGCGCTCTGCTGGACTGATTGTAAGACACTGGCAGGGACACTATTTACACCAGTGAGGTGCTTGCGTATGGTCACAGACAGCAGCAGTGCATAATTATTTTCTTACAAACATCAACAAGGCCCTTCCAATAGTCCCTGACAGCAACTAGTCCAATAAATTAATCAAGCTGCAAGCCCATGCAAATGCCATTTAAATACAAGAGTGTTTTAATAGACAGTTTACAAAACAATGTCAAAGCAAATTATACAAAAGCAGAACTGATATTTAATTCCCCATCAGCATTTTAAAAAGTGTCAGGAAAGTTGTCTGGAAAGAAAATCCAATTGACATTTGTTAATTTATCATTTCTCCTGTGATAAGCCACCACTTACACTTCACATATATAACAAACTTGTTAAGAATCATGTCATGCTATATCTTTCACGTCTCCATTGCATTAGATCTAAACAGGCTCCTAATTACGATCACCAAGCTTCTTGTAACGTGCAGTCTTCTCTGATTAATGAATTTGGCAGTCTCTAGCTGTCCTCTGGAGCCTTCAACTCTGCTTCCAGCCAGCTGTCTCTGGCCAAAAACAATGACAAGCCTCTCATCTAATCTGAGCTGTGTGAAACCACTGCTAACTTCGATGGTAGAAAGACAACACCACACATCATGCATTGTGTTCTCCCCTGACAGCCCTCACCCGGATGTGACCCTGGTTCAATCCTAAACTTGGTTGCTGCTTTTGTATGGGATCCCTACAATCTCCCTATGACCTCTGAGGGTTTCCCAAAGACATGCAGGTTGGTAAGTTAATTGTCCCGTGTGAAATGACAGAATCTGTGGAGAGTTAATGGAAAGGTAGAGGGAATAAATTGTAAAAGTGTAAATAGCTGCTTGATAGTTGGTATGGACTCAGGGATCTGTTTCTGTGTAGAATGACTATGCTACTGTGTGCAAGTGAGTCGGTCAGTACTGAAACTCAGAGGTGCAGCTTGCAGATCTGCTGCCTCGCAGCTCCAATGACCTGGGTTCAAGAGTTTGCAACCTATTCCCTGTGACCACATTAGTTCCTGCAGGTGTTCTGGTTTCTACCCACATCCCCAAAATGTGTGGGTTGAAAGGTTAATTGACTGGTGTAAATTGGCCCTAGTATGTAAGTGAGTGATGGAATCTGGGCAAAGTTGATGGTAAATGTTAGGAGCATAAAATGGGTTCGGGTAGGTTTACTATAAAAATGGGTGTTTGTTAGTCGTTGTGGACTCTATGGTCTGAAGAGCCTATCTCTGCACAGTATCTCTCAATGGCTATGACTGGGACATCACTAAATCATTCCAACCACTCCTTAGGCAGCCAATCAGGATTAAGGATGAGCCTCGACCCAAAACGTCACCCATTCCTTCTCTCCAGAGATGCTGCCTGGCCCGATGAGTTACTCCAGCAATTTGTGTCTGTCTTTGATTTAAACCAGCATCTGCAGTTCTTTCCTGCACTTCAAATATTATGTTCTTCAAGCCGGCAGCAAGCCAGCAATCTCCGTATAAAGTCCAACCATTGGATCATTTAGGGCATTGCAGATTATGCACTGGCCAGAGCAGTTACTGCTTCACTCTCACTGCATTGATGAGTGCTTTGCATTGGAGGGCGAAACCTCTCCATTTTTACTCTGCGCTATTCTGCTTTGTGTTGCTGCTGTTTTCCAAGTTTGCACAAGAGAGGAAGCACTCGATGTGAGCATTGCCCTGCGGGACGAAGTAAAGCCTGCCCTGGCTGCAGTGGGCATATCCAGCACCTTTCCCAATTTGGTAAATAACCAGAAAATCTGGGAATCAACCGTCCAGAATCAGTGGGAAGAGAAACAGAGTTACTGATTCAGGTTGGTTAGCTCTCATCAGATCAGCTGCCTCAATTAAAACACATCTCTGCTTTGAAAACAAATAAAATAATAATTTATCTCTCAGGGTTTTGATGTGAGGAAGACTCATGCCAATTCTGTTTCTCTCTCCACCTGTACTGCCTGACATGCTGAGTATATCCAACATTCTCTGTTCTTATTGCAGATTTGGGCCACAAAGTGGTGCAGCAAATAGAGCCTCTGTCTCATATCTCCAGTAACCTGGGCTGATCCTGACCTTAGTCACTGTCTCTCTGCAGTGTGTACGTTCCCCCCCCCCCCCCCCCCCCGACATTGTCCTCAGGGAGCTCCAGTTTACCTCAGCATCCCAAAATATGGGAGTTGGTGGTTACCAACTTTAAAATGTCCCTAGGTTGTTGGTAAGTTGTAGAATCTAGGAGGAAATCAAGGGAAAGTGGGGGAGAATAATAAAATTAGCTTACAGTGATGTAAGATTAGTGTAAACAGGCAGTTGATAGCCAGTATGTCCAATAAGCTAAAGGGCCTATTCCTGATTTAATTCCTCACACGTTGTTCTTCTCTCAAACTGTATCACGGTTTTTGGATATCAGGATTTGGATTCATCTTCATGAAACCAAGAATCAGATATTTTTAACCTCATATTTTAAGGACACTTGGCCTGTCAAGTCTATGCCAGCTCACAATGCAATCTAATTAGTACAATTTGCCCACAATGTACCCTTACTCCCATTAGCTCACCAATGTCTCTGCCATTCCACCTTTATTAACCATATAACAATTACAGCACGGAAACAGGCCATCTCGACCCCTCTAGTCCGTGCCGAACACATAATTCTTGGTAGTTTGCAGAGGCCAATTACCTTCTCAGCTCATATGTTTTTGGAATGTGAGAGGAATCCCCTCTTGTACTCTATGGTCTCAGGAAGGACATGCACACTCAACACAGACAACCGGCTATATCAGGATGGAACCTGGGCCGCTGGAGCCATGAGGCAGCTGTACTACTCGATGCACCATTGTATTGTCCAACAAATTTGTTGTAATCTTCAATGTACCACAGCAGCCTCCTCTGAGCTGCACCAATAGAGGTTATCGTCTTGAAACTTGAAAATTGCATTATTCTTGGGGAAGCAACTTGAGGATAAGGACTGGTTCAGAGAGTGGAGAGAGAGTGAAGCAAATGGATTGAGAACCAAAGGAAAGGATTTGAAATTTTGGGCAAAATAGATAAGAGGCTAATGGGCCTGACCCACAGGTGATTTTTCAGGCCACTGCCGGCGACTGTCAAGTTGCCGGCAGTCGCCTGAAAAACCAGCAACTGGAACGGCGACTGTCAGAGTGGAACACACACACACACACATTGCTTCCTTCACCAGCCCGTTATGCAGGTGGGGGACAGGGCTGTCTGAGTGAAATTCACATGGTGCAAGCCAATGTGATACAGACACACACCACAATGAACAGGAAGGTTGGCGCTGTAATTAAGACGGCTAAAGCACAGTGAGTCCTTTAAAATAGAGGGGGGGGTGGAGAGGGGAGAAGGGGGGAGAAGGAGTGGGGACAACTTTTAAGAAGCCTGAGATACACGGCCGTGAAGCTCGGCGGACAATTACATTACCAGTCGGTTATCCTTGGTTCTGAAAAATACTGCTTACGTTTTTTTTCCAATGAGCCAATGGAATTCACCAGTCAGCACGGGCTACAACCTACAAGAACCTTCGAGAACCTTTGACCTCCTAGCAACCTACAAAATCTCGCTACTCTTCATGGCCGCTTCTTTCGAGTCGCCGCTAACTTTTGAAAAATTTGCTGCGACCATAATGAGGCCGCGACTAGTTCCCAGAATGCAGGAACTCCTCACGACCATGAAGGCGACTCCCCGGTAACCACCTGTGAATGTGGCGATCATGTGGCGACTGCATAGTCTCCTGTAGTCGCCTAAAAAGTTGCCTAAGTGGGACAAGCCCATATGGCAAAGAAAGCTTTTGTTTTTATATCAACCGGGATTTGTTTATAATAAGAACTTACTGATATAAAGATGCTGGAAATAAAATCAATCGGTGCTTTCTGAAGGGAGATGGCAATACCTGAGTGAAGAATGAATGCGAGAATGGGATGGATGGGATCGCTCTACTAGCAGCTTGTATTGACATGATGGGCCAAATGGCACACCTCTGTATTGCAATGATTCTATGATTCTACATCTAAATCCATCTCTATATTCTTTAATTCTCTTCTCACTCATATGCACTTCTAACTTCCCCTTAAAAATATATTTTTCATAGCCCAAAGGCATCCTTTACATTTGTGCGAACCAGAATCTATGTGAGATGTTGATTGGCAAGCATAACAATGCAAAATGTTTCATGTAAAATGCAGGAACTCAAATGAATTTGGGACTATTGGCACTTGACTGCCGACATTAGATATCTTCTGCTGTGAACCTGCACCCCATTACGGATGGATTGAAGCAGCAAATTCCATTTGAGTTAAGTCGTGTACACTCAGCAGAGCGAAACCGCCATCTCTTCAGTCTGAACTCAATTGAATTAACCTATGCCTCAATGTGGATGCGAATATAAAGATACCAATGTAAGCTGCCACGTCTGAATGCCGCATGAGCAAGATAAAAGGAAACACAAATGATAATTTTAATAAAATTCTAAACCATTAGTAGGAAAGAAATCACAACTCATAAGAGTTAGTTGTACAATATCTCTAAGGATGATAGTGATGACTATAACCAGGTAATGAAATGGTTAAGTTCTTTATGTAAACAAGCAGAATATCTGGCAACAGGCTGCTTAATTAAAAAGTGTTTCAAATCACTAATACAAGGAAAAACAGAACTGCTTGCAGGGAAAGCATTCCACATTTAATAACGTGCACAAATGGTCAGCAAACGCACAGCTACACTAAAGGAAAAATTCAAGTGCTGTTATTCTTCACAAATCTTTAAGTCCATCAGATGATCTTGGGCAAGTTATGCTTTGTTCTGTGTACTGGTGCAGTCAGTATTATTGGCATCTGCTTGCTCATTAGCAATGTGAAGAACAGTCTAATTAGGGTACAAAAGCAATATGGTCCCGTGCATCAGCCATATTGTTTGTCACTCCATCGCAGAAACCAACATGTCCTGCTGGGAGAATACTGTCCTGTTCTCACTCCCTTTCATCAGTGTTGGGAAATAACCTCAAGCATACAGATGTTATAGAATTAAATCCAAAAGGATTTCTCATTATTTAATTTAATGTTGACGCATATTTTAAATCTAGATGATGAAAATGGCTACTGTTAGATTTCTTTGCAAAAGGATGATATGTTGTTGGAAACTAGCTGGCTGCACATTTAAAAATTAAAGGATCTCCTTCATAATTCAAAATTCAGTGCTGAAATACCTCAATCAAGGCTGCCCTCCATTTACAAGGAATGGCAGTATTTACAGAGCAGGAATAGGTTGTTTGACCTACAAGCTTAATGCGCATGTCTCTCTTCTTCAAAAACACATCATCCTACATCTTTCTCCCTCTTGTATTTATCTAACTTTGCCTTAAACTTATCCTTGTTATTCAGCTCACCCATTTGTTCCTTTGATTTGATCAAGCTGCTGCATAGCTGCATAGCATTGTGGTTGTCTACCACTGGGAATTTGGCACTTGGCAGATTGCAAGGTCAAACTGGCATCACCATGGAGGTAAATTCCTTGTCCTCCATCAGTAGCTGCCAGTTATACGCCCTTCCAAAACTCCATTACAATTACATCAATGAAATTGTGAAATTGCAGTGCAAAATGAAGCCCCAGAAAATGAGCATGTCTGTGACGATGATGAATTTCTGGGCACAAGCAACCAGTATCGGTCTAAAGCACGAGTAGAATCCTCTCTGCATTGCTCCAACATACAGTATTAGCTGCATGCTGATTTCAGCACAACATGCACTTTTCTATCCTGTTATTATTACGAGTATATATTATGTACTATTAATATTATGTACTGTATTATGTACTACACGAGCACAGCTTCCTCAAGGTTTGCAGTGTTCTGGAAGAATTGAGAAAATGCCAATGGCATAATAATTCAATATTCCAAAGGAAGCAATGAGAAGACTGGAAGAGAAAAATCCAATGGATATTGTCCAACTGGATTTCACAATAAGGCACTTTCCATTGCTTCACAAGATGGAATCCGTGGCATTATTAGGCACCAGATACAGGATTGGGAATAAACTCTGACAGGTTATAGCTAATGCATGCAGAGTTTCCTGTAGGGGTGTTATTAGTGGTGTCCCCCTATAATCAGCCCAAGGTATGCAGTTCCTCCTGGTGTCCTTTAATAACCTGGCAGTGTGGAGTAGAACGTTGGCAGACAACACCATAATTACGTCAAGATGAAGCCTGGCTGTCTGATCCAAGCCAAACGGGTGTGACTGTGTATTATAGTAGTACATTTGGGTTTGGATTAGGACTGGTCCTGCTCTGCTAACCAACTCAGTACTTTATCCAGCTTAGTATTACTGCACAGGTTATCAGACTGTACCAATGGCAGCAGAAATGCAGCACATCTCTTTGGGGATACACGGGGTTTGGTTCAAAATGGCTGTAGTTGGGTTGTGTTTTATATCTCAGCAAACCTACAGTGCACATAGTAGGATTGTGGCAAAGCAGTTTATGCTGCAAAAACTAGTCACTACATCATAGCAGCAAACCTAGGGGTCTGTAAGCAGTTGTGCCCTCATAGTTTCCCATCAATTCGTACAGCATGGATTCAGACTCATCAGCCCACCAGGTTGACCATCAACTGCCCATTTACACCTATCCTACGTCAGTTGTAAGTTATTCCCCCCTCAGATTCTATCACTCAACTAAACCAGGTACAATTTATCGTGGCCCAATTATCCTGCTCATCTTTCGGATGAGGAGAGAACCCAGAGCACCCAGGGGAAACCCATTCAGTCACAGGGAGAACATGCAAACCCCATACAGCCAGAATCAAAGTCTGGTTGTTGGAGCTATGGGACAGGAATTCCAGCTGCTCTCTTCAGACATGCAGTGTTAATAATATCAGTGGGCGGTTGATGGTCATCATGTGGTGGGCCAAACAACTATGCTGCCATACAGAGATTTCTGTATGGCAACATAGTGGCATAGTCGATAGAGCGGCTGTCTCAAAGCACCAGAGACCCAGGTTCAATCCTGACCTCAGGTGCTGTCTGTGTGGTAACCGCGAGGCTATCCTCCGGGTGTTCCGATTTAAGTAAGTAAGTAAGTTTATTGGCCAAGTATTCACATACAAGGAATTTGCCTTGGTGCTCCGCCCACAAGTAACAACATGACATACAGTGACAGTTACAAATGACTCAGAAAACACTAAACATTAATAATAATAAAACATTAATGATAAAACACCGTTGATCAAACATGTGAACCAACAAGATACCAGATCAAAGGGAGGCTACAGATTTTTGGCTGTTGAGTAGAGCAACTACTCGTGGATAATAACTGTTTTTACGTCTGGCTGTGGCAGCTTTGACAATCCGGCTAGGGTGTGGCTAGGGTGAGAGGGTTCAGAGATGATCTTGCCCGCTCGCTTCCTGGCCCTTGCAGTGTACAGTTCATCAATGGAGGGAAGGAACAACCTTCTCTGCTGATCGGACGATTCGCTGCAGCCTCCAGGTGTCGTGCTTGGTGGCTGAGCCAAACCAGATCATGATGGAGAAGGTGAGAACAGACTCTACGATGGCCGTGTAGAATTGGACCATCATTGCCTGTGGCAGATGGTGCTCCCTCAGCTGCTGCAGGAAGTGCATCCTCTGTTGTGCCTTTTTGACTGTGGAGTCGATGGTAGCCCCCCACTTAAGGTCCTTGGAGATGATGGTTCCCAGGAACTTAAAAGACTCCACGGATGTGACTGTGGTGTTTTTGATGGTGAGTGGGGTGAGGTGAGGGGGAGCTCTCCTAAAGTCTACAGTCAATTCCACTGTCTTAAGATTATTGAGCTCTAGGTTGTTGCAATGGCACCAGGACGCCAACTGTGACACTTCCTGTCTGTAGGCAGATTCCACCCCATCCTGGATCAGTCCAATCAGGGTTGTGTCGTCCACAAATTTGAGAAGCTTGACAGAGGAGTCAGTGGAGGTGCAGTCGTTGGTGTAGAGAGAGTAGAGGAGAGGAGAGAGTACATAGCCTTGTGGTGCTCCTATGCAGAGCGTTTGCGGGTCCGAGATGTGCTTTCCCAGTCTCACATGCTGCTTCCTCTCTGTCAGGAAGCTGGTGATCCACCAACAGAGGGTTCCATCTACATCCCAAAGACGTGTGGATATGTAGATTAATTGGTCTCTGTAAATTGCACCCATTGTTTAGGGAGTGGATGCAAAAATGGGATAACATAGAATTAGTGTGAACAGGTGATCGATGATCAGCATGGACTCAGTGGGCTTATGGGCCTGTTTCCATGCTGTATCTTTCAATCTTTCAATCAGGCTCATGAACTGAACTGGCCAATGAATACTAAAGAGGGAGCATCCACCGAGATGTTACAAATGCAATGGTAAATGATTAAAGGATCTGTAACTTGTTGGATGACCTTGAACTTGTGTTAGGCAAGCACTCGTGTTTATGGAGTGACTTATATGACCTCTTCCTTTACAACCCCCTTAGTGCTTCCCTAATCATGTCCATAATGTGGGAAACACGGCAGCCAAAGACCCCATGAAGATCACAGAGATCACTGGCCCAAGTTTGTGCTGCGCAGTTGAAAAATAGACACTGGCCCCGACTTAATGCAGTGTTCCCCGGCCCTTCAAAGGGGATCCTTCACCTGAGAGGGCTGTCAAGCCATAATACCATGTAATTTTTTGCATATCTTTCATTCATTTGTCCTATATCACTTTATATCACTGTCCATATGTCTTGTTTCCCTTTCCCCTGACTCTCAGTCTGAAGAAGTGTCTCAAAATGTTACCTATTCCTTTTCTCCAGAGATGCTGCCTGACCCACTGAGTTACTCCAGCTTTTTGTTGGAAACCGTCTATCTTTGGTTTAAACCAGCACCCGCAGTTCCTTCCTACATCTCTGAAAGTTACTGGTTCTTTACTTGCAATCAGGAATGGGAAGAATCCTTTGGTGATTTCTTCATGGACCTAAATTATCAGCATATGATTGCAATTTTACAGATTTGAAGGACTTGCTCAACAGAGATCGCATGATTTGTGGAATAATGGAGCCTAGCCTGAAAGGGCAGCTGCAACAAGAGATAATTGATTTGTGAAAAGGCATAGAAATATAAAACTGCAGAGTATTCAAAGCCAGACTAGAAATGTTTGATCGATAACAGCAGGAAATATATGGGGTGAAGCACAAGAGAAACAGTTGTGTAAAGGACAGTAATGAAGGCTAAATATGCAAAGCAACATGGATAGCTGATAAATAAATGCTCCAGGTGTGGGAAAAAGTGTGTGTGATGTGGATTGGAAAACCATTTCTCCAAACAGTGCAACATAAAGAGGACCTTAAATATTCATGCAGTGGATCAGATGAGCTATGCAGGGACACAGACAGGGTTAAATCAGACAACCATTTGAATACAATGTCCCAGATGTCAAACAAAGTCTTACTGTGGAAAGTACAGTGGGTACTATATCTGCACTAAGATATTGATACAAGTATAACAACAGACACTTCAACCTGACACAGGAGCAACATGCAATGTGCTTTGAAGCAAGCCACTAATCTTGAAGCAATGCAGTTGAAGCCAACCAACATTTGCTATTCAAAAAAGCTGGAGAAACTCAGCGGGTGCAGCAGCATCTATGGAGCGAAGGAAATAGGCAACGTTTCGGGCTATTAATCTACAAGTCTGCACTGAAGTGTGCTAGGAGATGTTCTCTGAAGATGGTGAATGCAGATAATCAAGAAAGATATGGATTTCATTGCAGTGAACAAGATAGATTTCATACCTAAACTTGGAAGTAATGATAGTACAGGTGAAGGGGCTGATAAACTATGATTAGAAAACCAGGAAGATTTCTTCAATGCAACAAATCACTTCATTCAAACAACTCAATAAGAAATGTTTCCGATATTGTAGAGGGATCCCAGAAGTGCTGAAAAGATTTGGAGGACAAAGTGGCACAAAGGCAGCCACACCACTATAGCAGAGATGACACAGCTCTGTCAGTCTAAGGGCAAGAGACCTGGTGAAAATCATGTCCATATCAGGGCAACAACAGATGTGGCAGAAAACATAGTTGGCTCGATAAACTTCAAAACATATGTTCAGGATGAAAGATGAACCATATTAGAAAAACGGGTGCAGTGCACTCTATGGGAAAAGGTCCTTGCCATAGAATGTTGAACATTGAACAGTATAGCACAGTATAGCACAGAAAAGGGCTCTTTGATCCACAATGTCTCAAGAGACTTATATTGCACTAAAGCACATAGCTTGTACAGTTATTTTGAATGGATGTTTTATTTTACTAATCGGTTCTTTTTTTCTTTTTTAAGTAGGGACTAGAATATGTAATATTGTTTTTGACAACTGTATTGATTGTAAAATGCAACCAGTTGTTCTATATGCCTTTGATAGTCTCAGAACTTGATGGAATATCTGTCTATCTTTTAAACTGTTAAAATAATTACCTTCATAATGTATATTTATACATGCCTTTGTTAGTTACGAAGTATCCTGAATTGTCTTAGTGAGTGATTAAGAGAAGATACCAAGACACAGCGATCCCACGTTACCATTGGATAAACTTACTGGATAGAAATGGATTTTGAAATGACCACTTCTATAGAACTAAGAAAGTTTACTCTGGATGGCTCTCATTGCAAAGGGCTCACACACCATGGATTACTAACCCATCAAGCACAATTCCTTATTGAAGGCCAGGACTGATAACTATGACTACAGCTACAAGGTAAACTGCCTACTGTAACCATAAGATAAAGTACATTTACAATCAAAATTCATTTTAAATTACCAAAATGTACTGAATTTCAAAAGTGGTTCTCTCATCTCACACATTATCCTGCCGTTCCATTCTTGGTTCTCTGAACAAAGTAGCCAATAGAGGAAGACACTATCATTGATGCTATCAATTAAGGAAGATATTATTAATAGATATTACTAACAGGGAAAGTATTACCAATGGAGATACTACTATCAATACCACTAATAGGGGAAGATAGCACCAACAGATACCAGGAAATATAGTACCACCACCAATAGGGTAATATAATACCATCAAATACTATCAATAAGGAAATATACTACCAGCAAATAAAACCAATAGTGTAACTACTAATGAACACTATCAGTAGCGTAAGACACTAGCAAGAGACACCACCGATAAGCTGATATAGTATTCACAAATATATAACAGGGAATCACTTTAACTATTTGCCATAATGTTGGTCTCAGATGTGAAGTAAACAAAATGCAATTTGTTCAAGTCAGTCCCTTTAATATTTGTTGTACTACAAGATCTTCAGTTAGCATTCTGCTGGAAAATAGACTGCAGTAAACTGTGTGAAATGAGAATAGACAATAATGCTCATCAAGACTTCAGATGATAAACAAAATTAGCAGGCAATGCGGCAATTCTCTATCCAGATGGTTACGGCGGTTTGCTACATTGCAATGGTCTTCTGTCGAATGAGTGAAGCTTGTAAATTTAACTAATGACAGGAGACTTCAAATGCCGTAAGACAACCATAATGTGTGCAAACTGAATACTTTCCTTCAGACAGCTTGTTACTTTACTAAAATAAAACAAAAGGTGGTTGTGATGAGAAGAATGCAGAGGAAAAGGCAAAATAAAGTATATTCTAGATTAATGTTTCATACAATAATATGTTATTAATCTACAAATTGCAATTTGAAGAAAAAAGGAAATTGAATGACGAGCTGGTGAGTGTGTGAACAGGAATTAGGCAAACTGTGGACTTTGAAATGTAGCCAGCCATAACAGAGAGGTGTATCCAGCAACTTTCAGACAACAAGTATGCATGCAGACATGTATACATATTTGAACACACACAGACACACAGATACACAGGCACACAGATACACAGGCATACACACACACACACACACACACACACACACACACACATACAGGGGAAAAGTATGGAGGGAGCAAAGCAGAAAGGAAAGTACGTTTTTCTGGTTTATAGTGAATTAGGCTTGTGGTTGTCAATGTTGAAGGGCATGGAAATCAAAAATATGTAAAAACAGTCTTTCGAGATTGTCCTGATAGACACCTTTTTCAAACTACCAACTATTTTAATTAACAGATATCAATCATTGAAATAAACAATCTTGTAAACTGGACACAAGATGGTCGCTAAATTGGGCAAGTCCAGAAACCTGGCCTGGTCCTTCACTATAGTTTTGGACATACTGGGGCATTCAACCAACTATTAGCAGAAAGGTAGTGAGGTAACAACTAATGCGGTGATTCAGCATAGTTCTAGCACAGAAGGCTTCCACTTGTACTGACGCACGTTCTTTCAGATAACAATGTGGAAACACAATAAAACTACTAATTCCTCTTACGTTAACATTTACGATCTACTCACCATTTAAATTTCCATTCTTCTTATCAAAGTGAATAACGTCACATTTTCTCACATTATGTGCGTCATCTTCCCAGTCATTCTGATCATGGTGTCCTTTTTGCAGGCCCTCCATATTTCTCTTTCTCAACTTCTGTTTGGCCAGTAACTATCAAAATTTGAAAATGGTGTAAAACCTCCAACGCTTCTTGGAGTCATACTGTGCCAAGAAATTCACTCCTATTCAAGAGTGTCAAGCACACAATCTAATTTTGGGCAGATTATCCAATACTCCCCTATAGGACATTAGTTTTTGGAGGATTAGCTTATTTGACCATCCAGTGGTTCCATGGTTACTCATACTGGTACCAACTTTTCAAACCAGATTGAAATTAATTGAGTTAAAATTCCCTGCCACTGCCTTATTTTCAAATTCATTAATCAAGAAATTGTTATAGAGATGGAAATTCATATAGCATTGAAACAGGCCTTTCACCCCGTCAAGTACAAGCCGACCATTAAACACTCATTAACACCAATCCCACTTTCCCCTCAACCCCTCCCCCGAATATAAACCAGTACATCTTTAGGATGTGGGAGGAAACCTATATGGTCAAATCTATCTCTTCTCTCCAGAGACACTGGCCTTGGGTGCTGTCCATGTGGCGTTTGCATTTTCTCCCTGTGACTGTGTGTGTTTCCCAAAGTTGCTCTAGTTTCCTCCCACATCCCAAAGACACGTAGGTTAGTTGGCCACTGTAAATTGTCCCCGATGTGTAAGTGAATGGTAGTATCTGGGGAGAGTTGATGGGAATATGGGGAGAATAAAATGGGATTTACATAGGTGTAGGGTAAATGGAGTTTGATGGTCAGTATTGACTCAGTGGGCTGAAGAGCCTGCATTACTGCTGTAGGATAGAAACAAAATGCTGAAGTAACTCAGCGGGAGAAGTAGCAACTCTGGAGAGAAGGAATGGTCCTTCCTACACTTACTGCCGTATGACTCTGAATTATATCAATGGGCTCACTGATGTATGCAAGCCATTGTCACACATCAAAATGACCTTCTGCTGAGCCATTCACAACTCTCTGTAATTATGAAAAAACATTGAATCTTATAACAATAAAACCATTCACCATTTAACGGGGAGTTCTTATTCCCTGTTCATTCCCCATATTCCTTTCTAATTATGTAGCAAGTTTCTTTGAAAGCTACCACTGAAACAGTTTACTCTGCTCTTTTAACCACTGATTTGAGATCATAACTGCACACTGCACAATAATATGTTCCTCATCTCATAATTTCCTGGTCTGTCTCCTTTGATAATGATTCTCCCCCAAAGGCAAGCTATGCCACTAACATTCTCTGTTATTCTGAACAGTTCAAATAAATTCCCCTGAACCTTCACAGTCCAAGCTTTTCCAATATCTCTTTATATACATCCTCTCATCAATCGCAACATTCCAGTGAATTGCCCCACAACTATTCTGTAGCTTGGTTATTAATTTTGCTGTTTTACATACACACGTGTACCACAAACAAAGAATATTCACGTTCACAATCTTGCATAGTTAAATGCTTCAAGAAAAATTATAGCCTCCATTTAGCTCCACAAATGGCACTTAATTCCTCGTTTCTGGGAGACGCAAAGAATGGATATCAGTTAGAAAATAAAATAATGGAAACGTTCATTTTTTAATTATAATTTAAAAAGTGGAAAATATTTGAAAGACAAATCAAACTTATCTGTGATGTTATTCATTGCAAATATATAGTGTTCTTGATGAGATGACATCTGGAATATTGTTATAAACTGGTCTCCCTACCTTGAGACGAATGTACTTGGAATTATGAATGCAATGCTGCTTTACATGATGACACATGCAATGGGGTGCAATCCTGCTGCAATCCTGTAAAGAGAGATTACGCACACTGGGCTGAAATTCCTTTGAGTTGAGGTGCTCTCAACAAAACACACAAAGTTCTAACCAGCTGGGATAGGAGCAGGGATGATGCTTCCCCTGGCTAGAATGTGTAGAATCTGGAATCCGAATAAGATGTTGACCATTCAGGAGAGAGACACGAAGAACCCAAAAGCTGTAGAATCTTTGGTATTGCCTAGCCAAAAGATTCAGTCACTGAGTTCATGCAAAACACAAGTCAATGGTATCAGAATATTAAGGGAAATTGGGATGCAAAAAAAGTGATGCTGAGGCATAAAATCAGCTAGAATGAGGGGCAGATTGGCCTGCTTCTCAAGTTCGTGTAAAATATGGAATGCAATGAGCCTTTTGATTAAGAAACAGTAGCCTCAATCTGCCTGCTTTATTTCAAGTTGCTAACTTTGCCTCGGACTATGATATTCCCATTTGTACGAGTATGCAGAGTGTCAGATTTAATTGACTGCACAAACATGAATAGGTGGTTGTAAAAATCCTACCAGAGGCTAATGTTCTCTCAGCAGTATTATCTTCAAGCCCATGCCCAATAAAGATTAAGCAGCAAGAGTAGAAAAGCACCACTCTCGTTTCAGATTGTTTCTGAGATCTGTAAAGATGTTGAACACCATACACTTCACATTCAGAGGCCCTGTTTAAAACGCCCCAGTAGGGAACACAACTTTTAAGATGGGACTCTTGTTCTCTCTGTACAAAAGCATTTCAGATCTAGTTTCACAGAATACTTCAGTTCTAAAACTGTACCCCTCTTCTATAGTAACAAGCCTTATCTTTAACCCCAGTAAATAGAGTTTAGTGAATGGCAAAAGCTTTAAGGAAGAGAATTTTTCCAGTTATTACAGTTCCCAGAGGAGTCAGAACTATTCTGTAGCCTCACAAGTCTGTGTCCTTTCTCTTTCTCCACAACCTTAAATCCAGGTGTTTAGTACTGATTACACATTCTTAACAGAAGCTAATATGATTAATTATGCAGCTTCATTTTCTGAACTACCAAAGTGGAGAGGGATCTCATACACTTCATGACAACGCATTAATATTTAGCTCCCTTTAGAGACCCAGTGCCATTGGTACCAAGTAAATTCAGTCGGGATGAGGAGCTTGACACCTATGATTCATAGTGTTGCTTTGACAGAAGATTTATTAAAATATACAATGCATAAATTCACTGTTCCATATTTGGAAGCAGTGCTGATAAAGGAAATTATCTTAATTATGAAATAACTATTTCCATCCTTGAGCTTCAATGAAAGATGAGGGAAACTTCATAAATCTGGCTGATGCTCTGTGCTGAGTGGTCACAAAGCACAAGTGAAACCACCTGTCTATTTCCTGGATAAATGAGGAGCTGTGACTCGTGGTGTATCTCAGGGACACTGGAATGACACTGGGCCCATTACTGTATCAATGATTTTGATGAGAATGTACAAGGCATGATGAGTAGGTTTGTAGCTAACAATAAAATAGGTGTTATCGTAGAGTGTGAAGATTGTTATCAAGAATTACAGTGGGATTTTGATCAGCTGTGCAAAAGGGCCAAGGAATGGCAAATGGAGTTTAATTCAGATCAGCATGAGGTGTGGCTTGTTGGGAATTCCAACCAGGGCAGGAGCTTCACAGTGAATGGTAGGTCCCTGGGGAATGTTGTAGATCAGGAGTACATCTGCATAGTTCCATGAAAGTGGCATCATAGGTAGATAGGGCAGTGAAGAAGGCTATTGCTGCACTCGATTTAATTTGTCAGGGAATTGAGTCTAGAAGTTGGGGCATCGTGTTACAGTTGTACAACACATTGGTGAGGCATACACTTGGAGTATTGTGTTCAGTTTTGACCACTCTACTATAAGAAAGATGGCATTAAGCTGGAAAGGGTACAGAGTAGAGCTAAGAGGATGTTGCCAGGACACGAAGGCCTGGGTGATATTGAGAGGTTGGGCACGCTATTCCTTGAAAAGTGTGGTAAGCTGAGGTGTGATCTTTTTGAGGTATATGAAATCATGAGGGGAATAGATAGGGTAAATAAACAAAGTATTTTCTCCAGGGATGGGGAATCAAGAACCAGAGAGCAAATGCTTAGGGTGAGAAAGGAAAGATTTAACAGGAACCCAAAGAGCAACCTTTCCACACAATGATGAGCTGCCAGGAGAAATAGTTGAGGCAGGTACAATAATAACATTTGGACAGGTACACGGACAGGAAAGGTTTATAGGGTAAAAGGTACTTGCTTAGAAGAGACATCTGCATTGGCATGGACGAGTTGGGTCGAGGGTCCTGTTTCCATGCTGTATGACTCTATGACAAGCCAGAAATCCATTAACATGTAAACAAATATAGTGTCACTTGGCCTGAGAAATAGATTGTCTTTTACACCCACATTCTCCCAAAGATGTGATGCAAAGACCCTTTCTAAAACCCTGATACTTATACATCAATTCAAATTATCCACAGATCTGTGTTCACTGATCTCCCCAATTCCTTACAGTTCTGAAGCTCAGTTGACTACAGCAAACTGGTAATGAAGATCCCCTTTGACCTTAAATGAGTTAATGTATTATTGATGCTACTGGGAGAACTTGGGGCCATCATCAAGCTTTTTCAGTTAGATTGGGTTAAACAAAAATTATATGACTTGAAGGAGATTATTAATTGCAACTATATGTTGGATATTTGTTCCAGAATGCTATTGAGAAGAACAATGGGGGTATTTGTACACAGCAGGAAAAAGAGCAGCAGTTACTGGGGTTTGTTCATTGGATATTTACAGCATTTTCAAACACATATCATCCCCAGATATAAAGCCCCTTATGAAGATGAGTATTTTCAACCAATCTGCTGAGCTTGCATGGCAGCTAGTAGTAAGAAATGCTCATACCATCAGTGGGCACTAGTGAAGTATAACATTTTCCAATTTATATGGCAATCTGTGCTATGAACATACCATGAGCTTACCTCAAGCAGTTGGCTGATACATCCATCTGAATTTCCGATCTATGTTTTTCTTTTCCAATTATGCAGTACATTATATTTGCATCTGGAAATGACTAGAAAGTCTGATCTGATGCATTCTTGATCTTTGACTTACATTTTGAAGACATGCAGGATTAAAAAGGTAAGCTATTTCACCACAACAAGTAGCAGGTTGGCATTTCCTTAGTACATTTCTCTCAATAAATTTCCAATCACTAAAACTATTGCTGCTCTGATCCTCATGGAAATCACTGGCCACAATCAAGTATGGACGATCAGAAACTCATTTCATCCAAGTTCATCACAAAACAAATGCAACAATCTCAACATTGAAAATCAGAATCTGGTTGAGAATACAAATGCATGGGAAAAGGCCTTTCTGCCCATTGAGTCCACACTGGTTCTTTGCAAGAGCTATTCAGATCTCACCTTAACACTGCAAATTATTTCCTTTCCTTGATTTCCACATTGAATGAAATTATTGTTGGATTTTACACTTTAAAGAACTTCCCTTACAAACACTGCTCTTTTAGTATCTGGCAGAAACAGCAATCCTTTGTAACTGAGCATGAAGGGTAATCTCTCCCATGGGGATTGCTTTGTTCTTTAATACAGCACTGTGGTGAAGAATGGTTTTCTAACATCCGAGCTGGCACTGTAGGCAACAATTGTTCTTTTCTGTTGACAATTGAAATCTTCCTAACTCCACAACAATGAAAAACAAACTAAGAGGAAGGCATTGTTAAAATTCAACAAATAAAATGAGCTATTTTTTTTGTTCACACTGGATTTGGTGCTGTGCATAAGAATAGGGGAATACTTTACGGTGATGCCCTCTGCTCTTGACCATCGGGGAGGGGGGAGGGGTGGGGATAATCATCATATCATAGAGGCCAACGCCTGTGAAACCCAAAGTCTGGTAAGATATCCAGAGCTGATATCCTGCTATAGTCTGATATCCAAAATTAATTAAATTTAAAACATAATTGGTAAATTAAAACAATAGCTTATTCAATTTTAATGAGAGTGGGCAAACCTGGGCAAGCTATTGTTTCAATTTAGTGATTTTAAGCAATGTTAAGATATCCTTACAGAACAGATGGCTCATCAGTAACAATCACCCATGATGGCTGTCTGCTCTGGGCATTTCTATTCTGGAGCCAAATTTAGATAATAGATGGAAATGTTTATCAGTTTCATAACCTTTTCCCTCATCTTCATTTTTCATCTACTTGTGAGCTGAGAACATGGCCAAACTGACAGGACCACAGACATTGCCTCAAGTATACCGAAAAACAAGCAGGACCATCCTAAAAACTTTAGAAACATTGAAAATGATGGTGATCGCATTAACAAAATGACCAACATTTAGTTTTTTTTATGTTTAGGAAGGAACTGCAGATGCTGGAAAATCGAAGGTAGACAAAAATGCTGGAGAAACTCAGCGGATGAGGCAGCATTTGAGGAGCAAAATAAATAGGCAATGTTTCGGGTCGAAACATCTGAAAGTCTGAAGGAGGGTATCGACCCGAAACGTTGCCTATTTCCTTCGCTCCATAGATGCTGCCTCACCCGCTGAGTTTCTCCAGCATTTTTGGCTAACATTTAGTTTTTGCTGTTTTTCTCCCTCCATGTCCTAAAGAAATTCAGTCCTCTACACAACTAGTATGACTCCACTTTGTCTGCCACTGGAGGTTGAGAAACCTTGCAATGGTTAACAAACATTTAACAAGGCTAAGCAATTAAAGCAATCTATTTAGCATGCACAACCCACAGCAGGCTTTAGAAAGTGCACGATGTTTGGGAAAAGGATTTGAAAGATGAAAGCAAAACTGGAAATCCGAAATTTACAACTGAAATCTGAAGCGAGGAGTGTCCCTTGTATATGCTTTCTCACATAAAGCCATTCAGGCTGTTGAATCTATGCCAGCTCTTTGAACAACCCTTATATCCCCATTCTCCCCGTAATCTTATTTCCCTGTAATACATTGCATCTCGCATGCCTGTCAACGTTACCCTTATTCTCTCGCCATCTATGTACACACAAGGGATAATTTACCGTAACCAATTAATCTTCCTTTGGGATTTGTGAGGAGCCAGAGGTCCTGGGGGTAACCTTTTTAACAGACCTCGAGTGGCCACTTTATCTTCTTAATTACAGCACTTATAAAATGGCCTAATTGTCCAAGATATTTGTCCAAATAGTCCCATGGTCAAAAGAACCACGTTATATAAAAATATTTGGTTTTTGATTATGTGCAAACTCGCAATTTACCACCCCGACAACTGTTCCTCCCTCACCCAGCTTCACGTATTGATTTAATTGCAGAGATGTTCATTACATGAGAACTTGACATTTCAGGGAATATTGTAAATGGGCCATTCGCATCCTTAAAGGCAACAGAAGTACAGTATCTGTAGTACATATTATTTCTAGCTGACTCCAAAATCAAATAAGGGGTACTTCTTCTCAACTTTTAATGATTCATATCTAAGGCTGATGTGGTAAGAAGGTTCTTCTCTGCCTCCTTGATGTTCACTTTATAATGCACCTAAATTAAGGATCACTCTTAACCTTCAAGTAACAGAGTTATAGAGTGTGCTTATCACTGCACACACAGAACAGAAACAGGACCCAATCGTTTGTCTGTGTATCATTATCTGCTTCCAAAAAGCTGGAAGAATATTATAGCTAGAGCCATAAATACCTGCCTTTATGTCATGCACGTAAGTTTACTATTGCAAGGTGACAGTAGGAATATTATCCAACAACATTTAACCCCAGGTCATATAAAGAATTGTTAGTTCTGGTGAAAGGAGAATTGAAGTAAATACCTCAGCTAGTGATTGCCAAAGATGGATTGCAAATTAGATCAATTATAGAAACACAGAACTCTGTGAATTTGTTTATTAAAACTGCAGATGTTGGAAATCTGAAACAAAAACAGAAACTGCTCAGGCAGCATCTTTGGAGAGAAAAACTGTTAAAGTTTCAGGTACGGATGATTCTGACCAAGTGCAAAGACTGAAATGTTATCTGCCTCTCCTTCCATGGATGTTGCCTGGCATGCTGAGATTTCTAGGAATCTGAGAGCTATGGAGCTGAAGGAGGTCATAAAGACGAGGCGGGTCAAAACTATGAGGATATTTGAACACAGTATCAGAGGTACTCAGCACGACAGGCAGCATCTCATGGAGAGAAGGAATGGGTGATGTTTTGGGTCGAGACCTTGTCCAGCTTCTTGTGTCTATCTTCAGTTTAAACCAGCATCTGCAGTTCTTTCTTACACAGTATCAGAGGTGCTCTCTGCCCACCCCACAGCACAAGCTTGTGTTTGCAATTATGATTCATTTGAAGTTGTTTCTTACAACTGCATATTCTCATGGGATCAGTTTGGCACGGGCCAATGGATTAGTCATGTGGCACTAAGTGCTTGAGTTGCCTACAGTGCTCAAAATAAATAACTACAGAAGCCATGTTATATCTGCTTGCCCCATATGCAAGCAGTTCACCTTGCTTTTATGTAATGCATGTAATAGTTTAGGTGACTATAGGAATATTACCCAATAAAACTGAACTGCAAATCATATAAACAGCCATTACAACAGGTGAAAGGCTGGGGATACTTCAGCAGGTAACTGGGGTTACTTCAGCAAATAAAACTGAAGATAAAGTCAGAGCTTGAAATTAAGCACATCTTACACACCTTAGTGAAGCTGTGCTCGAGTATGAAAAAGACTATCTTCTGAAGCTAAAATCTAAAGTTACACATGATGCATCAGATGCAAGTAATAAGAAGTCACTGCTAGTGGCTGTGTCGCATTGTAGCTGGTGAATATCGTACATTCTTTAAGCGGAGCCCAGTGAAATAATTCTAACGGTTTAAATAAATTACCATTACCCACCAGCAAAAACGTACGTTTTCTCTTTTCAAAACCATTTTTTAAAAACAGAACCTCTTGATCCACTCTAGTTAATAACAACTGAAGTAACAACTCCTTGCAAAGGAATAAGACCTGAAAAGTCAGTCTCCTTCCACACGAGTAAGTCTATAGTAAGTTTGGCAATTGAGCAGCAGAGGAGTACAATTAAGAATACAGCACTCAATGTTGACAGCATCCCCTACTCACGGGTAGTGTCAGGGCATGGTGAAAGCATGACGGAGTTTACACTTGAAAACATTTGATTTGATCGCCATCCCAGATTCAGCATTAAGGTAAACAATATCACACCGGCTTCATTCACCCCCCACCATCCATGCAATTAACCAACAATTTCAGTGGCATAAAGTTACCTTTACAATGCTGAACCTGATGAAGAACCTTATGGATCTTCAGAAGCACATACACATTTTTCCCATGTTCACACAGATTGAAGCGTTCAGCACTGTTCAAGGTATTTTAATACACTGTGGCAGCTCAGTATTTAAACTCTACTACACCAAAAATTCAATAGGTTCTTTTAATTGTTCATTCACCAAAAATTACTATGCAAAACGCAAGACCCACAGTTACAGAAGGGTTCAATTAAGTATAATTTTCCGCAAGTGCAACAAAAGGAGTTTTTGTTGAAGGCTCAGTTTTCTAACGCTTATTTCAAATAATTTATAAGATGGCAATGTTCTCAGAAGGCTATTGTGCTGTCAGCCAGCTGTAGTTACAAGGCTATTATACTACTTGGAACAGAGCAATTCTGTTTCATTCTGCACATTTAAAGTCTCCATCTCAGTCAAAATCACTGAATGGTGATAGGAATCAATCTGAATATGCACATTGTTTCTCATTGGGATAAACAACATGACTACTATGTGGCCTGCTTTCTCCCACCCTCCCGTCCTCCTCCCCCACACGTCCCCTGTGGTAAATAGGTACATTTTTGTGCAACTTAAGGCTTAGTGACATTCATTTTAGATGCCAGTTAAAACTGATTTAACTTGGGGAAAATGCTTCTTTTCAAAAAGATAATAACCTCCTTGTCAAAATTGTAGTCCAACTCTCTCACCAAAATCTGAACTGCAGGATACTTTCTGAATTCACCTTTTGTTCTGTGATATTTCCAAATTCTAGTTCCCTATATATTAAAAATAAAGTCTTGTTTTCACATGAAAGGTCAAGCAAATACATCTGAAAACACACCCCACAGCTAATATACGTTACCATTCAAATGGCAAAGCAGAACAGATTAATTATTTTGCTTCTTATGCAAGCTGAATTGTCTGTTTTCATTTTTAGATCAGTAGAATTTACAGCTTCGTCAACTACACACTCTAAAAGCAAAAGGGAAGTAACTGCTCTACATGGAATTTATTACTATAAGCTACAAGCAGTCCTAGTTGAATGATACTATTGGGAGGTTTACATTTGCTATTATGGGGTGTTTTATTAGTAAGTCACAACTGGCACATAATATATCATGGTCGGGTTCATCAGGATTTTTTTTACGATCTGTTTGAATTTTCATCCATTGACTTTTGAATCGTGATTATTGTTGTTTAAATCGCTGAAAAGGTATAGAAGGTTAAAGAGACTGTTCTTCTGCGAATCATTTCTGCTGGCTCACCATCTATATTTTCCAATGAAACGTAACAGCCACTCGTCCCAGTCATTAGGAAGCTCTAAAGTTCCTGTGGTATTAATAGCAACCTCATAAACTTGGTCTTTAAACATCGCTCTAACCGCAAAACTTTCAGGAGAGCCTCTGTTCTACTCCGACGCCTATATGTCACGGTGGGGTTGATAGTACTGGCGAGAAAAAAAAATCTGCATCATTGGGGAAGGCCAATGCGGGGTCAAATGACTTCTAACCTCAGATAGTTGTACATTTTGTGAAGCCATTCCCATGGGCATCAGTGGTGCTTTGGGGCGATTTTTTCATGCACTCGACTACTTCGAGTTCACAAAACGAACATTTTGACAGTGGCTCGTCTTTTAACAGAAATGGCTCACATGGAACTTCGGAACTACACGAGAACAAATAGCCACAGAGGCGTAAACTTGCTGAAGTCGCCTTACCCACTCCCCAGCAAATAAATGAACTGTTTAAGAAGGAACTGCAGATGCTGGAAAATCGAATGTAGACAAAAATGCTGTAGAAACTCAGCGGGTGAGCCAGCATCTATGGAGCGAAGGAAATAGGCAACGTTTCGGGGCGCAACCCTTCTTCAGACTCAAATGAATTCAGGTTCAAATAAATGAACTTGCTTGATAAGCTGTTGACGCAGGTGAAGAGCGCACATTATAAAACCTCTACGCGCTCAACCGATCAGACGAAGGCTGCGCTAATCTAAATCTGTTCCGAATTGCAGGTCAACATCAGACACAGAGAAAGAAGAATTTCCACATGTTAGAACCGATCGTGTATTCTCCTTTTGTTTAGACGGTCAAAACATTATCAGAATTGTTTTTAAATAAATAGTATGAACTTATTTTTTATTGTATTCGAGGATGTGTGCAAATATTGTCAAGTTTTATTTCAGAAATTGGATAGGTGCACAGGATGATAGAAAAAATATAGGTGCATAATAGGTGCATAAATGCACAGTAAAGGTTTTAAAGAGACGGGAGCGTACGCAGGCAAATGGGCCGAGCTTAACAGGCATCTTGGTCGGCATGGACGAGGTGGGCCGAAGTGCCTGTTTCGATGCTGTATGACTCGATGACTCTGAATGGCCGGGTCGGATTATAACTCTTCCCCCTTCCCCGAAATGCACAATAGACGCCGATTACTTGGCGGTAACTCGTTCTATATGCATGTATGCGTGTGGTTGTACGTGTGGGTAAGTGTATGGATGTGTGTGTATGTGGGAAAGTGTTTGTGTGTGCCTTTTTGTGTCCAAGTCTATGTTTGTATTTGTATATGTGTGTGAGGTTGTGTATACGCTTTTGGGAATGTGTGTGTGTGTGTGTGTGTGTGTGTCTGTGTGAAAATGAGAATGACTGTTATCCAAGTTCAGCTCTTTCTGGACTGTGAAAAGGCTGCTCCGTTATTTCTGCATGAGTGCTGGGTGAATGAACCCCTCACAGCTGTCATTTCTCATTCGCGGGCCATTTATTACAGGTCGCTGAGACAAGCAGCCATTTAAGAAACAATTCTACTCGCTCATTACCCTATGCACGGCAACTTTCAGGCTAAGACATTAAGCTGACAACTGATCGGGGGAAAGGCAAGGTGAAGGCATCGCGGCTTCATTAATGCCCATAGCACCGATGGACGCAAACGATTATGGTTTGCTGAAAACAAAATGTCCATTCAATGGGACGTTGAAGCGTGTTTGCACACAGCCGGGGTATGGCCCGAGAAATTGCCATCGCGCTCTCCAGAGCAGAGACAGTCAGAAATAATTTAGCACAGGTGTGCTCAATGGTTTTGGCTATTTCTTACTGACACGAGGATCTTAAATAATCAGCACTAAACCAAAATTCTTGTTTGTGTCCGGACCCTGTTGCCTGGTGGATGGTGCAAATAGCTTTCAAAAATAAACTAATCTTTCATGGAAACAAATAAGTAAAATACCAACAGAGAATGTGACCCAATTGGATTTTAGAGGGATAAAACAGGGGCGATTGGTTGAATGATTCGACCGGTCATGATCAGTCATTCTTCAGAAAGTTATTCGCCCTAAATACCTTCAAATTTAAAAAATACATTCTAGGTAACTAGATATCTGGCAAGTATTTTTTTATTTAAGTAATCCCAGTTTATGGTAAAATAACAGGCAAGAGATTAGTTGAATATTCTGCCGTGCTATCGTGTTGTTCTTTTTCACAGGATGTACTTCGATTACAAATAATACATTTATAATGTGATCGCAGGTCGTGCAAGTTATATATTTTTAACATAAGATGCAGGATATTGATACATTCCGGTGATTCCGTGCCCAGTTCTATAATTATTCCCGACAAGGATTCTAGCTCACAAAACCGTACAGTTGAGTTTATATATTGGCCGGTTCATCTCGTTCAAATCCATACATTGTGACTTTGTTCCATCTGAGATCCTTTCTCTCTCTCGCTCTCTCTCTCTCCCCCCTACCCCCCCCCCCCCCCCCCCCCCCCCCCCCCCCCACCCCCCCCCTCTGTCTCTCTCCCTCTCCTCTCTCTCTCCCTCTCTCTGCGACTGTCAGATTTCGCGGGAAAATGAGTTTATGTGGATCGTTATTCAAGCCTCGTCAATTTCACACCCTGTGTCTGGCCTGTTGTAAAAAAAACAATTACACTTTTATTGGTGTCAAAGGAGGGGTCGTGCAATATTATCGCATTCGCTAGCCTTTTCGGGATGATGGAACATGTACGAATAATTTCTGCAGGCAATTTCGGCAACAAACATCCAGTCCCGACTCTGCGGTGTGGGAAACTCACTCACAGAGTCTCCAGTGAAAAACGGTTTTACTTTAAAACAGCATAAACACATACACATTCACACGCTCTCTCACTTACCAACTCAACACTCGCGCAGTTACACAGCACATATTCTCAGATACACACATACACTCTTATGCACACACATTCTCTTAAGCACGCACACAAATACTCTCACACATACACTCGCAGAAACAGGCTACATACACTTAAACTCTCACACACATTATCACAAAACAGTCACGCATCCTCTCACAAACTCTCTTGAACGTACACACAAACACAAATAAATACTCTTAAACATACACACATGTTTCACTCATACACTCACATACTCGCACATAAACGTACATACAAACACAGGCACCGTCCCTCTCTCTCTCACACACACACACGCAGAGAATTCGAGTGTATAGTATAATGTCAATGCACAGTGTCAATAGTTTTCATAGTCAGATAGCCATTTGCACTACTGCATTTCGGTCCATCTGCTCTTACTATAGGTTTATGTAATCTGTACTGGGTGTATTTAGGTGTCTGAAGAACGGTTTCGACCCGAAACGTTGCCTATTTCCTCCGCTCCATAGATGCTGCCTCACCCACTGAGTTTCTCCACCATTTTTGTCTACCTGGGTGTATTTAGGGCCATTTCACCTCCGCCCTTCACAAAACTGCTATAAGATGAGCAAAGCATCTTGGCTGTTTGTGAGAAGCGGGGTTCTTCCTGTGCAACCGTTTCGCGCTCTGGGGGTTACCGCAGCATCAGATGCGAGTACAACCACTGTAAACTGATCCTAGTTGATTTACAGCAGCCTTCGCTGTCCACTCGCCCTTTAAACCTGGGCGTGTGCCGCCGTGTAGCAGCAGCAGCCGGTCCCACAGTGCGGGCAGGTGCGGGCTTCTCTGCGCCTCCCCACTGCCGGCTCTGCGCAGGCGTCTCACCTGGCTGGCGTCCCTGGTTGCCAGGAGACGAGCGGCTGCAGCGGAGTTGCCAGCACCAGAGCCCAGAGCCCAGCCGGATTAAACCCTGCATGCACATGAAGGGGGTCGGGTGCAGGTCTCACCGCGGTGCATCCTTTGCATGTCATCTATCAGTGTGACCCTGACACTGCGCTGCACGGTAATGCATTTAGTCTGACCAACACGGGACTTAAAAGGATAAAAAGGCCAGAGTGTAGCGAGATAGCCTTGACCCGCTCACTCACTGTCTGGCTGCTTCCCATTCCCCACATACAGCGCTCTGCCACAGTTAAGGGTCCCGGTCCATTTCCCTAATTGCAACGAAAGGCAATTTACTCGACCGTTTCGCTGCACGGGTTCTGCTGTCCGACCGACCGACCGCGCATTCACAGCCTTCACTCCGGTTGCTTTTGTTTTAAATAGCTAGTGATGGATGGACTTCGTAATAAGTGAATGTCAGCCTCGGATATTGTGTTTATTTCCCCCGACAGCCGACTTCCAAATTATGGAGCGATGGACGCCTTTTGTCAATGGTGGCATTGTGTAAAATTATTGCCAAAATATGCCCGCGCCGAGGGACGGCATCTCAAAGCAGCCAGCCCGAACCAGCCGAAGCCACCCGCAGTTACAGTGTCTCTGTGGTTCCTATACCGGACCAACGTGTAAGGTGGTTTAAATGAACCCGAGTCCTGATGACACAAATACATAGTTCGCCACATAGCATCATTCAACAAAGAGGACATTTATTCGCGAGTTGTGTCTCCAGTACCGTGTAGGTGTCTCTCTTTTAATAATTGTGGAGAGTTGTCATCCGTGGCCGTTAGATGCCACGGCAAACGGCGAAGCCGAGGAAAGCTAATTCATCTGCTTAAACTCATCCATCAATGTCTCATGCGTGTACAGGCATCGGGCCACTCCCGGGCACTGGTTGTACAACAGGGGTTCTTTGCCAACATTGATCCCCCAGACAAAACAAAATGTTAAATAAATCACTGCCGGCCTTGAATCCTTTGTACGTTGGGTGCAGGGAGTGACGCGAAAGAGCCAGGTACAGAAAGATAAAGATTGGTAAAACACATCGATTAGACTTTATTCCGTGAATTAATTTATTTCACTGTGTTGAACTGAATTAATCCAGTTGAACACCCGCGGATAGAAAGGAATTCACCGAGTGTGGGTGTCGGAAATGTGTACTAGCCACATAACAGGGAGGGAAACAGCGGCCGAAGAATTACAAAAACACCCTACAGTGGGGTTTGGGAGAGAGTGGGTGCATGGAGGTTGGGGGGGGGGGGGGGGGGGGGGGGGCTTAAGTGGAATGAATTTCTGGAGAAAGAAAACGAAGGTAGCAACATTCTGCCAGGCTAGCGGCGGGAGAGAGAAATCAGGACCAATGTTGTCAGGATACCGAGAAATGTTTAGTTTGGGATTAGAGCGGGGTCGGGATGGGAGCAGCCCTATGGCAGATCTATGGCCACAGCGAATCCCAATACAATGATGGCGATGAGACGGCGGCGTCAGAGGAAAACCTCTGAGGGGGTTTGTCAGGTGCTGGACAGCGCTGCGCGGTTCCTATGGATTTCTGCACACGCACACATCACACGGACACAGGTCGCATGGCAGCTTCTCCGCTTGCTCTGCTTCCACGCGTTGTGCAGCCGAGGGCTGACCCGCCTCGAACGATACCCTCCGATCCAGAGTGTGTGAGGGTCCACCACTCTGCGCCGGAGCTGTCAATGCTCGCCCTTCCGCGTGACAGAAGGACAGCGCTGCTTTCTGTCCGAGCACGTCTTGCCTTTTGACAAAACCGCGTCCCTTACACATTCACGACCTTCCCAAAACTAGGAGCCATCTGACAGGCTGACACTGTCTGGACTCCCTTCCCTTGCGTGGATTGAACTCACCGTGCTCACATACTGATTGATCTAACCTTCATTCATTCATTCATGGGGTGGATTAATAAAATGCAGAGAGCGGCAGCCGCCACTGCTCGTCGTTACCACCGTTAGTTCCAGAGGTCCAGACACTCTGCCCATTTCTCGAGGTCAGGGGCAATCCGGAACGATGCAACAATATTTACAATGTCGAATCATGCAATTCCATCCTGTTATAATTCGTGTCGTTTTTAATTCAATGTTTTTGACAGGTACACATTCCAGCGAGGACTTTACAGTGCAGCAAAAACAATGCAATAAATTGTGATCTTTTGCAACACTCCGAATGACTGGCTTATGTTCTTACGCGCGAAAGCAAGGGCGACCAATAACATCAATCCCGGAAAATAAGCATCAACAAAATACTCTACTGCCACATAACTTGAATTGTGTCTAATAATATGAGCAGCAGATTGTCTCCCTTCGTTTCCTTAATTTGCTTCATCTAAAAGTAATTCACTCAACATCTTGTCGCCCCTGGCACCCCAGTTGAAGCCGCCCTGGTTTCATATTTTAGACATTGATATCAAAACAAATTATTACAGGCTCCCCGTCGCTACCCCACAGCAGATTAAAACCCAAACAATATTTTAGATTTGATAAAGTACATACAATTAGCACATACACTGAGGGGGGGGGGGGGGGGGGGGGGATGAACTCGTTCCGTTTTGCTTCCCATAAAACATTAAAAGGCAGTTACTTTCTCGTTATGCACCTGTACCAAATGTGCATTTTGCAGCTAAATTTATTCGGGTTATATTTAACTAAAGTTGTTCAACCTAGGTCACACACAAACCATGTTAAGATCCCGCTGCCAGGGGAAAATAAATAGCAGACAGGCAAAACTCGGTTCACTGCCACATGAAATCCTCACAAGCTGAAAACTACATGTCAAGCTCAACTGCTTCTGAAGGCGCAAACACGCATAATTAAGGCATTCGCACAAAAGATTTTAAGAAGGAACAACAGCAGGGAGCTTTGGGGACAATTCAAATTGTTACAACACTCCAGTGGCTCTTAGTGACTGAGGCGTTTGTGTGGCACACATACTTCTACACTAACTACCATTTAAATGAAAGCTTTGAATGCATAAAATGATTTAAAGGCAAAACTTTGTTTCATTCAAGTTTACAAACAGGGTAAATGTTGTGCCAATATTAAAGCACGACACGCACACACTACGCGCCAAAAACACTGAAGGAAACCTGTCACTTACCTGACTGCGAAATTATTCCCCGCACCTTCAGTGTTGCACACAACAAACTCGCAAAGAGTAGCGTCGCCAAATTCATTTTCTCTCAGATTTGTTTTTTTTCTTCTTGCAGTTGGTTATGTCAAGTCAGTGCTGCATAAAATTATATGACTACCAACTGTATCCTCGAAAAGTGAGCATCAACTTTTTTGTCTCTGTTTTCTCTTTCTGTTCCCTCTCGCTTGGTGTTTTGTTTGCAAGACTTTCGCAAGTTGCAGATTGGTGGCTGCGCTGGGCGTTTGCTGGGTCTCTCACTCTCTCTCCTCTGCTTACTCTCTCTCTCTTTCACATTCTCTCTCACATTCTCTCTCTCTCTCTCTTTTCCCCCAGTGCAGCGCTCGCCCGAGCTGCTGGATCGGCTGCTCCCGACATGCACAACCATTGACAAACTCGCCTCCCGAAGCCCTCCCGCCCGCCCCTCTCTCACGCTCATTGGCTGCCCTCCCGCCCAGGCACCTGCCATGCCTCCGCCGATTGGCTCTGCCGCCAACTCAACACCCCCGAGACACCGGCAGTGCATCTCGGGAGTTGTAGTTCCGATTTACACCCTGCGCCCCATCCTTCATCTATGAGCTACTTGTTTGTTGTCAGTCTATAGTAAATTTGGTGTCCATGGGTGTGCGTCTGATACGTAACCTCAGACATGGTAAGGCGGCAGCTACACAGTATGTTTCGGACAGACACTCTACTTATTGTTCCATGCAGTGTAACAAGTGTGATACACCGAAGTATTTACCGAAACACTTCGGTGTACACACTGATGAAACTTCAACTCTCTGTTTAATTTTAACTATAAAGTGTCTGATAAGTGTCGGGCAGTTTACAATTTGGATCTTTCCATTAATTTCTAATTTGAATAGTTTATCTGCAATAAAACTAGAAATGTTTTCTATTTGAGCAAACCTTCTCAAATGAATTGTCTCTGCACAACACTATGCTCATCGTTACAACAGATGCATAGCTATAGTCTAGCTTTTACACTTGGATAGAGTTATTTTTATGTCGTTTAAATTGTACTATGTTTTCTTCAGATAAAATACTGCGATTTGCTTTGGTAGTTCATTTTCACATAGATAAACACAATCCTGCTGACAGCTACCTCTCTGGAACTAGATGTGACACTTGTCACTCTGGCACAGCTAGAGCTCTCACACTTTTGTATTTGCAAATTTATACACACTTATCTTTCAAATTCCTGCGCGAACAGGCACCATAACACACATAAACGATAGTTTGTAAACAGATGAAAAGTGAGTTTTATTGAGATGGGGTCCGCAGCTGACAAACTGTAACCTATCTAAATTCCAATTACCAGATTCATTTTCATGTGCAGATGCTCTATCAGCGCCACATGAATTTATAACGCATATGCTGCATATGAGATTTCATGTATTACTTTCAGAATAAATAAATCACAGTAACAAATTCATGCAGGGCGAATTTTACCCCGCCCCTCCGTTGTAAAATAATCGGCATCTACCACCGGATAAAATGTCATTTTAATCGTTTATTAAAATCTCAAACCGTACAACAATATTTCCAGTCCTTGCGTAATCTAGTCGCGTTTTGGACGAACGACTTTATTGCAAGCGAATTCCAGAGTTACATGGTTTGTTTTGCAATTAAGTGTGTGAGAATGCTGCTGGTTCCCAAGTTTCCCTATCGTCGGAGTTACACACACGGCTGAAAAGTGTTTCGTTTTTGTTAATTCAAATCGTTATCAGTTTAATCAACGGACAGAGGTCGGTTTTCTACCATTGAGTTTCTTTCGGCTGTTTTGTTAATCTGGCAGCGCTCTCTAGTGGTATCGGTCCAACGTGTTGTTGCAAAACTCATTGTAAACCATGCTTAATTCCGATTCTAAAAAATTACTCTAGTTGCTTTAATTTCCATTTTAATTTCTGACTTTTCTATTGGGCCTGTTTATCATTTCCATTTTAATTTCCAAATATGTTGTTTGTGTTGATTTCTCACAATTTCCCACCAATCTTCCATATTTCCAGAAATGTTGTTAATCTTTTACGAATCTGCCAGCATTTTATGTGATCTTAATTTCAACAAAATAATTTGTACATAAGATTTCTAGATTTAAAAAAAAAACAATAAAAAAGGCCTAGAAAATAATGCAATTTTAAGAAGGACGCGCTTCGTCCATTGCCTAGTCAAATCAAAAACGATTCGGTAGTTTATTCCAACAATGAATATAGATGTTATATTCCTTCATGAAAATAATGTTTCTTATAAAATTAAGATATTCTTGGCTTGAACATTAATTTATATTTAGCAGGTTTTAGTTTATCTCACGTAGTTTTTATTAGCTTTTCTGTCTTAATCCAGAATATGGAATGTTTTGAATTCCGGGAAGTAAATCCAAGGGCATTTTCCTGTTTTATTGGTATGTACCTACACAATGGAAAAACTACAACCACAGAATCAGAAACAGAGCTGTTATCTACTTGCCCTTAAACATCTTCAGTTTTAACTTCAATGGTTCTCATTTTTTGTCATTCGGATTGTTTATGGGATTGGGATCTGTTTTGGCCAGTTTCACTCAATTCCATTGATTTTGGAGGATTTGGGGTTTTTCTTCTGGCGAAATTCTGGCAACTTCCATTATCGAGTACAAAACTGCACCGGAGTTTATTTAAACAATTTCCCTAGAAGAAAGTAATCTGCACTCGGGAGAAGGTCAGAATATTCCTGGAATTTTATTGAAATTCACGTGAAATTAATATTACACATAATCTCCTAAAATAACATGGCATCTGGCCGCTCCGAGGCCGCGGCTTGGACCTCGGACAACATATCTCCATCCCTTTACTTTATGTTAGTCAAACTATTAATTTCTAGGAATTTCTTTTAGTGACATTCTCCTTCGTTGTAACCATTTAAACAACATTTCCATGATGCTCAAGTATGCAGGATTGCTCGTATCATCGAACGGCGAATTGGAAATTATATTCCAATTATTGTTTTGTTTCAAGTAATTTTGCAAGCTATTTCTGGTATTTTTAAATAACTTGCCTGAATTCCAAAGCGTTGTGTTTCTTGTCGGAGGAATTAAATTACCCCGAGTTGTTGATGGCACAGTGCTGGGATTGAGGGAGAGATCAATGGGGAACTTGTTCATTCATCTCAAAATGAGCCCGCAACAGGACGGACAATGCATCAACTATTCCAGGAGGGTGTGTTCGCGTGAAAGTCGACGATGAAAAGAAACGGCGAGTCTCTCACACCTTCATCATTGATCCCGAACTGCCTGTTCTGAATATAGGGTCTGCTTTTCGTCTTGCTGAATCCAGGTTTGTGGACTCCATTCATGCTTCTCCTCCCTTTATCTCTTCGATATCCTTGGCCGGGGGAGCTTGCAACGTGGAGGCGCTGAGGCACGCCTCAGCACAACCTTATGGGCCTGTCCCACAACCTGAGACTATCTTGGCGGTACACAAAATTGCTGGGGAAACTCAGCGGGTGCAGCAGCATCTATGGAGCATAGATGCTGCTGCACCCGCTGACTTTCCCCAGCAATGTTGTGTACCTTCGATATTCCAGCATCTGCAGTTCCCTTTTGAACACACTATCTTGGCGGTGATTGATTTCATCACTTCCTTGTGCATCCAGTGAATTCGTTAACGTTCAAGTCAGGTCGAGTTGATTGTCATATGCAGAAGCATGGTGATGTACAGATACATTAAAACATCTCTCTAGCCTTTTCATCTCTGGCCTTTGTCACCATCTCAACTCATATTCCAATCAGTCTGAAGAAGGGTCAAGACCCATCTGTCCATTTCCTCAGGACCTATGCTGGCTGACCTGACCAGTCCCTCCAGCACTTGGCTTTTTGCTCAAGGTTCCAGCATCTCTATCCCTCCCCCACCCAAGTCGAACTAGTTTCTTGTTTTCGCCCAACAAACTGTTAACAATGGTACACAAAATTGCTGGGGAAACTCAGCGGGTGCAGCAGCATCTATGGAGCGAAGGAAATAGGCGACGTTTCGGGCCGAAACCCTTCTTCAGACTGATGGGGGGTGGGGAAAGAAAGAAGGAAAAAGGGAGGAGGAGGAGGAGCCCGAGGGCGGGCGGATGGGAGGGTGGGAGGAGACAGCTAGAGGGTGAAGGAAGGGGAGGAGACAGCACGGGCTAGCCAAATTGGGAGAATTCAATGTTGATGCCATAAGGACGCAAGGACCCCAGACGGAATATGAGGTGCTGTTCCTCCAATTTCCGCTGTTGCTCACTCTGGCAATGGAGGAGACCCAGGACAGAGAGGTCGGATTGGGAATGGGAGGGGGGGTTGAAGTGCTGAGCCACCGGGAGGTCAGGTAGGTTATTGCAGACTGAGCGGAGGTGTTCGGCGAAACGGTCGCCCAACCTACGCTTGGTCTCACCGATGTAAATCAGCTGACATCTAGAGCAGCGGATGCAGTAGATGAGGTTGGAGGAGACTACACGTCTTCCCACCCTGCCCCCTGTAAAGACTCCATCCCCTACTCCCAATTCCTCCGCCTACGCCGCATCTGTTCCCAGGATGAGACATTTCATACCAGGGCATCGGAAATGTCCTCGTTCTTCAGGGAACGGGGATTCCCCTCCGCCACCATAGATGAGGCTCACACCAGGGTCTCATCCATACCCCGTAACACTGCTCTCTCTCCCCATCCCCGCACACGCAACAAGGGCAGAGTCCCTCTGGTCCTCACCTTTCACCCCACCAGCCGGCAAATACAACACATAATCCTCCGCCATTTCCGCCACCTCCAACGTGACCCCACCACTTGCCACATCTTCCCATCTCCCCCCATGTCTGCCTTCCGCAAAGACCGCTCCCTCCGCAACTCCCTCGTCAATTCTTCCCTTCCCTCCCGCACCACCCCCTCCCCGGGCACTTTCCGTTGCAACCGCAAGAAATGCAACACCTGTCCCTTCACCTCCCCCCTCGACTCCATTCAAGGTCCCAAGCAGTCGTTCCAGGTGCGACAAAGGTTCACCTGTATCTCCTCCAACCTCATCTACTGCATCCGCTGCTCTAGATGTCAGCTGATTTACATCGGTGAGACCAAGCGTAGGTTGGGCAACCGTTTCGCCGAACACCTCCGCTCAGTCCGCAATAACCTACCTGACCTCCCGGTGGCTCAGCACTTCAACTCCCCCTCCCATTCCCAATCCGACCTCTCTGTCCTGGGTCTCCTCCATTGCCAGAGTGAGCAACAGCGGAAATTGGAGGAACAGCACCTCATATTCCGTCTGGGGTCCTTGCGTCCTTATGGCATCAACATTGAATTCTCCCAATTTGGCTAGCCCGTGCTGTCTCCTCCCCTTCCTTCACCCTCTAGCTGTCTCCTCCCACCCTCCCATCCGCCCGCCCTCGGGCTCCTCCTCCTCCTCCCTTTTTCCTTCTTTCTTTCCCCACCCCCCATCAGTCTGAAGAAGGGTTTCGGCCCGAAACGTCGCCTATTTCCTTCGCTCCATAGATGCTGCTGCACCCGCTGAGTTTCCCCAGCAATTTTGTGTACCTTCGATATTCCAGCATCTGCAGTTCCCTTTTGAACAAACTGTTAACAATGGCCTGTTTCATTTGTCATTGTTACTTTTTTTGCATATCTTTCATTAATTGTTCTTTATCTCTGTCATTGTAACGGGTATAGCTTGGACCCAATAGCAGCACAGAATCAGGCAGGTATAGTTGGTAACAAACTTTATTATGATACTGTAACACAGAGTAGTAACACAGGAATGGGTACACTGTACTTACACAGAGGCTCAGGATTGAGCGAGGGTTCCGAAGAGGGGCAGGCAGGAGACGTAGTCGGGGTAGCGGAAGGTCTGGTAACCAGGAGATCCAACACACAATGCAAATAAACCAGCGAGGGACAGACGAAAGGAGAATCGAAGCCAGGCAGGAAGTCGGGAAATCACTGGAGAGTCTTGCATGAATGCTGAGAACAATCTGGCACTGTGTGCCCGGTGAGGAGAGTTTATATACCGGGTTAATAGGTGATCAGAGACAACTGAGTGCAACAGGTGAGGAGAGTTGGGCTGATGAGAGGGGAGTGGCAGGCAGGCAGACAGGTGAGGAGAAGGAGGGACCGGTGGAAAAGTACTGGGAGGTGAAGTGGATGAGAATGAGGAGAGGGCAGACTGTGACAGAACCCCCCCCCCCCCCCTCAAGGGACGGCTCCTGACGTCCCAAAACAAAAAAAGAAAAACAATAAATAAAATAAACCCAATCCCACGCAGAGTCGGGTGGGAGGAGGGGGACCGGAGGAGGGCTAATATTCGTCCGAGACATCCATGTCCACATCCTCCTCCATAGCATCAGAGGAAAGCTCCGTCTCGTCGTCACTGGGCGCCTCAGACGGAAGAGGGGACAGAGTCTCAGGGGCGGCGACCCCTCTAGGAGTGGCGGACTTGGACGGCTGGTTGAGAGGATGCCGGTGAAACTCCCTGATGAGGGAGGCGTCTAGGATGTGTCGAGCAGGAACCCAGGACCTCTCCTCTGGCCCGTAACCCTCCCAATTGACCAGGTATTGGAGACCCCTCCCGCGACGGTGGGAGCGCAGGAGGTGGTGCACCGTAAAGGCGGGGCCTCCGTCGATGAGACGAGGTGGAGGAGGAGGGACTGTGGGGACCAGGGAGCTTTCCCGGACTGGCTTTATTCTGGACACGTGGAACGTAGGATGGACCCGCATGGAACGAGGCAACTTGAGCCTCACAGCCGCTGGGTTGATGACCTTCTGGATCTCAAAGGGACCGATGAACTTGGGTGCCAACTTCTTGGACTCCACCCTCAAGGGAAGGTCCCGGGCCGACAGCCACACCTTCTGGCCCGCGAGGTAGGTGGGGGCCTGGGTGCGGTGACGGTTGGCAGCCGTGGCGTAACGGTCCACGGAGCAGGGAAGAGCCGCCCTGGCTTGGGTCCACGTCCTGCGGCAGCGACGAATGAAGGCCTGGACGGACGGGCAGGAAACCTCTTTCTCCAGCGCCGGGAACCGTGGAGGCTGGAACCCGTAGGCACACTGGAAAGGGGAGAGCCCAGTGGCCGAGCTTGTCAGGGTGTTGTGGGCGTACTCCACCCACAACAACTGCTGGGACCAGGAGGAGGGATGCTTGGACACCATACACCGCAGCGCCGTCTCCATCTCCTGATTCTTCCTTTCAGTTTGGCCGTTGGACTGGGGATGAAATCCGGACGTCAGACTCACGGTGGCCCCCACAAGCATGCAGAACTCCCTCCAGAACACAGAGGAAAACTGGGGTCCCCGGTCGGAGACCACATCGACGGGGAGACCATGGAGCCTGAAGACGTGGAGTAACATGAGCTCAGCAGTCTCCTTGGCTGACGGAAGCGTGGGCAGGGGCACGAAGTGAGCCATCTTGCTAAATCTATCGACCACGGTCAGGATGGTGGTGTGACCACTGGATGGGGGCAGGCCGGTAACGAAGTCCAGGGAGATGTGGGACCATGGTCGATGGGGTACAGGCAGTGGAAGCAGATGACCCGTAGGAGCTTGGTGTGAGACCTTGTGCTGGTTGCAAACGGGACAGGCGTTGACAAACTCCCGAGTGTCCTTCTCCAGCGATGCCCACCAGAACCTCCGTAGCACTATCTCCTTGGTCCGCTGAATGCCGGGATGACAGGCGAGTCGAGAGCTGTGGGCCCACTGAAGGACGTCGGACCGCAGGGCAGAAACCACAAACAGGCGATCAGGAGGGCATGCGTTGGGTCCCGGCTGGTTCTCCAAGGCCGCCTTGACCCTCTCCTCCACTTCCCAGGTGAGGGAGGCAACCCTGTGTGGGGACGGGAGGATGGTGTTGGGGCCAGAGGCAGGCTCCTCCTTCGCCAAGAACTGTTGAGAGAGGGCATCGGGCTTCACGTTGCGGGACCCAGGTCGGTAGGAGAGGGAGAAGTTGAACCGGGTGAAGAAGAGAGACCAGCGGGCCTGACGAGAGTTGAGCCTCTTGGCTGACTGGAGGTATTCAAGGTTCTTGTGGTCAGTCCAAACCAAGAAAGGCTGCTCGGTTCCCTCCAGCCAGTGACGCCATTCCTCCAACGCCAACTTAACCGCCAACAGTTCTCGGTTGCCAATGTCATAATTCCTCTCAGCAGGGGTCAGGCGTCGGGAGAAGAAGGCGCATGGATGGAGCTTCTGGTCCCCGGCAGCCCGCTGGTACAGAACAGCTCCCACCCCCACGTCGGAGGCGTCCACCTCCACCACGAACTGTCTCTCTGAGTCCGGAACTTGGAGGATGGGGGCCGATGTAAACCGTGTCTTGAGTGTCTGAAAAGCTTCGTCGGCCGCGGCAGACCACCGGAACGGAACCTTGGAGGAGGTGAGTGCCGTGAGGGGTGCGGCCACAGTACTGTAGCCACGGATGAACCGTCGGTAAAAATTGGCGAACTCCAGGAACCTTTGGAGCTGCTTGCGGGAGTCAGGAACAGGCCAGGTGGTGACAGCAGAGACCTTGGCAGGGTCCATCTTGATGTTCCCCTGGCCAACGATATATCCTAGGAAGGAGACTGACGGGGAGTGAAAGTCTGGTAGACGGCCGGGGCGTTGGTGAGGCCAAAGGGCATCACCAGGTATTCATAATGTCCCGTGGGAGTGTTGAAGGCGGTCTTCCACTCATCCTCCTCTTTGATGCGGACCAAGTGGTAGGCGTTGCGTAGATTCAACTTCGAAAAGATGGTGGCCCCCTCCAGGAGCTCGAAAGTAGAGGAGATGTGTGGGAGAGGGTAGCGATTCTTCATCGTGATGCCGTTGAGCCCCCGGTAATCTATGCAGGGACGCAGAGATTTGTCCTTCTTCTCCACGAAGAAGAACCCAGCCCCAGCAGGAGACGAGGAGGGACGGATGAGACCAGCAGCCAAGGAGTCGTTTATGTATTTCTCCATGGCACCTCTCTCAGGGGCGGACAGGGAGTAAAGGCGACCCCTAGGAGGAGCGGAACCAGGCAGGAGGTCTATGGCGCAGTCATAGGGCCAATGAGGAGGAAGGGAGGTGGCCTTAGACTTGCTAAAAACCTCCCCAAAGTCATGGTACTCGGCTGGGACCCCCGTCAGATCTGGAGCAGAACTGGAGCAGGTGGCCGGTTGAGGAGCTGAGGCTTGCTTCAGGCACACTTGGTGGCAGGAAGGGCTCCAACACAAGATGACCCCCGTCCTCCAGTCGATGTTGGGGTTGTGTCGCCGAAGCCAGGGGTAACCCAGGATGAGGGGAAGTAGGGGAGACTGCAGGATGTGGAACTGGATGGTCTCATGGTGATTACCAGACAGGAGCATGCGCACTGGGACCGTCTGGTGAGAAACAGTCCCCAGGAGATGGCCGCCGAGGGCGTTGGCGGGAACAGGTTCAGGCAGGGGAACACAACTGATGCCTAGCTGGCGGGCTAGTTCCTTGTCCATAAGATTAATGTCACAACCAGAGTCTATGAAGGTGGCGAGGGTGTGAGAACCATCAGACAACAGCAGACGGGCATGACAAAGAGGGCGTCGGGCAGAGGAAAGTTCAGAGGTTCGACTCACCAGTAATTCCTCCGCTACTGGTGAATCTGGCCTTTTACTGGACACTTGGAGATGTAATGACCCGCCAGGCCACAGTAGAGACAGAGGTTCCCCCGACGCCGACGTTCCCGTTCCTCGGGGGTGAGACTGGTGCGACCCACCTGCATGGGTTCGGGTTGCCTCGACGGTTGCCCCGACGAGGGTAGTCCAGTCTCTGGAGGAAAACGAGCTTGGGTGGATAGCTGGCGGTCCGCCTGTCCCTGTCGCCTCTCCCGACGTCTCGCCAGGATGCGTCGGTCCAGACGGGTCGTTAGCTCGATAAGCCCATCCAGAGAAGAAGGTAGGTCGTGGGACACCAACTCATCCTTGATATAGTCATTCAAGCCCAGCAAGAAAGCGTCACACTGGGCCGGGGCATTCCAATCACTCTGACGGGCCCTGGTGCGAAAGTCGATGGCGAAGTCAGCGATGCTCTGGTTCCCCTGGCTCAACCACAGACCTCCCGCAGCGTCTGGACCCATCGAAACCTCACCGAACACCTTGCGAAGCTCCGCGGCGAAGGCCTGGAAAGAGGAGCAAGCTGGCGTGCGTCGGTCCCATTCAGCCGTTCCCCACAGCCGAGCTCTGCCAGTCAGGTGATTAATGGTAAACGCCACTCTCGCCGCTTCCTGGGCGAAGGTGTAGGGCTGTAGGGTGAAGAGAATGGAACAGTTCGTGATGAATGGTTTGCAGCCCTCCGGGTCTCCAGCGTAGCGCTCCGGGGTTCCCACCCGGGGCTCAGGTGATGGTCCTGGCGGACCGGGAGCTGGTGCTGTCGGAGCCGGAGGCGAAGCATGGGGTGTAGCCTGGGCGAGGGTGGTCGTCAGCTGTTGGACCTGGGTAGCTAGTGCAACCAATGCTTGCTCCTGGTTTGACACAGCCTGTCGAACCTCGGAGTTGGAGGCAGTGAGCATAGCTTCGTGCTGCAGGAGCGTGTGCTCAATCCTCTCGAAGCGGTTTAACGGAGATGTTGTGTGCGCTGAGTCCATTGTTGGCCAGATTGTACTGTAACGGGTATAGCTTGGACCCAATAGCAGCACAGAATCAGGCAGGTATAGTTGGTAACGAACTTTATTACGATACTGTAACACAGAGTAGTGACACAGGAATGGGTACACCGTACTCACACAGAGGCTCAGGATTGAGCGAGGGTTCCGAAGAGGGGCAGGCAGGAGACGTAGTCGGGGTAGCGGAAGGTCCGGTAACCAGGAGATCCAACACACGATGCAAACAAACCAGCGAGGGACAGACGAAAGGAGAATCAAAGCCAGGCAGGAAGTCGGGAAATCGCTGGAGAGTCTTGCATGAATGCTGAGAACAATCTGGCGCTGTGTGCCCGGTCAGGAGAGTCTATATACCGGGTTAATAGGTGATCAGAGACAACTGAGTGCAACAGGTGAGGAGAGTTGGGCTGATGAGAGGGGAGTGGCAGGCAGGCAGGTGAGGAGATGGAGGGACCGGTGGAAAAGTACTGGGAGGTGAAGTGGATGAGAATGAGGAGAGGGCAGACTGTGACAGTCATTGCCTGTATCTCTCATTTCCCTTTTCCATAACTAGTCTGAAGAAGGGTCTCAATCTGAAACATCACCCATTCCTACTCTCCAGAGATGCTGCCTGTCCCCCTGAGTTACTCCAGCTTTTTGTGTCTATCTTTGGTTTAAACCAACATCTGCAGTTCCTTCCTACATATTTCAGCTGCAGTCTCGTGTGTTTACAATGAAAATCGTGTTTGCAGCAGCATCGCAGGAACATAGACTCAGACAACACACAAAAATTCTACAAGACAGTGAAAAGAAAAAGGCTGCAAAAAACACGTTATTATTTGAAATCAGGTCCTTTGCAGTACAGGAGGTGGTCCATGGTGTTCTGCTGCAGAGGAAGGATTGGAATTGTGCAGGTTGATTCAAGAATCTGATAGTTATAGAAAAATAGCTATTCCTGAACCTTTTGTGGTGAGATTTCAAGCGTCCATCCCTCCTGTCCAATGATAGCAGCAATATTACCACCTGCAGTTTGTTTCTAAATCACAGTCATTAAAATCCTCATAATATCACCATTGGTGATGGAACATATGGCCCTCATCATACCGTGAACTGGGGCAATTCAAGAAATAGATTCACTTAGCATTTTAAGATAACAATGAAGGCAAATGTGTTTGAATCACCTTGAAACTGCAGCCTCATCCAGCCTAGGATGGACACCCTGTGACACTCGACACAAGTGTGCTATTGATCAAACCACAGATTACATTTAATCAACATTAGGAATATGTTCTAACCTACCTCATAGATGCCTAAATAAATAAATGTTTACAGCCACTGGCTAAAAAAAATATTTCATGTTAATTTTTATGGGAGTTTAAACGAGATAGAGATATAGAACCAATTAAGAATGAATCTCCAGATCTGAGGCCCTAGATAGTGAAGATATAATTGGCAAAATTTTTGAAATCCAATGTTGCAGGACTATGAGGGCAGTGGGTTGGGTGGTCACAATAGCTAGGATCAAGACAGTGAGGTTTTGGAGAGGTTCAGGACTGCAAAAGTTTTAAGATTGTTTTGAATGAGAAGGGTGGACTTTGAAGGTACTAAATTGGAGTACGGCAACTTACAACATTATTAGACAGGAGATCGGGAGCAGTTGTTATTGGGCAAGTCCACATCTGACATGTGGGGGTTACTTAAAGGCCTGTTGATCAAAGCTCAGCACAGGCCTGTTCCAGTAAGGAGCGGTGAGGATGGCAAAGTAAAGGAATCGGTTGACCAAAATTTGGTCAAAAAGAATAAAAGGAAGCACATGCTAGGTTTAAAAGGATGGAATTAGATTGGGTCTTTGAGGAATATAAATAAAGAAGGAAATAACTCAAACGGGAGATTAGAAGGGTCAAAAGGGGTCATGAAATGGCGTTGGAAATTCAGATTAAAGAAATTCCCAAAGCCTTTTATATCTACTTTAAAAACAAGACAGTAACCAGAATGAATGCAGTTCAGTTCAAGGATAAAGGGGCAATGTTTTGCTTGGTGTCAGGGGGCATATATGAGGTACTAAACCTCATATTGCCTTAGCTTATTAGTCTTCCCCACATTGATCTCACTATTTACGAGGTTTTTTCTAAGAAGTCTTAAGAAATCACACCACCTCTCCTGATTAATCCTTCGAGAGTTCAATAATTTCAGATCATAATTACTTCTCCCGCCAATTCAGAGAGCAGATAGAGGCAATCATGCAGCTATCTCCACCCTCACCTCCACTAGACCCTTCTTTGGTCTCTTTCCTTTCTCCCTCTTGCCCCATCATCTAATCACTCCTGCCCCTCTTCTCTCATATACCTTCTCTTTACTTTCCCTGCCCATCAGTCACTTTCCTGTTTCCATATTTGCTTGACGGAGAGTCGGTATGTCAAGGAGGACTCTCTCGAACTTCTACAGGTGCACAGTAGAGAGCATACTGACTGGCTGCATCGTGGCCTGGTTTGGCAACTTGAATGTCCAGGAGCGGAAAAGACTGCAGAAAGTTGTGACCACTGTCCAGTCCATCACCGACTCTGACCTCCCCACCATCAAAGGGATCTATCGCAGTCGCTGCCTCAGAAAGGGTGCCAGCATCATCAAACACCCACACCATCCTGGTCACACACTCACCTCTCCGTTGCCATCGGGAAGACAGTACAGGAGCCTGAAATCTGTAACATCCAGGTTCAGGAACAGCCTCTTCCCCACAGCCATCAGGCTATTAAACATAACATCAAATAAGCTCTGAACAACAACAGTCTCAGATTCAGATTCAGATTCAGATTCAATTTTAATTGTCATTGTCAGTGTACAGTACAGAGACAACGAAATGCATTTAGCATCTCCCTGGAAGAGCGACATAGCAAATGATTTGAATAAATAATAATAAGTGTCCGGGGGGGGGGGGGGGGGGGGAGGGGGGGAGAGTGATTGGCAGTCACCTGAGGTACATTGTTGAGTAGAGTGACAGCCTGCCGGGAAGAAGCTGTTCCTGGACCTGCTGGTTCGGCAACAGGAGAGACCTGTAGCGCCTCCCGGATGGTAGGAGGGTAAACAGTCCATGGTTGGGGTGAGAGCAGTCCTTGGCGATGCTGAGCGCCCTCCGCAGACAACGCTTGCTTTGGACAGACTCAATGGAGGGGAGCGAGGAACCGGTGATGCGTTGGGCAATTTTCACCACCCTCTGCAATGCCTTCCGGTCGGCAGACAGAGCAGTTGCCATACCATACTGTGATGCAGTTGGTAAGGATGCTCTCGATGGTGCAGCGGTAGAAGTTCACCAGGATCTGAGGAGACAGATGGACCTTCTTCAGTCTCCTCAGGAAGAAGAGACGCTGGTGAGCCTTCTTGATCAGAGTTGAGGTATTGTGGGTCCAAGAGAGGTCATCGGAGATGTTGACTCCCAGGAACCTGAAGCTAGAAACACGTTCCACCTCCTGTCCCGTTAATGTGGATGGGGGTGTGCGTGCCGCCCCTGGACTTCCTGAAGTCTACAATGAGCTCCTTGGTCTTCTTGGAGTTAAGGGCCAGGTTGTTGTCAGCGCACCATGCTGCTAAGTGCTGGACCTCCTCCCTGTAGGCCGACTCATCGTTGTTGCTGATGAGGCCAATCACCGTTGTATCATCTGCATACTTGATGATGGTGTTAGTACCATGTACAGGTGTGCAGTCATAGGTGAAGAGGGAGTAGAGGAGGGGGCTCAGCACACAGCCCTGTGGAACGCCGGTGTTCAGGGTGAGGGTTGAAGAGGTGTGCTTGTCTAACCTAACAGACTGGGGTCTGTTGGTTAGAAAGTCCAGTATCCAGTTGCAGAGGGAGGGGTCGATGCCCAGGTTACCGAGTTTGGTGATCAGTTTTGATGGTATAATGGTGTTGAATGCTGAGCTGTAATCGATGAACAGCATTCTTACGTAAGTGTCTCTGTTGTCGAGGTGGGAGAGGGCGGAGTGAAGTGCCGTTGAGATGGCATCCTCCGTACTCCTGTTCTTGCGGTAGGCAAACTGATAGGGATCCAGTGTGGGGGGTAGGCAGCTTTTGAGGTGTGCCAGGACCAGCCTCTCGAAGCACTTGGTGATGATGGGGGTAAGTGCAACTGGGCGGAAGTCGTTGAGGCTTGCCGCAGTGGAGTGTTTTGGCACTGGCACGATGGAGGTGGTTTTAAGGCACGTGGGGACAACTGCTTGGGCAAGTGACAGGTTGAAGATGTCAGTCCAGACGTCTGTCACTGCGCAGCACAGGCCCTGAGCACGCGCCCGGGGATGCCGTCAGGGCCAGCAGCTTTACGTGCATTAGTCCTACTCAGTGCCACGTATACATCGTAGGGGGTGAGTGTGAGGGGTTGGTGATCGGCAGGTAGCATAGCCTTGATGGCTGTCTCTAGATTGTCCCTGTCGAAGCGGCCATAGAAGTGATTAAGCTCCTCAAGGAAGGAGGCGTCGCTGGATGTGGGGGTGGTGTTGGAGGGTCTGTAGTCCGTGATGGCCTGGATGCCTTGCCACATGCGTCGGGGGTCGGAGTTGTTGTTGAAGTGCTCCTCAATCCTGAGCTTATGGCAGTGCTTGGCCTTCTTGATGCCCCTCTTCAGGTTAGCCCTGGTTGAACTGTAGGCTCGAGCATCGCCTGACCTGAAAGCGGTGTCCCGTGCTTTCAGCAGTAGCCTGACCTCGCTGTTCATCCATGGCTTCTGATTCGGGAATATGGTCACCTGTTTGAGGGAGGTGACACTATTGATGGTGGAGTTTATAAAGTCCAGAGCAGAGGATGTGTAGGAATCAATGTCCGTGTGGGAGTCAAGGGTGGCCTGGGCTGCAAACGCCTTCCAGTCAGTGTTTCCAAAACACTGCTGAAGTGTGAAGTCCGCTTCCTCTGACCAGACTTTAACTGTCCTCACAGTTGGTTTAACCCGTCTGATGAGTGGGAAGTACTTAGGGAGCAGGAACAATGAGACGTGATCAGACTGACCAAGGTGGGGGAGGGGGGTGGCTTTGTAAGCTTCAGCCATGTTGGTGTAGACTTTGTCCAGTGTCTTGTCTACTCTAGTGGGGAAGGAGACATGTCTATATTACATGTCAATAGTCTATTATTACTATTGCATTTTATCTGTTTATTCATTGTGTATATATATATGATCTATGGTCTATAGACACACTGAACTTCTATCTCCCGTTCTGTATTATGTTTACATATTCTGTTGTGCTGCAGCATGTAAGAATTCCATTGTCCTCTCTGGGACACATGACGATAAAACTCTCTTGACTCTTGACTAACTTGAAATAGTTTCTCTTTCCAGTAAGACTGCTTGACCTGTTGAGTTGCCCCTACATACCATATTTGTATGAGAGATTATTCTCTGTTTCCCTTTCCACATATGCTGCCTCACCTGAACTTTTCCAACACTCTTTGCCTTTATTTCACATTAAACTATGTTTTTCCCCCTCACTGAAGTGGTCTGACCTGCTGAGTATTCCCAGCATTTTCTGTTTTTATTTCAGATTTCCACTGCTAGCATTATTTTGCTCTTGCTTTAGTGCAAGCAAGTTACTGTCAGCTGCAACTAAATCCTATATCAACAAAAGAGAGACAAATAACCACTGCCTAACAGTTTGAACTTCAGTATTTTATGCATACAAATTACAGGTATTAATCATTCATTGACTGAAGAAAAGCTTCCTGACATAATTCTTAGTTTTGATATCATCAGTTTTTATCCATGTTCCCTTATTTGCAGTTTAATTTTCTCGAACGCTTGTATATATATACCTTTCTATCCTTCCTGGCCTCCAGAAGGATATTGAAATTAAATCATCAAAAATCATCTTCACCATGAATACCAGCTTTGGTTGCAATCACTACCCTCGGAAGGAAACTATGTTTAAAATTTCAATTGTTTATGAAAGTATTTTTGCTTAAACATTTGGATATTGCCAGCTGTAAAATCTTCCTTGAACCAGTGCTTCAGAATGTAAATTTAAAATGTAATTAAAACATTCCTTAATTAATTAATACAGCTGGAAGTAGATTTACCTCACAGACATGTAAGTTTCTATTGTCTGGTAAACCACCTGCAAATAACCTTATATTATAAACTTGATCTAAAAAATTCTAGGCAGAACAATTCACATTGGTTTATATCAATCAGTTTCTTTTGTAAATTAAATGGCTAATTAAAGCTATCAATTAGTCCTTTTGCCTAAAAATATAACTGCTCATGTTCACGTCTATAAACGGATGTAATTAGCTGAAACATGTGGTGATTAATTTGATTGGGATATGGCCAATTTGTTTGGGGAGGGCCAACTTTTTAAACTGCTTGGGAAAGATCACAGGAGCTCAGTATTTGCCAGTCGTAACTGGTGTTTGAAATAACTGGATCTTTTCTACTACTTTACACTGATATATAGGATATTCTTTTGAAAATTGCCCATGCAATGCAGAGGAATTCCTGCACTTTCAGTTCTGGACCAAGGGAAAGATGAGAAAAGTGATTAGATGATGAAAATCAAACTCCTCATTAAAATCAGTGGCAATATAGCAGCCCATCGAAATAACACACGTGTAAATTGTTTCTCTTTGTATGAAGATGCTTTGAATTGCTTCTGCAATTCTCATCGAATGAGGTACCAGCTGGACCAGGCTTAATAATGATATGAGGGTTGGGTAAATGGCCATGAGGGAACTACAGTAACTGTAAAAAAGGAAAATAAGACTATTTATACAAGGCTTTTCAGAATGTTCCAAACCACTTTACAGTCAATAAACTTTCCTTCTGAAGTGTAGTTACTGTTGTAATGCAAGAGATACATCTGCCTATTTGAAAATACCAAGGGCACATAAGCAACAAAAAAAAATAAAAAAAATATATATATATATATTTTGTTTTGTAGCATTGGCCTATGTCATCCTGGATGAAATTTGATGTTCTGTAATGGTGGCATGGGATATTTTTATTGAACCTGCGATGGCATACGGGGTTTGCGATGAATATCTCATTCAGAACAAGGTGCCATTTATTCCAACTGTTTACAATTGCAGAATGAACTTCACAATTCAAACACAAAGGCTTAATGCTTAAACATGTACATCATGAATTGTCTAGTTATGACAATTGCCTAGTTAAGATAATTCTGTAATTTTCCAAACTACCTTCACTAACCTATTGTGTTCATTATGAAAACTTGAAATTTAATGACCAGCTACTTTTAACGTCTGGAGTTTTCTCAGAACACAGGGCATTTGTTATGTTTAATAATGCAGACTTTTAATACAAATTCAATACAAAACAATTCCAAAATCAAATAAATCGATCCATGATTGGACATTGCATGAAAATTTAACATAAATGATGTTAAATGGCATTAAAATCATTACATTTCCTCAAAATTGGCAATGCTAAAACTTTCGATTTTCATTTTCATATATATTTCTCAACTGATTTTAATTTACTACAGATAATAGCAAATAGGACCTTGAAGTATTTTTCCCCCGTGAAGTTGCAGACTATGGGAATTGAAAATGATTGCCATTCTTCATAAACCAGGGTCAAAATTTAAAGGCTTTGTCAAAGAAATTCAGCTTTATGATCGTTTCTACTAATTCAAAGGTTACTGGGTTCCCAGGGCTTGTTTGGTCTGATTTGTGACTGTTCAGAGCTGGGCTGCAGTTAGATCAAGGTTTCAGCGTGGGGCCTCAACATTAGACGACAAATCCAAAGTGATTTACTTTTCTTTTGAAGAGACCAGCCCTAAATACACCATGCCCTCTAGGTAGATCTACAAGAATGGGGTTTAAACTTATTCACCAACTGAAGAAAAATTACTATCATTATTGAAATGGAAACCAAAATTTCTGGCAAACATTTGGAGGTCAGCGAGTGTCCATGGATCATAGATACTTTAAATCTTCAGCTACAGATTGTCTGGCCATTGGTGGTTTTCTAAGTTTTTCTGGTATTCTTAAATAATTGTGAAGATTTCCGTTACAGTTTTACAATGTACAATATGCATCACATCAGGAAACCTTTTTATGGTTTTCCACATCTGGAAGACAATCCAGTTAAAAAAAGCGAAAAAGGATCTATACCATCTAATTTACATATTAATTGCATTTTCTTATGTTGCTGTATTTGACGACAAGAGGGAACTGATGCTAAAACTGGGAAAGATCACTTTTTTCAACCGGAATGGGGTCCTGGGCTGCAAGTAGCGGAACCTATTCACAGGTGTTGGCCCAGCAATCTATCGTGGTAAGTTATTGAAATCAATTTACTTAATTGTGAACTGAAACCGGAGAAAGAAAACAGAAGATTATGTATTTTAATAAAACGTTTGGCATGTCTAAGAGGAGCAAAACATTCTTGCCTGACTGAGGTCTTGCACAAAGGTGGCATGGTAGTTCAGCTAGTAAAGCTGCTGCCACATGCTCTAGTGACCTGGGTTCTCTTCTGGCCTCAGGTGCTGCACAGCGGCACAACGGTTGAGTTGCTGCCTTGCAGCGCCAGAGACCCGTGTTCGATCCTGACTACAGGTGCTGTCTGTATGAAGTTTGTACGTTCGCCCTGTGACTGTGTGGATTTTCTCCAGGAGCTCGGGTTTCCTCCCACACTCCAAAGACGTCCAGGTTTGTAGGTTAATTGGCTTTGGCTATGATTAAAATTGTAAATTGTAAATTGTCACTAGTGTGTAGGATGGTGCTAGTGTGATCGCTGGTCGTTGCAGACTTGGTAGGCCAAATAACCTATTTCCGCGTTGTATCTCTAAACTAAACTAAACTAAATTAAACTAAAGGTCAGGTAGCGTCTCTGGAGAACATGGATAGGTGATATTTCAGATTGAGACCCTTCCTCAGACTGATTATGGGGGGCTGGGAGAAGAATGTTGGAAAAGGGGAGAATCAGAACAAAGCATGGCAGGTAATAGGTCGACAGAGGTGAGGGAGTTTTTGATAGGCAGCTGGTTGGAACAAAATACTAGTTACTCAACAGGTCAGGCAGCATCAATGAAGAATATCATAGGTGACATTTCAGTTCAAAACCTTACTTCAGTCACCTATCTATGTTCTCCTTAGTTGGTGCCTGACCCACTGAGTTACTCCAGCATTTTGTGCTCCTTTACGTAATCCAGCATCTGCAGTTCTTTGTTTCTACTCAATATTCATATCGTAGGGTTGTAAGCTACCCAAGCAGAATATGAGGTGTTGTTCCTCCAATTTACGTGTCGCTTCTCTCTGGTAATAGAGGCCCAGGCCAGAAAGATCAGTTTGGGAATGGGAAGCGGAATTAAAATAGTTTGCAACTGGGAGACAGCTGAAGGCTGGCAGACCAAGCATAAGTGTTCAGCTAAATGATCGCTTAGTCCAGTCTTGGTCTCGCCAATGTAAAGGAGAACATATCGGGAACACCGGTTGCAGTAGATGGGGTAAGACGAAGAGAATGTAAACCTGTCTCATTTGGAAGGGCTGTTTTGGTCCTTGGATGGATGTGTGGGAAGAGGTATGGGTACACGTTTTACGTCTCATGCGGTTGCAGGGGAAAATACCTGGGGAGGGGGTGGGTTGGGTGGGACGAGATGAGTGAACCGAGGAGTGGAGTTCTGGTTGCCCCATTACAGGAAAGATATGCAGGTTTGGAGAGGGTACAGATGAGATTTACCAGAATGCTGCCTGGATTAGAGAGTTTCAGCTACAAGAAGAGGTTGGATAGACTTGGATTGTTTACTCTGATATGCAGATGGGGTAGACAGGCAGACCTTTTTGCCAGGGTGGAAATGTCCACCCTGGCAAAACTATAAGGTGAAAGGGAGAATGTTTAATGAACATGTGTGTGGCAAGTTTTTTACACAGAGAGGCCTGGGACACATTGCCAGGTGTGATGGTAGAGGTAGATATAATAGTGGCTTTTTGGATTGGCACATGGAAGTGCAAGGAATAAAGGTATATGGATCATGTATAGGGAGATTAGATCAGTTGGGCATCATGTTCGGCACTAATATTATGGGCCAAAGGGCCCGTTCCTGTGCTGTATGTTCTATATAACAAAAAAGAGGCAGGTATAGCTGGGGCCCTTGCAAGTGCCCATGACTTCACCTTTGACTTGAAGAAGGTGAGAATAGTCAAGGGAGAACTTGTTGAGGCTGAGGACATGTTCTGCCAGGTGGAGGTGAGTGTTGGTGGAAGGAAAGTGATAGTTTCTCTGTTCAAGGAAAAATCGGAGGGCCTTGAGACCTTCAAGGGGGATGGAGGTGTAAAAGGACTGGACATCCATGGTAAAGATAAGGGAATGTGGGCCTAGCGAGTGTGTTAATGAAGAGTTGAAGGGCATGTGAGGTGTCTTGGGTGTAAGTGGGAAAGGACTGAAAAAGGAGGGATAGTATGGAATCAAGGCATTTTGAGATGACGTTTTGGGGCAAACTCACTCAAAAACAATAGGTCTGCCAAGTGCAGTCCTTTTTGTGGATTTTGGGAAGCAAATAGAAGCAGGCAATGTGGGGCTGGGGAACTATAAGATTGGAAGCTGTGCAGGGAAGATCACCAGAGGCGATGAGATCAGTAACAGTCTAAGGTGATGGCCTCGTGCTCATCTGTGGGGTCATGGTCAAAGGGTAGGTATGTGGAGGTGTCTGGGAGTTGCCACCATGCCTTAACACGGTAGAGGTCAACTTCCCAGACTGCAACGTCACCTCCTTTCTCAGCGGGTTTAATAACAATGATGGGATAGTTGCTGAGTGAGCACAGGGCTGTGTGTTCAGAGGGGGTGAGAGTGGAGTGAGGTAGGGGCATGAAGAAGTCAAGACAGTTAATAACAGGCCAGCAGTTGTTAATGAATAGTATCCTAACAGATAAAAATCATGTACACAGGACTATTTTTCATCCACGCATGATGAATAAAGAGTCCCATGTCCATAATAAAAAACGATTCCGTTTCCCACTTCCACTCTACCTTCCTCCTAGTTTCTTTGAGGACAGCTGGAATCTCCCAAGTTCTTTTGTTATTTCATGGCCCATTACTCGTCATGTAAATTTGCCTACACACTAAGTCGACCTTCAGTGCTCACACACTATTAGGAACTGTATATTAACCTGCAGTAAGTCTGATGTATTTCTTCTCCCTTCATTCCAGATGGATCTTATTACATGTTGCATCTTAAATCTCTTTCATCTGTGTAGTTGGATGCAAAGCAGTGTATAAAACACAAAGGGGAGGGAGGTAGGGAAAGACTCCTTATGAATTGAAGCTCATTCCTTGTAAGTGTGGTGGAAATAAAGACTGTTCAGGCTTTTGGAAGGAAATTGGACAAGCAACTGCGGGTTGTATGGTCACGGAGAAAGAGCAGTAAGATGGGATTGAATAGGCAGAGAGCTGGTTGGAATCAATGTGATTTCAGTTTAGCTTATTGTCCCGTGTACCAAGGTACAATGAAATGTTTTTGTTGCATGCTAACAAGTCAGCGGAAAGACAACACATGATTACAATCGAGATATTCACAGTGTACAGATGATAAGGGAATAGCGTTTAGTGCAGGATAAAGCCTGTAAAGTCCAATCAAATATTTCTGGTTGACTTCACAAAAGAAACCACTGCAAACACCGAACAGATTAAGCAGCTTCTGTGGAGACAGAATTGATGCTTGTAGTTGAAGACCTGGCTGCCTTCTTCCCTGTTTTGTTTCTTTAATTTTATGATTCCATTCTGTATCTCATTTCCTAATTAACACTGGTTCGACATGGGTTCTTCCCAGGTTATAAACGTGTGATTTAGGTGTAGCCTGTACATATGAATGAGCATTTGAGAGGCTATCGGGATGAATTTGCCGGCTGCTGCGGGGCTGGAGGCATCTTCTGCTGGGTGGGAATGAAACATTTCTCCTTGCCTTCTCTCCTCATCTACTCACTCACTTTCTAGTAATTTGTTTATCATTGCAGGTGAGCTGAACTGGCCATTAATTATTTGTGTAGCCTTCTTTTTAAACAAGAGTATGGTGTTTGATGATTCATTTAATTATTCTTTTTCAGTTTTTCAGTTTGGGTTACAAACAGTTCTTGCACTGTATTTTCAGTTAATTTTCCTCTTTGCAACATCTATCTTTAATATTAATCTGTTTTTATATTTTACGTCTAATCATAACCTCTCCTGAAATGTTATTTTTAAAAATGTCATGCTAGCAATGTATACAACCTGGGGTGTAAGGCAACATTTAAAAACCCAGCTTGACTACCTTTGAACCCATAGTACGAAGCTAGTCCAGTTAACCCTCTGGTCAATAGTGAACCCAAAGATGTTGATGGCTTGTGATTTGGCAATGTTAGTATCATGGGAAAATGGTTAAACTCTTTCTCTCTTATTCGTCATGGTCTTGTACCTGGGTGTTGGACTTGTTACTAGCTACAGTTTATGTCCTCTGGTAACCTGATATCAAATACAATTAAATCTGTTTCTCAATAAGGTTGAGGTTTCACAAGTGATTTTAGCCTGCTATTTGCAACTGCATCAACACCTTCAACCCCGTTTAACAATAAGAACATTTTTTCAAAACCACATCGTGGTCACTTGGTGTTGACACCAATCTTACTTTTAGTGTTGCATTTAATGTAGTAAATTTTTTTCAGATGCTTTTCCTTGCTTCTTGCACTTTAACTGGCATTCCTCTACGAGACATTTCACCCAGCCTATCAGCGTCTAGGTTTTAAAATCAGCTCAAAATATGAAACCACTGACTTAAATTGCCAGTAGATGAAATATAAACAAAAGACAAAAATAGATTGCAAGAAAGAAATTTCACACCGACAGATGTCACAAACCATTTCACAGCTGATGAAGTGTTTTTGAATTGTAGTTAGTGTTATATTGTAGGGAAATGTAACATAAAGGCTAGCTTGGACAGAATATCTTTAGATTTTTGACTTGCAGCACAGATGTTGGCAAGACTGGAGGGATTGAGTTGGATACAGATACAGATTCAGCAATACAGGCCCTTAGGCTCACTGAGTTTGTGCCGACCAGCGATCCCCGTTACACTAGCACTCACTACTCACTCGGGACAACTTATAAATTTTACCGAAACCACACATGGGATGAATCTGTTCTCATCAATGAGACAGATACATATCTTTACTTTTGACTTTGGCCACAGAGTCCGCGCTGACCAGCGACCACCCTGTACATTAGTATTATCCTACACACTAGGGACAATTTACACTTTACAGAAGTAAATTAACCTACAAACCAGTACGTCTTTGAAGTGTGGGCGGAAACCGGTGCACCCGGGAAAAACCCAGGTGCCTGTACAAACTCCGTACAGACAGCACCCGTAGTCAGGATCGAACCTGGGTCTCTGGTGCTGTATGGTTGCCATAGCACTGCGCTACCATTGGGCCCCAAGTTATAAGGAGAGACTGAATAGGATGGGACTGTTTTTCCTGGGGAGAAGGAAGATGAGGAGTGACCTAGAAGTTTATAAAATCATAAGGGGCATAGATAAGGTAGATGCTCACAGCCTTTTCTCCAGGGAAGGAGAATCTAAAACCAGAGAGGGTAGGTTTAAGGTAAAAGGAGAAAGATTTAAAGGGGACCTGAGGGCCAAGTCTTTCACAATGAGTGTGATCCATACGTGAAATGAGCTACAGGTGAAAGTGGTAGAGTCAAAGTCAAAGTCAAAGTATCCTTTATTGTCATTCAGATTTTTCAGTCTGAATGGAATTTTGTGCCTTGCAGTCATAACATAGAATAAAATAACAAAACACACATGGACACAGATTTAACATCCACCACAGTGAGTCTACCAGGCACCTCCTCACTGTGATGGAAGGCAAAAGTCTTAAAGTCCTTAAAGAGGTGGGTTCAATTGCAACATTTAAAAGACAGTTGGATAAGTACATGGATAGGAAAGGTTTGGAAGGATATGTGCCAAACACAGGCGAATGGGACTAATTCAGGTAGCACCTTGGTCAGCACTGACAAGTTAGCATAAACTGACAAGTTAGGTTTAGTTTATTAATGTCATGTGTATCAAGGAAAGGCTTTATTTTGCATGCAATCAAATCAGATAATACTATACATCAATACAATCAAGCCAAACTTGAACACAATAGGTAGAATAAAGGGGAAGATAGAGAGTACAGAATATAGTTCTTGGCATTGTACCATATCAGTTCCAAAGACAAAGTCCAATGTGTGAAATGGGGGTAGAGGTGATTCACACAGTACACTAGCATATGGGAGTTACCATTCAGAAGCCTGATATAGGGGAACAAGTCTCATGGTGTGCGCTTTCAGGCTTCTGTATCTCCTGCCCAACGGCAGGAGGAAGAAGAAAGAATGACCGGGATTGTTCTTGTGTTGTGACTTTATACCAGGGGTAGGCAACCTATGGCCCATGGGCCGGCTCCGGCCCGTAACCCAAAATCATCCGGCCCGCATGCGTATTTTTTTTTCACTTAGTTTTCGCGACCTGGGCGCTACAGCCAGTCCCGGGGCACGCAGGCGACCTGGGCGCTACAGCCAGTCCCGGGTTATGCAGGCGACCTGGGAACCGCAGCCAGCCCCAGGGTACGCATGCGACCTGGGAACTGCAGCTAGTCCCGGGGATGCAAGGGATCTGGGAACTGCAGCCAGTCCCGGGGCATGCGAGGGATCTGGGAACTGCAGAAAACTAATTGAAAAACACGTGAAAACTAATGCGAAAAACAACATCATGTCACACTAGTTCATATGTATTATTAGTATGTATTATTATAAATTTCTGTATTATTAGTGTGTATTATTACAAATTACTAATTTAGTTAGTATGTATTATTATTAACTCCATTTATTAACTACTAGACTAAGTGGGACCCATTGGGTCCCATGTTCACAAGTGAGGGCTGGTCCCCCAATGCAATATTCCACCTCTCCACCAATTCCAATATTGGTGGCCAATAGATGGGGGGGGGCTTTCTGGAGTGCTAGTATGGGTGTTGTGGGCCAAAGGAACTGGTTTCCAGAGGGCTAATATGGACATTGTGGGCCGAATGGATTCTTGGGCTGGCAGCTCAGTCACTCAGGCCTGGTAGGCTGGCAGCTCAGTGATTCAAGGCTGGTGCGGGCTGGCAGCTCAGTGATTCAAGGCTGGTGCGGGCTGGCAGCTCAGTCACTCAGGGCTGGTGGGCTGTCAGCTCAGTCACTCACTAGTGGGTTGGCAGCTCAGTTACTCAGGGCTGGTGGGCTGGCAGTTCACTCACTTGAAATTCCATTTCAAGCAGAGTGCAGGCCACCACATTCAATTTCACAGCATTTCAGGCAGAGTGCAGGCCACCTCATTCAATTTCAAAGCATTTCTGGCAGAGTGCAGGCCACCAAATTGCCAAACAACTCATTGCATTGTCATTAAATACATTGCAGACTCACAGTTCAGTTGATTCACAGCTTAGAATGACAGTTGTGGCTTCACCACCGTGTTCTTCCAGAGTGACTGACTCATGTCCAGGCATCCGGGGTTTTATAGTCCTGCCCGCCCCTCCTCTCTTACAGCATCCCCTCCCCCCCAAAACAATCAGTCTGAAGAAGGGTCCCGACTCAAAACATCACCTACCCATGTTCTTCAGATATGCTACCTGACCTGCTGAGTTATTCCAGCACTTTGTGTCTTTTTATTTGTAAACCAACTTCTGTACTTTCTTGTATCTTCCTTTTACCGGAATGCTGCCTGGAATAGAGGGTATTAGCTATCAGGAGACTGGACATTGGATTGTTTTCTCTGGAATATCAGAGGTTGAGGGAAAACTGATAGAAGTTTTTAAAATTATGAGGCACAGATAGCATTGACAGTTAGAACCTTGTTCCCAAGATGGAAAAATCAAATTCTAGAGGCCATAGCTTTAAAGTGAGAAAGTCAAAATTTATAGGAGACTAGACCAAGTGCAGACCCATTGGGTCTGCTCCCATAATGCAGAGGGAGGGCGGCATCACACGGGAGAGTTGGTCCCGAACACAATATTCCATCACTCACCCATAGCCCCGAACTGCACATGCATGGCTGACAGGCACGGCGAGTGGAAAAATGATTTATTAAAGCTTAAAATGTGAATAACTCTTAAAATATAACAATTTAAAAGTTAAAGATGAGATTTATTCAGTTCAGTTCTTTCTTGTTGTGTCTCTTGCTCCCCTATTTTGTGTTCTTTCTCTTTGATCCTCGACATGTTCATTATTTCTTGTTGCATCTCTTGTTCCCCTCTGTTTTACGTTCTTTCTCGTTGATCCTCGAGAAGTTCAGTTTTTTCTTGTTGCGCCTCTTCATTATTTCTGTCTTGCGCTCTTTTTCGGAGATCTTTAAAACATTATTATTTCTTGTTGCGTCTCTTCATTCCTTCTATCAAGCCAATGACATATGATTAAAAAAGACAATATTATCTATTATAGATATTTATTAACTTCTAAAGACAATTTTAGCTTTCAATCCATTAACATATGATTAAAAAGACATTGTGCTATCGTGTACCGTTTTGGTTGTATTTTGGCAACTTCCCGGTGTGTCTCTTGTTCCCTTCTGCTCGTTACTGCTTCTCGATGTCTTTTTGTGTTGTTCCTTGAACATCCTGCAACTCGATTGCTCCCGTTTCTTGGCATGATGTAAAAAAGAGAAAGATATTTATCACGATGTAGATATTTATAAACTTCTAAAGACAATTATACCTATCAATGCATTAACATATGATTAAAAAAGCCATTGCGCTATCGTATACCATTTTGGCTGTATTTTGGCAACTTATTGTTGTGTCTCTTGTTCCAGCGAACTTCCGTTATATTTTGGAGATCCTCAAGAGGTTCAGTCCTTTCTTGTTGTGTCTCTTGTTCCCTTCTGTTCCTTACTACTTCTCGACGTCTCTTTGCGATGTTCCTTGACAATCCTGCAACTCGTTTGCTCCTGCTTCTTGGCATGATTTTAAAAAGAGATAGATATTTATCACGATGTAGATATTTATAAACTATTAAATGTTATCTATCAATCCATTAACATATGAATAAAAAAGACATTGCGCTATCGTATACCGATTTAGCTTTTTTTTGGCGACTTCTTGTTGTGTCTCTTGTTCCCTGCAGTCCTTGCTTCCTTTCTCGCAGGTCCTCAAGACGTTCAGTCTAAATATCTGAGATACAGAAATGAGGTGACAGTGACAGCTCGAGACAAAAGGCAGCATTTGAACAAGCATGGTTTAAAGGCATTCTGATAAAACTGAAGTAAATGATAACCACCAGGGGCGCCGGGGAGATGGCCAGCCCTGCCGGCAGTCTGTTCGTTTTTTCATATTTTTGTTATTTTTAGCGTCTGTTAAGAGTTTGTTTTAATATACTTCGGTTTGTTTTATGTGGGGGGGGGGGAGGGGATCGGGGGAAACTTTTTTCACTTTCTTACCTTCCAGGAGATGTGATTGATTTTCGGATCACATTCGCCGGGCTCTGCGGCCTACCATCGATGCAGTTGGAAGCCTCCTCGGACTGTCGTGAGCCCCACCGCGGGGCGCATACTTAACATCGGAGCTGATCCCTTGTCTGGGATCGCTCTCACCGCGGCCTGCGGACTTACCATCAAGGGCTCGCAGTCTCGGGAGAGGCTAGTCGGGTGCTCCAATGCTGCAGAAGGTTCGACCAGCCCCGATGCGAGGTTTGATTGCCCGGCGCGGGGAGCTGACAACCCCCCGATGCAGGAGCTGAACGCCTCGACGCGGAGGGCACGAATGCCGCCGGCTACGGGAGTCAAGACCGTCCCGTCAACAGAGGGCTCGAGGCCCCCGACCGAGGAAGAACAAAAGGAAGGCCTTGAACTTTATTTCGCCTTCGATCACTGTGAGGAATGTGTAGGAGTCACTGTGGTGGATGTTCATGTTAAAATGTGTTTTTTAGTCTGTTGCTTTTAATGGTATGACTGACCTGGCCAGTGAAATTTCTTGTATATTGCAAAGCATACTTGGCAAATAAAATCTGATTCTGATTCTGAAAATCTGATTCTGAAATAGGTATCAAGGGGAAAAAAACATTCCACTTGAAATACTGACCTTTCTTCCATCTTAAGATCCGAAGTTGGTATTCAATGATTGAAACAGAATTTTCAATTCCACTTGCAACTCCTCAGAAAATGCAGTCCATGCTTACATACAAAAAACATTGACAATAGACCGAAGTGGAGAGTAACACTCATATCAAACAACAGAAAAGTAAAGATAATTTCCCACTAGGCAGAATCTAACCACATAACCTTGACACTCAATGCCATTACCAATACCAAATCCTCAACAATCAATATCTTGGCAATCATCATTTATTCAATAATTGACTCAATAATTGAAATGAACCTGATACATATACCCGAGATGTGCAGGCCTGTGGTTGTGAATGCTACTCATTTTCTCTGAAACGTAAGCCTGGAAAAAAACACACTAATAGCCCCAAATATTTTCAACCACTTACCTTTTTTCCCATCTTAAGACCCTACAATAGACAATAGGCAATAGGTGCAGGAGTAGGCCATTCAGCCCTTCGAGCCAGCACCGCCATTCAATGTGATTATGGCTGATCATCCCCAATCAGTACCCCGTTCCTGCCTTCTCCCCATATCCCCTGACTCCGCTATCTTTAAGAGCCCTATCTAGCTCTCTGTTGAAAGTGTCCAGAGAACTGGCCTCACCGCCCTCTGAAGCAGAGAATTCTACAGACTCACAACTCTGTGTGAAAAAGTGTCTCCTCATCTCCGTTCTAAATGGCTTACCCCTTATTCTTAAACAGTGGCCCCTGGTTCTGGACTTCCCCAACATCGGGAACATGTTTCCTGCCTCTAGCGTGTCCAAACCCTTAATAATCTTGTATGATTCAATAAGATCCCCTCTCATCTATCTAAACTCCAGAGTATACAAGCCCAACCGCTCCATTCTCTAAGCATATGACAGTCCCGCCATCCCGGGAATCAACCTTGTAAACCTACGCTGCACTCCCTCAATAGCAATAATATCCTTCCTCAAATTAGGGGACCAATACTGCACACAATACTCCAGGTGTGGTCTCACTAGGGCCCTATACAACTGCAGAAGGACCTCTTTGCTCCTATACTCAACTCTTGCTATGAAGGCCAACATGCCATTCACTTTCTTCACTGCCTGCTGTACCTGCATGCTTATTTTCATTGACTGATGAACAAGGACCCCCAGATCCCGTTGTACTTCCCCTTTTCCCAACTTGACACCATTTAGATAATAATCTGCCTTCCTGTTTTTGCTACCAAAGTGGATAACCTCACATTTATCCACATTAAATTGCATCTGACATGCATCTGCCCACTCACCCAAACTGTCCAAGTCACCCTGCATCCTCATAGCATCCTCCTCACAATTCACACTGCCACCCAGCTTTGTGTCATCTGCAAATTTGCTAATGTTGCTTTGAATCCCTTCATCTAAATCATTGATGTATATTGTATATAGCTACGGTCCCAACATCGAACCTTGCGGTACCCCACTAGTCACTGCCTGCCATTCTGAAAGGGACCCGTTAATCCCTACTCTTCATTTCCTGTCTGCCAACCAATTGTCTATCCATGTCAGCACTCTGCCCCCAATACCATGTGCCCTAATTTTGCCCACTAATCTCCTATGTGGGGCCTTATAAAATGCTTTCTGAAAGTCCAGGTACACTACATCCACTGGCTCTCCCTTGTCTATTTTCCCAGTTACATCCTCAAAAAATTACAGAAGATTAGTCAAGCATGATTTCCCTTTCGTCAATCCATGCTGACTCGGACCGATCATGTTACCGCTATCCAAATGTGCTGCTATTTCATCTTTTATGATTGACTCCAGCATCTTCCCCACCACCGATGTCAGGCTAACTGGTCTATAATTCCCTGTTTTCTCTCTCTCGCCTTTCTTAAAAAGCGGGATAACTTTAGCAACCCTCCAATCCACTGGAACTGAATCTATAGAACATTGGAAATGATCACCAATGCGTCCACGATTTCTAGAGCCACTTCCTTAAGTACCCTGGGATGCATACCGTCAGGCCCTGGCGATTATCAGCCCTCAGTCCCATCAGTCCCATCAGTCTACCCAACACCATTTCCTTCCTAATGTGGATTTCCTTTAGTTCCTCCGTCACCCCAGATCCTCTGGCCACTAGTACATCAGGAAGATTGTTTGTGTCCTCCTCAGTGAAGACGGATCCAAAGTTCAACTCATCTGCCATTTCCTTGTCCCCCATGATGAATACAAAGTTGATATTCATTGATGGTCACAGAATTTTCAATACCACTTGCAACTCCTCAGAAAATACAGTCCATGCTGACATACAGAAGACCTCGACAATAGAAGTGGCAAGTAACACTCATGTCAAACAACAGAAAGATAAAGATCATCTCCAACAAGGCAGAATCTAACCAACTAAACTTGATACAGAATGCCATTACCAATACCAAATCCTCAACCATCAATATCTTGGCAATCATCATTTACTCAATAATTGACCCAATAATTGAACTGATCCTGATTCATATAGCCTAGATGTGCAGGGCATTGGTTGTATATCTTGCAGCAAATAATCCATCTGCAAGGTTTGTCAGGAAGCATGATAGCAGCTCCAACAACTTTCTATCCTAAAAGCCAATGCAACTGGCAAGATTGCAGCACCAACAACTTTCTATCCTAAAAGCTAATGCAACTGGCAACATTTTACATGTCACTTCATGTGTCCTTGAAGCTCTTTCTGAGGCAGCATGTTTAATCTTTTGCGTGCACAAATGTGATTGCTGAGTTAAACATCCCTTGTTGAACTGAGGAGCAATCATCAAGCTGTCGAAACTCTAGACGTTCATTTCTTTCTTGCATCTCTAGTTGCCTTCTGTTTTGCGTTTTTTCTTTAATTTTAAGAAAATTTGAGCATTTACTTCAGGGGTCATCGCTCAATGAATCACATGTCCAATGACAACATTCCTGGTTGATGTCCCATTCTTCAGGAATACTTTTACATGTTCCTTCAGCTTTCCCCAGCCAAGAGCCACATGTAGTTGTCCATGCTGAAGTACCAGTTTCTCGAAGTATATCAACACCTTCTCCATCGTTTGATCTTGCACTTTATGAATCGTCATAGAAAAACTTGACTGAGTTGTGAATTGGCTCCGCCTAACGGGAATGTCTTCGCCTTCTGTCAAATTGATCTTTATCCTCGTAATGAGAACAATCTCATCTTTGAAGGCTCCTATGTTCATTCTTGCAACAATCAGATTATTGTGTCGCTGTTCTGCAATCAACCTCGTTCCATTGCATAGCCTTGGGGGTTGCAAGTTTCTCATTAAAATGATTGGAGATCCTTTTTTCAATTCCAATTTGTGTGGTGGTAATCCAGAGATCTCGACTGAATTGAGGAATTCTGTTGTGAAGTAAGTAGCATTCGTTCCCTCAGTCACAGTAATTAAATAAAAGTACTCCATCATAGTTCCAGGGAAGCATCAGATACAAGTAGAATTGATGCTTCTCATTGTATCGTTGTGAGGAACCAAGATACAATTCTCAGAGAATAATGTTGCAGGATGGTCGAATGCTGGATAGATATTATCAATACAGTCCTCCAGTGTTTTTGCTGAGAGAACCATGTCTTCTGGAATTTAAATTTCATTGTCTTCATTCTTTTCAATCCTGTCTCCTCCAACATCCAACAAAAATTGAGAATACTCACCCTCTCCCTCTGTCAATTGCATATTCCTCTTCAAATCAAACTTGGTGAAAGTTCTCCACAAGTAGGATCTCTTGATGCAGGAATTTTCAACATCAACATCATTTCCCATTTTCACTACAGAAAGTAGTAGGCGAAAATTACCACAACAAATTGTAAGAATTCCGCCAAAAGGATCCTCCTTGCGGCATACATCTTGAAGAGTTCTGTCCACCACCTCAAAGCTCTCCCTCCTAATCATTGGGCACTCATCCCAAACAATGAGCTTCACTCTCCTGATAAAATCTCCCATTTTAGAGTTGCTGTCAATGTTGCACGATGTATTCTCCGTCATGTGGATGGGTATCTTGAATCGAAAATGTGCAGTTCTTTCACCAGGCATTAATATAGCTGTTATACCAGAGGATGCTACAGCAATAGCAACTTCACCTTGGCCTCTAACTTTGGAGAGGATCAAATTTGTGAGAAATGTGTTCCCTGTTCCTCCTGGTGAATCAATAAAAATCATTGAAGGTAGATTCCTTTGCACGCAGTTGCACAAATGGGCATACACTTCGCTCTGCTCAGCATTCAGCAGAGGCTCCTTCTCCTCAACAAATCGCTGTTGTTCTGATCTATTGTAATTCAATTTATTAAGTAAATCAAAATTTTCCCCATCACTGTCCATCCTTTCATTTCTTGGTCGTGGCAAATAAAAGTTTTCCAGAATATTGTTATAATTCTCAAGCTTGTCCTGAATATATAACAGAGCCTGATCATGATGCCTCTCATCAATCATGATATTTGGATCACTGTTTGTTCTTTGTTCTCTTTCAAGGTAATCCTCAGATGTTGAAAAGCGATCCCATAATTGTCAAGGATCATTGATGCCAGTATTTGTCAGCAAAACAACAAACAAATTCCTCATTGTACTGGGGAGTCTTGTCATCTCAGCATCTTCCATTGTTCGTTGCCAATGGTCGCCAGCTTCCAACAAACCTCTTTCTCTGCAGACGTCTTTGAAGGAGGGAAGAATATCTCCATCATGTGTTTCAATGACTCAAAGGATACTGGCCCTTTGACGCAATGGAGAAGCAGTCTCAAGTAGTAGAGCTCACCACATCTTGGAGAAACTGTATTCACTCATCCCAGAACGTAGGCTTCAAAAATACCTAGGAAATCTTCCACTCTCTTCCCAACCTTCCTTCTTTGCTATCTCTCCTATTGTTCTATGTATAAAATCGGGGTACATCAGCGTATATAGTGTTCTTGCAAATGGATCTTCAGAACACAATGCCATTAATTCAGTCAAAGTCATTCCCGCCATATCATCATTCCTCACCTGCTGAGCAGCATTGACTGATAACGACTCATTGTTCTTGTGGTAGATGTACCTGGAGTCAAATGACAGTGTGGTCTTTCTCCTGAAATCCAAGGATTGATGCCACTGCCTCTGAAGGACCAATGTATCTGCCAGTCAGGTTCTGTGTAATCTCGTCATTTATGTTAAACTGCCTGATCACTCCCCTTCAAGGTGTACTTGATTGAGTGTACAGAGCAGCATATTTTGACGTTGATGTGACATTTGAAAGCCTTCAATAGTTCAGCATTATAGGGCACCACCCAATTGGAAGTAAAAGTCGAAAACCGGCGTCCTTCTTGATGTCCCTGAATTGGCAATATGAAGAAAAATGCAGAGGGAAACCTGGAGAAGGGCAGTGAATTAGATTTAAAGCAGATAGAAAAAGAGAAATGAGCAGTGGGAAAGAATGATTTGACACCATCAAAATCGCAGAGTCCCCACTACTCAAAATGTATTGGTTTATTGATGAATGTTGGATTAATGAGAGAATGTCAGCTCTCCTTCTCTCTCCACAGATGCTACCTAACCTACTGAGAATCTCCACTATTCTGTTTTTAATTCAACTAACTATTTCCAGAATAAAATTCTCAGTAGGCCAAGGAGCTTCTGTATTCGGTTGAAAGAGAAAACAAATTAACATATCATTTGGAGGGTGTTCAGAATGATGAAAGGTCTTCTTTTAATTCTGTATCTTTTAATTCTGTATCCGGTGCTGGCTCAAAGGACCGAATGGCCTCCTCCTGCACCTATATTTTATGTTTATTCTACACATGCTGCCTGGCCTGCCTAGGTTAGCAACATTTTCTATTTTTATATCTGATTTCCAGCATCAGCAGTGTTTTGGATTGTCAATAGTTCTGGAAGATCCGCAGTCTCCCCACCCTTTTCACCCTCTAACGGATGAAAAGTTGTATTCCGTTGGCAATTCATATTACAGTTACTGTGTTATTTCAAGCAAGATACAGCATAATGTTCCAATTTGCTTGCTTAAATTGCATTCTGTTCAGTACATATTATGAAATAAGTCATTTAGAAAAAACATAAATGTTTTATGTTTGCAGCAGTGAGATGGTTTGAGTGGAGAATCCACAGTATTGGCACAGACACCAGAAGTAACTCTCCTGCATCAACCAGAATGAAAGCATACGGACATGTACAGAATAGAAAAGACCTTCTCACCCATGAAAAGTTTGGTCAAATCATGAGTCCCAAAGGGACACATACGAGGATTTCAACATGGGGTTTCTAATTAAATCATTGAATACTGCTGTAAACATAATCAACTCGAGTTATCTAGGCCTTGTGCTCTGCATTTTCTTCGCCAAATATCATCAGCTTTTATCTCTTTTAAAATCCGCCTCTTTAACTAACCATGATTGAATGGCGGAGTAGACTTGATGGGCCGATTGGCCTAATCCTGCTCCTATCACTTATGACCTTATAAGCTTCTGGTGCTGGTCCTAATGTCTTTTCCTTTGCTGTTGTGTTAATTTTCATCTGATAACAATGACATTTCTTAATCTTATGGTTTTATGTAGAGACTGCTATATACATGGCACTACTACTTCAAAAGTGCTACCTGATGCAATGCACTGTTGCTTTCAAGTGTGGGCAGGAGAGTAAATGTTGTTCCCATGACAGAGTTTGACGCAGTGGCCACTCGGTGTCACTGTGGAGCAGTTTGTGGTTCATAGCCTCCCCGGTAACCATGTTGGAAAAGGAAAGCGAAAAAGGAAAAAAATTGCAATTGTAAGCGTAAGTGGAATTTAGTGATGTCCCATAGATGGTGCTCTTTGCGTGCTGGTCCCAGAAGGGGTCTGCTATCATACATTGCAATTGCTCCACTTTTTTAAATCTTTATTTCAGCAGAGCATTTCTTACACTAATTATGTTCTTCTTCAGCTCCTCTCAGATGTGCAAATTCTTCAATTTTCCGTAGCCAAATGACATCCCGGAACAACTCCTGGAGCTGTGAGGTCCCAACCAGCGAGGCCTACCGTGACTGTCAAGACCTACAGCCTGCCGATCTCCCAGAGCCTCCACTCAACTTTGGTCAGGCCGCATTTGGAATATTGCATACAGTTCTGATCGCCCCATAACAGGAAGGATGCATAGTCTTGGGAGAGGATACAAACGATTTTTACCAAATTAAGCCTCAATTAGGGGGTATTAGCTACAGGGAGGATTTGAACACAAGAAGCTGGAGTAACTGAGCAGGTCAGGCAGTATCTCTGGAGAATACGGATCGGTGATGTTTCGGGTTGAGACCCTTCTTTTGGACAGATTTAGATTGATTTGTCTGGAAGACTGGAGGTTGGGGGGGGAGGTGGGACACCTGATGGAAAGTATATAAAATTATGTGAAGCATAGGTAGGGTAGACAGTTTAGTTTAGTTTGGAGGTACAGCGCAAAAACAGGCCCTTTGGCCGACCGAGTCCATGTCTACCAGTGATTCCCAGACACTAACACTATCCTACACACTAGGGACAATTTTACAATTTTTACCGAAGCCAAATAACCTACAAATCTGTAAGTGTTTGGAACGTGGGAGGAAACTGGAGCACCTGGAGAAAACCCATGTGGTCACAGGGAGAACGTACCAACTATATACAGATCGCACCTTTAGTCAGGATTGAACCTGGTTTTCTGGCGCTGTAAGGCAACAACTCTACTGCTGTGCCACCCAAGAAACTTGTTCCCAGGATGGAAATATCAAATATTAGAAGGCATAACTTTAAGGTGAGAGGGGCAAAGTTTAAAGGAGATGTGTGAGACAAGTGTTTTACCGAGGTTGGTGAGTACCTGGAACATGCCGCCACAGGTGGTGGAAGCAGATATGATAGTTGCATTTTAGAGACTTTTGGATAGGAACACGTATATGCAGGAAATGGAGGGATATGGATTCAGACAAGAGCTGATCTTAGCATTATGGTCAGCGCAGGCATCGTGGGCCGAAGGGCTTGTCCTGTGCTGTACTGTTCCATGTTTTACATTCTGGTAAATCTCCTCTGCACTCTATTCTGTATAATTGCGTACTTCCTATGACACTGTGTAAAACTGGTGTTTTGTACAGAGGGGTTTGCATATGTTCAGAGGCATTATACTCTATTACATGCACTTTAGGTTTATCACTTTATTACGTGGGTATAACTCTGCTGCTGATTAACAGTGTGATAGCAATGCTGGATTCAGTGTTTCACTGATTTGCAAGGAACTCCTGAGCATAGTTCTGAGAACTGCCCAATACATCACACAGAATTAAAGTACATTGCAGAAATGTGTTTCATGTTCCTTTGTGTGTTGGGAATGACAAAATAAAGCTTGTGGCAACACTGTTCACTTGAAACAGTCTCTCGTGGCTCATTGCAATCTTAGAAATTGCTACATGGAGATACAGAGGAAATGCTGGTTTTCCGGGCACATCTCGTGGGATATTGATGCCGGTTATTAATATCCAACAATTTACACATGAGTGTTGAACAGTATCTGTGATTCCAGGAACATGGCTTGCTGAGCAAGCATGTGTAATGGCCTCACTGAATTCACCTAAATAATTGTCAAATGTATATGTAACCAGAGCACGTCTTGCCCAAAGGCACCCTCTTGCCCCTCTTGCCCCACTTGCCCCACTTGCCCCTCTTGCTGTGAATTTGGCTCCTTAGATTGGGGACAAATTTGTACAACTTTGAACAAACATATGACAATAGACAAATATAATACACATATAATAATCTTATATGTTTCAATAAGGTATCCTCTCATCCTTCAAAATTCCAGAGTATAAAAGCCCAGCTGCTCCATTCTCTCAGAATTGAACAGTCTTGCCATCCCGGGAATTAACCTTGTATACCTACGCTGCACTCCCTCAATATCAAGAATGTCCTTCCTCAAATTAGGGGACCAAAACTGCACACAATACTCCAGGTGTGGTCTCGCTAGGACCCTGTACAACTGCAGAAAGACCTCTTTGCTCCTAATCTCAACTCCTCTTGTTGTGAAGGCCAACATGCCATTCGCTTTCTTCACTGCCTGCTGTACCTGCATGCTTACTTTCATTGACTGATGAACAAGGACCCCCAGATCTTGATGTACTTCCCCTTTTCCCAACTTGACACCATTTAGATAATAATCTGCCTTCCTGTTTTTGCTACTAAAGTGGATAACCTCACATTTATCCACATTAAACTGCATCTGCCATGTATCTGCCCACTCACCCAACCTGCCTAGTCACCCTGCATTCCCATAGCATCCTCCTCACAGTTCACACTGCCACCCAGCTTTGTGTCATCTGCAAATTTGCTAATGTTACTTTCAATCCCTTCATTTAAATCATTGATGTATATTGTAAATAGCTGCGGTCCCAGCACTGAGCCTTGTGGTACCCCACTGGTCACTGCCTGCCATTCTGAAAGGGACCCATTATTCCCTACTCTTTGTTTCCTGTCTGCCAACCAATTTTCTATCCATGTCAGCACTCTACCCCCAATACCATGTGCCCTAATTTTGCCCACTAATCTCCTATGTGGGACCTCATCAAATGCTTTCTGAAAGTCCAGGTACACTACATCCACTGGCTCTCCCTTGTCTTCCTAGTTGCATCCTCAAAAAATTCCAGAAGATTAGTTAAGCATGATTTGCTCTTCGTAAATCCATGCTGACTCGGACCGATCCTGTTACTGCTATCCAAATGTGCCGCTGGAAAATGATCACCAATGCGTCCACCATTTCTAGTGCCACTTCCTTAAGTACCCTGGGATGCAGACCATCAGGCCCTGGGGATTTATCAGCCTTCAGTCCCATCAGTCTACCCAACACTATTTCCTGCCTAATGTGGATTTCCTTCAATTCCTCTGTCACCCCAGATCCTCTGGCCACTACTATATCAGGAAGATTGTTTGTGTCCTCCTTACTGAAGATGGATCCAAAGTACCTGTTCAACTCATCTGCCATTTCCGTGGTCCCCATAATAAATTCACCTTTTTCTGTCTTCAAGGGTCCAACTTTGGTCTTAACTATTTTTTTCCTCTTCACATACCTAAAGAATCTTTTACTATCCTCCTTTATATTCTTGGCTAACTCACCTCATCTTTTCTCCCCGTATTGCCTTTTTATTTATCTTCTGTTGCTCTTTAAACATTAAGACAAAAACAAAGGACATTTATAGTTACATACACCAATTGGTGCAGTGAAATTTGAGTTACCATGCAGCACACAAATAAGATAAACACATCACTATAGAATTTAACATAAAACATAAAAACATCCCCCTCAGCGGAATCAATGTTTCCCACTGTGAGGGAAGGCAACAAAGTTCAGTCTTCTTCCTCATGTTCACCCGTGGTTGAGGCCTATTGAAGCCTCCGCAGTCGCCGCAACGGCGGCCCGATGTTTCAGGCCCTCTCGCCGGGATATTCGGAACTCCGGTGTCGGAACGGAAGAACACTCAGTGGCTTGGAGTTTCCGAATCGGCCACTTCCTACTGGAGACCATGGCTTCCGAAGTCCACAGGCCATGCTGGGCAGAGCTCCAACACTGGCGATCCCTGGCAAAGGATCCCAGGACTCCGCGATGTTAGAGTCAGCGCCGCCCGCGGCTGGAAGCCCCTCAAACCACAGCTCCACGATGTTGAACAGCAGTCCCAACACATTGGAGCTTCACACGGCGATCCCCGGTAAGGCCTCGCCCGCTCCGCGATGGCAATCCAGGGCTGCGCCACCGCTGATGATCTGGCTGGTCTCTGGCAGGCAAGGCCGCGCCAATCCAGATGGTAGGCACTCCACAAACTACCTTTCTTGGGGTCCAGTATCAACCTGATTTTTGCAATCTACCTGCATGTTGAAATCACCCATAACAACCGTAGCATTACCTTTACGACATGCTAATTTTAACTCTTGATTCAACTTGCACCCTATGTCCAGGCTACTGCTAGGGGGCCTGTAGATTAGTCCCATTAGGGTATTTTTATCCTTACAATTCCTTAGTTCTATCCATACTGACTCCACATCTCCTGTTTCAATGTCACCCCTGCAAGGGACTGAATTTCATTCCTCACCAACAGAGCAACCCCACCCCCTCTGCCCACATGTCTGCCTTTTCGATAGGAGGTATACCCTTGAATATTCAGTTCCCAGGGCTTATTATTCCTTTAGGGAGTGGGAATAATGAATTCTTAGACCATTTATGCCTGCTGGCCAAGCATTTTGCATGTTGCTCAACATAAGGATACTGGCCTATTAATACAAGATCTCCAATAGAAAGGAGACACAAGAGACTGCAGGTGCTAGAACCTTGAGCAAAAAAAGCAAACGGCTGGAGGAACTCACTGGGTCAGGCAGCATCAGTGAAGGCAAATTAACAGATGATGTTTTGGGTTGGGGTTCTTTTTCTGAATGACGCAGTAGAGCAGAGAAGGTTGGCAGAGGGAGATGAGTGGAAGGAGTGGGATAAGAACTGGCTAGTGATGGGTCCATACGGATGAGGAGGTATTTCCAACTACAGATACTTCCGATAGAAAACCGACTGAATAGAAATAGAACAGGGCAGTTTGGTGTACTGACCCCTGATTCCAATTGTAATGCATGGACTTTAAGGGGATCGGGTGGAAGATGGGCAGCTGGAGATCCTGATTGATCTTCACCACACTTGTATTTTTGTAACTTTCCACCTTACCAGCTCCTCCATCTGAACCGTACGTTGGTTTGGATGAAAGCAAATGTAGAGAGTGTTGATGGTGGAAATTAGTGGAGAGCCTGGGCAAGGAACATCTTTGTATGACCTGATGCTGCTAGTAGTGAGGAAATCTAAAGAAGCTTCAAGTTAACTTGTACTATACGCAGCTCTCCCACAAGTGACCTCGAAACAGGCCTGATCTTACAAGCTAGCCATCTCTACTTGCGCTCTGGCCTTGTCCTGAAGAGGTGGGACATGTCCTTTTGCCTGTCTTACACACAATACAGCAATGACTGAAATAAAAGCAGAACATCTGGAAACTGAGTTCAGGCAGCATCTGTGGAAAGAGAAACAGTTAACATTTAGGTCAGAGATCCATAGTTAGAATTGAAAAATGGAGAAACAAGATGGGCAATGGCAAGGAGTGGAACAGAGGGACAATGTGTGCACTGGGTGTAGCACACTAGACTGAGAGATGTGCACCTAAGAAGATTGGATAGTGTGAAGGGAAGAGGTGAAAGGGGCAGACCTCTATCACTGTTTTCCATTTGTTTTGATTTTCTATTTGATTAATTCCATTAAGGACACTTTGCGATCAACCTCTGGACCTTCCAAATCTACAAATAAACAAGGTGGCAGAGTAGACAGCTACTTGAGTTGCTGCCTCATAGCTCCAGCGATCCAGGTTCAATCCTGACCTCTGGTGCTGTTCATTGTAATTTGTATGTTCTCTACTGCGTGGGGTTCCTCCTAGTGCTCCAGAGACATGCTAACTTGAAGGTTAATTGGCCACTGTAAAATGTCATGAATGTTTAGCGAATGGTAAAATCTGCAGAGAATGAAAATGGCTTGCTTGATGATTGCCACGGACTCAGTGGGCTGAAGATAGACACAAAATGCTGGAGTAATTGAGTGGGACAGGCAGCATCTCTGGAGAGAACGAATGGGTGGTGTTTCGGGTCGAGACCCTTCTTCAGACTTCTTCAGACAGTGGGCTGAAGAGTCAGTTTCATTGTGATCTGACTCTACGACCAGGTCAACATGAGTAACATGAAAAAATAGGGTGACGACCCCAGCATAGAGGTGATGTAGGGAGTCTTCCTGCTGCCACAGAAGGTAGTTCTTAGATTGAGCAGTACTAGTCCTGAGTTGTCACAAAAACGAAAGGTGTATGTGTTTAGCTCTATTGGCTCACTTTTAAAAACATTTTCAGTTTTAACTGTAAATCGTGCTGAGGTACATTTTCACGATATCCACAGTTCTCAGCTTGCTTTATCCAAGTAACTGATCTTTATATACCTGTAAACAGCTAGCACCAGTGGGTTAAACATCACAGTCTATTTTGAAGTCCTGCTTTGTCCTAATGTCTGTACAATTCTGTAAAGTAGTCATTGGGTAATGGTTGAGATTGGTTGCCTAGTCTGGGTGTTCTCTCCCTCTTCCGGTAAGGATATGGCGATCAACTACAGAGCTGCAAATTCCCCGTGAAAGATCGCTCACACCAACCTGTTCAATAAGGCAGCTCCCTGTACGTTTCACATTAATGTGTCAACTAGAAAGAAGAAGCGTGAATACTTAATACTCATCTTAATTGAAATAAGGAGAGTAAAATAATTAAATTCAATGCAGCAATTAATTTATTTTAATTTGCTGTGTTTACACTTAGGCTTAATCTTAGGAGCATGTCTGAACACACCAGACAAATCTAATTTCAGAAAAGGACCAAATGACAAAATGAGCTTACTATTAAAGGAATTGCAAGGAAGAAAGTTTTACTGATAAAAATGAATAAAACTGTCAGGTACTATCTCAAAAGTCAAGAATGACTATTCGTCAGGTTTGGACAGGGTGCCACAGTGTTGCAGCTGGCGGAGCAGCTGCCTCATAGATCCAGTGACCGGGTTCACACCTCATCTCGAGTGCCATCTGTGTGGAGTTTGCATGTTCTCCCTGTACCTGCGTGGGTTTCCCCTTGGTACTCCAGTTTTCACCCAAATCCCAAAGGAGTGCAGGATGATAAGTTTATTGGCTGCTTCAAGTTGCACTAACATGAAGGTTGCACAACAAGGTATCCCGTGGAAGTGAAGGTTATGGGAATAAAGTGAAAACTCTCCAGTGGGAGGAATGGTATCTGGGACATCAGGATGTCGTTATAAGTGAAGAGCAATCAACACACACAACTTTCCTCAGACTGTAATACTTCATCAATAACCTTTCCTCTGCGATAAAGCCAGAATTGGGACTGTTCACTGACTGCATGATTTCCAGTTCTGTGTTGTTTTGCTTTAAACATCTCTTCAGCATTTATTGGCATCACCATCACCCAGTTCCTCAACATCAGTACTCTGGGTGACCAATAACCCACCTGCCCCAGTCATGTAAATGTGACAAATGTTTAAACCCACCAGTCATGGATTTCAAGAGCACTGTAGCAACTTGATAAAGCAATTCATTTCAATGATGCCTTATTCACCAGCCTAGACATGCAAACTTTCACCTTAAGCAAACAATGGATGTTGCATGAGTGGCTGGCATTTTGCACAACTGCAAGCTTTCTTCAGCAGGCTCTCGCCATCTAGAAGAACAAGGGCAGACTATGGTGCAAGAAGAACAAGATCATTTGGTTACCCCTGTAAGTCGCTACTATTCTGACCTGAACATACTTTGGTACTCTATTGAACCCTGTGTAAGCATTTACACTGCAAAAAACTACAGCTGGGCTGGAACTTGCCATCACCCCTTTCAAGATAATGAGAAATTGCCACCCTAGATAACAATGTTCATAGCTGAGGAAATTATTATTTTTAATCCATCTTTCTTCTTCCGGTCCCTTGCTCTCCCTTCCCTTTCCCTCTTTCCCCAGAGGCATGAATTGATACTTTTGACTAATCACATACTTAATGAAACCGGTCATGTAGAATAAGTTAGGCAATAATATATGATTTCACTAACCACGTTATAATGAATATTCTGAAACTAATACTATTAAATACTTTACAGCAAAGTCATTGGTTCTATTATGACTCAATGAAGTGTGCATCGTTTCTCTGGAGGGCATATAAATTGATGTTAAAATTTGGAAATGAATTTGCAATGCACTTATCAAATCAGTGGCCACCCTCCTCATTAAATTGCTAAAGGTCAGTAAATCCCACTCCAGAATTAGTCACAGAGCGATATCGCTGAAAAGTGAGCTCTCTGAGGCTTCACTAAACAGTGTGGGACAAGAAGTGGTATTGAAGCAACTCGCCCGTTTTCAAATGGTAACAAGAACTGAATACAACAGTTGTTTCAATGCATTGGTATGAGCATGGGTGAGGCTGCATTTCATTCTTTGATATGTGATCAAGCATTGGTGTTACATTCAGCTCACAATCCTTAACTGCAGTTTGCAAAGCTGTATCACGAGGCTGTGAGGTATCCAAAAAGCTTACATAAACCAAAATAATCCTGTTACCATCCATCAACCCTTAAATCGATTGGATCGCATTTAGTCACTAAGTAGCGATTAACAATGGAACTAATGGTAAAAGCCTTCCTCGCAGAGCATCATTAACTATTTGGAGAATAACCCATTGCCAAAAGGGGGAAAAGAGGTGGCTTTTTAGTGGAGGATAATTTTAAATTGATTTCCAGTCGAGTTAGTATGAATCTAATGACAGCTCCTTTGTGAAATTTTATGTAATTAAAGACATAGCAAATTGTTGCCTGTAAGTAGGCAAGTTAATCAAAAAAATCACCGCATCACTGCAGAGGCAGAAAATCCTTAAAGTCATAATTATTTAATGCGGAGAACTTAATTTTTTCTCAGCTTTCCTTTTCATATGCAATTCTATCAGATCTTGATATGCACGGGAATAAACAACATAGAGCTTTGGTTAAAAAATAACTGTGAGCCAAGGGGGTAGCTGGTGATAAACCGGCTTCATCTGCACCCAAAACGGATGCTCAAACATTAAAATGTTGTGTGAAAATCATGGCAGACGAACTGAGACATGGGATGCACATTGGTCATTCATATTATTAATGCGCCAGCTCATGACCAGAGTACTGATAGCATAGTCTGTGCTAATTGAGTAAGGATATTAACCTTACCTCAAGGATAGACCAAGAGGTAAAATCTTTAAAAAGAGATTCCAGCATTTTATTAAATATAGAGTTAGAATAACGAGGGCAGACACAAAATGCTGTAGTAACGCAGCGGGACAGGCAGCATCTCTGGAGAGAAGGAATGGGTGATGTTTCGGGTCGAGACCCTTCTTCGGAATAACAAGGGACCTTGTTTTCTTGCTTTAATTTTGTGTAATCAGGAAGGAAAATTGTACTAGCTTCACAGAATTAAATTGCGAATGGTACCAAGAAATTGCACAAGCTTTATCGCTCAGACTAAAGGACATTTGGCCTAATTGGCTTTTGCTGTTAACTCTTCTCACTGTGGTCCAAACTAGAAGAAATTAAAATGATTCCAGTACTTGAAGCAAGCCTTGTCATGTCAGTCGCATGCTCTTCTCCTGTTCTCTATCCACGGCCACTCGCATACATAGCCGTATCATGTGGGGCTCCCATGTCTTCATGCTCCTGCCCAAGAATAGCGGTTAAATAGCTACAGCCTTCTGGGCAACTTGGGTGCTGTATGATTCTATGTCTTCCACGGGGGCAGGGGGAGGGGTTGGGGTGTGTGAAATTGTGTCGGGGATGGCAGCATCAATAGCATGTTTAGAAAATGCATTGGAATTACAAGCCTCAGTCTAATTTAATATCTGAAAATGGGCCTGCAGTGCAATCTCTGTCAATGTCAATGCCGTATTGAGAGCTCTGATTTTAACTCTGTTTCACTAACTCTGCATTCTGTGTGACTGTGATCATGTGGCCATTTGATCTGTAATCTTTTACAATCACCTCTCCCTGCATCTCCTTCCATCAGTTTGACAGGAACACCCTTGCATGAATGTACATCTCTAGCAACAGTTTTGTGATGAATGTTCCCAGCATCTAGGCCCAAAGCCTTTATTTCTAAGCTGGCATATGAGCCACAGCCCCAGTAATTATGGAAATGCTGGAGGGAATGGGAGAACAGGTGCAGCGGCAAGCAACCACAGACATGCAATCATAAAATATTTATCATCCAGAAGGAGGCCATTTGGTCCATTATGTCTGGGCAAGTCAATCGAGAATTTCCAGGCTGATCTCATCTTACATCACTGGATCTGTTGCCCTGCTTGTCACATCTCTTGTAGAGCACTATAACTGAAAAGGTTTTCTTCCTCTCCCACTTTTTCAGGCTGATGTTTGGGGCACCACTACCTCGGTGGTGAAATAATTATTCCCCTCTCATTATTCCCCTCTTAACTCTCCTCTAATCCTTCTACCAGCATCTCCATATCAACTCTTATCTACACTTCAAACTGCCTTGGGAAAGCAGCCAATCTGATCAAGGACCACTCATACCAAGGTCATTCCCTCTTCTCCGCACTCCCGTCAGGCAGAAGATACAAAAGCTTGAAAGCATGTACCACCAGATTCTAAAAAACAGCTTATTTGTCGCTGCTGTTGGACACTTATACGGACCTCACACATGCTAAGAATGTATTCCCCATTATCTAAACAACCTCATTGTGGCTCTTGCACTTTTTTTAACCTGGAACATTATCTATATTTGTAATAATATTCTGCACTCTATTTCATTTCTCTTTTTGCATTATTTATTGTATGATATGATTATATTATGTATGGTATGATGTGTCTGGACCTCATGCAAAACAGTTATTCACAGTATCATCCACACATAAAATAATAAACCAAAACAATAAATTTCCCCCCGAGTCTCCAATATATTTGTTTGCTGTAAACACCAGTCCAGTGGCAGGGCAGGATTTATTTTACCATCCATTGTTTACTTGCTGGAAAGGAACCGGGTTTGATAACTTTCTGGAAGAGATTCGGCGCTAGGTTTTTCAGAGACCAGAGAGCAGGAGTGAGAATGTGGGGAAATATCAGCTGTATGAATTATTGGAGGCACTGTGGTCCCTGACTAAGACAAGTTGCGAAGTGACCACAGAGCATAATTAAGGACCAGAGGGATCACAGAATGAGTCAGCAGCATAGGTAAACACACGCCACGACCCAACCTGTGCTGGACCTGTCCACTCACGCCTCCAATCTGCAGTCAATCTTAAACTAATTACGAGTTTTCCTAAATCGATGAGTGAAGTCACCTATTCCTCTCCCCACTCTGCCCACAATGGAAATGCCACTGAAGAGAAGCACATCAGGTAGCATGCACAGAGAAAGAAAAACAGTCAGCATTTCAGATCAATTAATGAAGATGATGATGACTCATTTGACTGACTACTGTCAGACCATGGTCAGGCTTTTTAATATCTCTTGAAACCCATCAGTCATTCAATGGTCTTCATCCAGTTTTTCTGGCTCAAGTTTCCTATCAGAAGCTTTGTGAAGCTCATTCCTCTCGGAATCCATTCACCACTTTTCTCCAAAAAGACTTTCTTTATCCATCTCTTTGGCCAACTTTTCAGTCATCTACATATGACTTGGTGTGGGATAGGACACAGGCAACAGTGGTAATGGGAGAGGATGGGACACTAAAGGGCAAACGTTAAAGGAATGGAGTTCATAGTATCTGAATGATTTAAAGTCTACCAAGCATGGATCAAAGGTGATGTTACGGAGGCAACAACCTGGAGCTTAATGGTCTTAAGACAGTGGAATTGATTGTAGAATTTAGGAGAGATCCCCCTCCCCTCACCCCACTCACCATCAACAACATCACAGTCACATCTGTGGAGTCTTTTAAGTTCCTGGGAACCATCATCTCCAAGGACCGTAAATGGGGGGCCACCATCGACTCCACGGTCAAAAAGGCACAACAGAGGATGTACTTCCTGCAGCAGCTGAGGAAGCACAATCTGCCACAGGCAATGATAGTCCAATTCTATACGACCATCGTAGAGTCTGTCCTCACCTTCTCCATCATGGTCTGGTTTGGCTCAGCCACCAAGCAGGACATCCGGAGGCTGCAGCGAATTGTCCGATTAGCTGAGAAGGTTATTGGTTGCGACCTTCCCTCCATTGACGAACTGTACACTGCAAGGTACTCTTTAAATCACTTCCCTCTGGAAGACGACTTCAGACTGTCAAAGATGCCACAGCCAGACATAAAAACAGATTTTTTTCCACGTAGTAGCTCTACACATTAACCAAAAATCTGTAGCCTCCTTTTGCTCTGGTATTTTATTTAAATCACATGCTTAATAGATAATGTTTTATTATTAATGTTTAATGTTTTATGTGTCATTCCGAACTGTCACTGTATGCCATGTTGTCATTTGCGGGCGGAACACCAATGCAAATTCCTTGTATGTGAATACTTGGCCAATAGACTTATTCATAAACTTTTTTCTAATTCATTTTTATTAGAAGCAATTGTACAAGGATAAGACGATCGGCATAACAATTATACAATTATTGTACAGCTTTTTATTGACCATTAACTTATTCATAAACTTAATAAACCTAACTTATTCATTGACTTATTCATTGACTTATTCATAAACTTAAACTAGAAATAGTGGAGATATACAGAGTTTAGACCATGGACAGTCCGATTCAGATGGAGCTGGACAAACAGAATCAGAGGTGAAAGTGCAAAACTGGTGGAATGCTCTTTTTGCCAGGTATCTCGCCCTACTCTGAAGAAGGATCCCAATCCAAAACATCATTTGTCCATTTCCCTTCACTGATGCTGCCTGGCCTGTTGAATACCATTAGTAGTTTGTTTATTCACCCAAGATTGCAGCATCTGCAATCTTGTGCCTCCATGGGAATAATGATGATTGCTTTCATCTTCCTAATGCTGAATTGTAGGAAGTTTAGACTCATCCAAGACTTGATGTTGGATAAATAACAACCAAAGGTGGACAATTGTCCACTACCTTAAAGGGGGGAGAATAGCTCATATAGGAGGATGTGGGACATTTTGCTCCAGTCAAGTGCTCTTTGTCCTGGTCCATATCAGGTAGGATGTAAGAAATAATTTCTAATTTTTATGGAATAAAGCTATAGCTACAGGTGAGTTGATGTATTTTGTTCATTTATAAGTGTCCAGTCTATACACATTAAATAATTAAGGTGAATCTAGGACTCACTTCGAGCATTTTCCAACCCCTATACTATTTGACAGCTCACCAATTTAAATGTATTCTGACATTTTTTTTACTACTTATGTTGAGTTGAGTGATCATCTAATTTACAGAAAGTGCAATGAAAACTTCACCAAGCGGGAAAAGGCAGGCCTGCGTTGCCACACAGCCTCCAGGACCCTGCATGCATGTGGCACCCTTTCCCCCATTCTGTGTTGATCATTTCAAACTTTGTCCTGCCAACAGCAAACATTCATGGACAGACATCCCTAGCCCTTCCCATCGTCCCCTCCGGTGTTTAATTTAAACTACTTGTTACATTTCTGGACAAAGCAAACCTCTTCACACTAGATTGATTAGATTTCATGTCACATGCCGGTCCATATCTACAATTCCACTGTGATCTCCTACTATTCTCCTCATTGGTTGTGACAGTTTGAAGTTTGATGTCATCTGGAAACTTTGAAATTTTACTTTTCACATCTGTCCAGTCTTTAATAGGCATCAAAAAGAGCACTGACCTTAAAATAAACATATTTCACTGGAGTCTTTGATGTTCCTTCTGAGGTTCCAAAGTGTGTTACAGACAAGGTAGTACCCTTGAAATGCAGACATTGTCATAATGTAGGAAAAACCAACATCCAATTTAGATGCCGCAAGCCCCTACATGCAGCAATCAAGTTGCCCCAAGTAATTCTGGCTGTACCTAATGTTGAATAAAAAGGTTAAACCTCAGCAAGGACGGCAACAGAACAGTCATGTGGGTCTTTGTACATCCACTCAAGAGCAGGTTCAGTTCAACCGAATGATGTTGCCTGCAGTCACCCTTAGTACTGAACAAAAATTTACCCCGAAAACTTTAGTCTGAAGAAGGGTCTCGACCCGAAACATCACCTATTCCTTTTCTCCAGAGATGCTGACTGACCCGCTGAGTTACTCCAGCTTTTTGTGTCTTATCTTTGGTTTAAGCCAACTTCTGCAGTTCCTACAAATTTACACCAGGAGTCTCTGGAGTGGAACTGTGAGCTTTCAACCTTCCGATTCACAAGCAAAGGAGTTACTAAGTGAAGTCACAAGGCTGCAGGAGCTGTAATCTTGAACAAAAAAAACCCAAACAAACTGCTGGAGGAACTCAGCAGGTCAGGCAGCATCTATGGAGGGAAGTGGTTTGACAATATTTCAGGTCGGGACCCTTCTTCAGACTGCTGGAACAGAGGTGAATGGGTGGAAGAAAGAGGTATCTAGCAGCGTAAAGAGGGTTGGCCCAAATTTGTATGCAGTCTACCTTCTGACCCATCACTAACCTTGCCACTTAGAGAGAGACAGAGTGGTCTAGCAATAAGGAGGCACCCACATGAAAATGATTTAGAAGTGTTCAGTCAGCCAAGGTCTTCAGGGCTCCAAACTGAAGAAGGGTTCCAACCGGAAACGCCTTCTATCCATTTCCCTCCACAGATACTGCCTGGCCCACTGAGTTCCTCCAGCACTTCCTTTTTTTGCTTAAGAAGCCTGCCTCCCCAGTCCCCTGCATTTCCCTCAGGGATGCAGTGTTGTTAGGACAGTGAGCTTGCTCAACTGGCCATGAAATCTTTCGCACAGCTGTCAAAGAAACTACTCAGCAAAAGAACATCTGTTGTTCCTCTGAAATATGAAGGAGCTAAAATATTTCATTCTCATCAATTCCTCCTAGATTCTGCCACTCTCCCACACACGGGAGCCAATTAACCTAACAACCTGCACATCTTTAAAATGTGGGCAGAAACTGGAGTACTCGGGGGAAACCCTGGTAGTCACAGGGAGAACATGAAAACCTCGCACTAACAACACTGGAGCTCATTGAAGCTGTAAGGAACCATATTTATTAACGGTGCTACATCACAAACAGACCCTTCAGCCCATCAAGTCTGTGTTGACCTTCAAGAAGCCATTTACATTAATCCTGCATTAACTTCATGTTGTGCTCCCCACATTCTTATCAACTCCCTTCAAATTTTACTACCCATCCACATACCAGTGACAATTTACCATGACAAATCCTACTTTATTGACTTGAGCACAAGTTTTGTTTTTCCCCAGGCAATGGAACAAGAATGAAATGGACTTGGAAAGGAAGTAATGGAGATGTGCCGAAATACGGAAAACTGGTGAGACACACCAAAAACAGAAATCACACAAGATGACTTTGTTTGACTTCTATCTGCTTTAACTGGTCAAGCTATAATCATATTATAATATACATTGGGAAAAGGTAAATACAAATGTTTCCTGACTTTTCCCATCATTAACAACCTTCATTACAGAATGCATGAAAATATGTTACAATAATTCTTATAACCCAGTTGCTTTTCCTAGCAGATTGAAGTTAATTGAAATCTGTCATCGATGGTCTGCAGAGGATAAGATTATGCACACAAAGCATACACGCGGATACCAGTCAAACAGCTGAACAGCAGGAAGCTTTGCTGTGATAAAATAACTTCTCATTTGTAACATTTGAAATTGAAACCTTATGGGATAAGAGAGTATTACCCTCACATGCAAGAAAGGCATCTTTTTAATGAAGATCTATGAATACTTTTATTTTAACCCAGAGGGAGTTGAAATAAATCAGTGAAATACAAAATGGGGAAATAAGGAAAACGATCGAATATAATTGGGTGTCTTCTCCTCCTTAGAAGGTGCTGAGTCATAAGTAAATAATTTACATTATCAGCTTAAAAATTCCTGGGCTAGAAATTTTATCATGTTTTTATGTACTTTGCTGTATGTAATATCTGAAAATTAATCCCTAAATGTGTACTTTATCTATACATGGAGAGCTGCTGAGGCAAATTCAAGTGTGGTCCTCCATGCAAATGATGTGCAGAGACAGTTAAGTATGCAGCGATAAGACTATTTGCAATGCATGATTGAGATTTCCATTGCAATATTGCAGCATGAATATGTGCTTTGACTTTGGACCTCAAATGCAGGAGCAGACAGTGTACCAGTCTTTGTTATGGCCCCTAGTTTATCCGTCTCTCCTTCACCCAGACATAATGTTCCCTTTAATTTAGTTTAGTTTAGTTTGGAGATGTAGCATAGAAACAGGCTCTTCGGTCCACTGAGACTAGGCCAACCATTGATCACCTGTACACTAGTTCTGTCCTACACATTAGGGCCAATTTTTTACAGAAGCCAATTAAATTACAAACTTGCACATCTTTGGCATGTGGGAGAAACCAGAGCACCCAGAGAAACCCACACGATCACAAGGACAATATTCAAACTCCGTACAGGCAGCACCCATAATCAGCATCGAATCTGGCGCTGTAAAGCAGCAACTCTACCTCAGCGCCACTGTGCCATCCCGCCTTCACATTTGATAGATTGGCATCCAATCAACTGCTGGAGGCACACAATGTCCACGGCCCACCCATTGGCAGTAGATAAAACCAGCAAAAAATGATCACCACAACTGATGCGGGAGCTCCCATGGCTAAGAACCCTCGTCATAGTTAGAACATGGATCCACTGCAGCTTCCCAAATTGATAATGTTCCCCATCCTACAAGGCTTTAACATGCCTTCTTCCTCAGAGAATTTCCTAGCTTTATATTTGTGATAATACAAATTTGCTATCTCATGGTCTTGCTATAAACATCCACCTTTCATGAACCTGAAACCATTTATACCTCGGCTACCCATACCCAACCCCAATAAAGACTGTGCTTGTTCCTCTACATCAGCTCCTGGACCTGCTGACAGCACAATTTTAATATTCTCATCTTGACGTTCAGATCCCTCTATGGCCTCTACTCTCTCTTTTGCTGGAACATCCAAGAACTCTGACCCCTTGCATAGCTCCAATCATCACATCTCATCACCAACACCATTCAAGATGCATCCTGCTTGTTTAGTACTCCACCTGCTAATGTACCCATAAAACCCCATGCCCTCCATCTATGTGCCATCCAACATCTAACAGCGAACAGCCCAACTCCCAAGGGAATTTAACTCCATCATCATGATTGTGATCTACATCCCACCCCAGACAAGCATTTGTCCAGCACTGGAGGAGCTGCATACCATAGTCAACAAGCACCAAACAGCAAAGCCCAATGCTTTCCCATCAATGCCGGAGACTTCAATAAGACTAGTTCGAAGAAGTCACTTCCTAACTAACAAGCACATTTCCTATAGCACCAGAGATCAAATACCATTCATCATTGCTACTCCTCCAACAAAGATGCCTTAACATTCCATCCCCTGTCCTCACTTCTGGGAAATCAGACCACCTGGTTGTGCTCCTTCTACCTGTGCAACAGCAGCAACTGAAGAGTTCTAGTGGTGTGGATTGCACAGAGCTGGTCAGAGGAGGCAGAGGAATAAATCTGCAACTGCTTGGAGTTAGTAGATTGGGTAATGTTCAAGGATTCAGCAATAGCTCTGAACAAATATGCTACAGTTATTACTGACTTCACAAGGAAATGTGTGAAGGAGTATGTTCCCACCAAGAATATTTGTGTGCTCCGCAATCATCAGCTTTGGATAAACCAGAAAGCCCACAATATATTGAGGAATAGATCTCGGGTTTGTTGAATCTAATCCTCAGTATATTGTGATAGAGGGTCATAGAGGAAATCCAGGTATGATCTCAGCAAGGCCATCAGAAAAGCGATGAAATGCTTTTGGCCTAAACTGGAGGAGGAGACGGACTATTGACAGCTGTGACAGGCCTTGCGTGCCATCACTTCCTACAAGGTGAAACCAAGCAGCAGTTCAAACGACAATGAGTCATCACTCCAAGACAAGCTCAATGCTTTCTATTTTCAATTTGAAAGGGAGAACCTTGATGTATCTCATGCTCCCCATAGCCCCGGCCACACTGTAATCTCAGTTACTTAGGCCAATGTCAAAAGATCCTTCATGAAGGTGAACCTTCAAAAATTGTCTAGCTCTAATGGTGTACCTGGCCGTGTTCTCAAAACCTGTCCAGAACAAGGGTCTGGAGCTTTTTGCAGACATCTTCAACCCCTCATTAGTAAAGACCGAGGTTCCCACCTGCTTTAACAATACCAGTGTCCAAGAAAATGTAAGTGGCATGCATCAATGACTACCGACCAGTGCTAACATCCATGGTGATGACAGATATCAATTCTTGCCTTACTAAAGACTTGGAGCCATGACAATATGCCTACCACTACAATAATGAGTTTAGAAGGATAAGGGGGGACCTCATTGAAACTTACTGAATAGTGAAGTGGATGTGGAGATGGTGATTCCACTAGTGGGAGAGTCTAGGACAGGGGTGGGGAACCTGCGGCCTTAAGACCACATGCTGCCTTCTAGGCCATTAAGTGCGGCCTATTGAATGAATCCAAATTTTGTAGAACAAATCCTTTTATTTTGGATGCGGCCTTATTAGATTACAGCTAACTTAATGTAGCATTCCAACATGAAAAGGTTCCCCACCCCTGGTCTAGGACCAGAGGTCATAGCCTCAGAATAAAAGGACATTCCTTTAGGAAGGATACTAGGCTAAGTGGGACCCATTGGGTCCCAGCATCACAGGGGAGGGCTGGTCCCCCAACACAATACTCCACCTCTCCACCAATTCCAATATTGGTGGCCAGTGGCTTTCTCGAGCGCTAGTATGGGTGTTGTGGGCTGAAGGGACTGCTTTCCAGTGGGCTAGTATGGACATTGTGAGCCGAATGGATTCTTGGGCTGGCGGCTCAGTCACTCAAGCCTGTTGTGCTGGCAGCTCACTCACACATGGCTGGTGGGCTGGCAGTTGACACGGCTATTCCTTGAAATTCCATTTCAAGCAGGGTGCAAGGCTACCAAATTCAAGTGCAGTTTCATACCACTTCAAGCAGGGTGCAAGGCCACCAAATTCGAGTGCAGTTTCATACCACTTCAAGCAGGGTGCAAGGCCACCAAATTCAAGTACAGTTTCATACCATTTCAAAGACAGGGCAAGGCCACTAAAGACAGCGAGTCGTGACCTCTTGCTATCCCATCTTGCAGAGACTGAGCCATGCCCACACTTCTGGGTTTTATAGTCCCTCCCCCACACACCAGAAGGGGCGTGGCCTGCATGGCGTGATTGACAGGAGAGAGAATCTCAACATTTTTTAAACACTAATAACTCTTTTATTTTTTAATCGATGGGAAAAATCCTCGGCACCTGATGAGCGGATGGGGACTCTGAGTAAGATGGCCAAAAATCACAGCCGTACGTGGCAGCTTTAGCATTTTCAAACCAAAGGCAAGGGAGCTTTAGCATTTTCAAACCAAAGGCAAGGGAGCTTTAGCATTTTCAAACCAAAGGCAACGCAGCTTTAGTATTTTCAAACCAAAGGCAACGCAGCTTTAGCATTTTCAAACCAAAGGCAACGCAGCTTTAGCATCTTCAAACCAAAGGCAACACAGCTTTAGGATTTTCAAACCAATGGCAACACAGCTTTAGCATTTTCAAACGAATGGCAACACAGCTTTAGCATTTTAAAACCAAAGGCAACACAGCTTTAGCATTTTCAAACCAAAGGCAACACAGCTTTAGCATTTTCAAACCAAAACACACTTTTGCATTTTCAAACTACATTTTCAAACCACATTTAAGCGGCTTTTTCACGGGGCGACTTGACGCAAGAGTTAACCAGAGTTTAACATCGTGGGAACCTCGTGCGATAACAGTACGGCATTCGTGGACCACCGTGGACCACCGTAGCGCTAACGGCAGGTAATCGTGTAACTTGGTGACTCGGGAGAAAATTCAAGCAAGTTTGAATTTCTCCAAGAGTGACTTGTACACTTGTGGTTGAGCATTGCAACATTATATGAACGTAGTGGCCAGTGCGATATCCGTGCGATATTCGTAATAACTCTTGCGGTTACCGTGGGAACTCCTGCGAACGGTGAACCCGGAAGCTGGACAGAGGGGACAGAAGGTGAGTAAAAATTGTCTTCTGTGGGATTGAATTTAAAAAATAAAGATTTGCATCCGCATATGGACATCAATTTATTCATGAGTTATGTTAATGAGATTCCAGAAAATAACTATAATCTTTAAAAGGGACTTTAAAGGGGACTTTACTGAAAGGTCCCGCATTTTTATGGTCCGTGAGGAATTTTTCACATGTACTTCTTTGAGAGATACAGCTCGGGGTCCTCGCCGACTAGCGATCGATGCCTTTCCGAAGCAGGGTCCGGAACACTACCAATCAATGTTCTCCAGAGACCCGTGTAAGGAGTGAACTGCACATGCTGGTTTAAACCGAAGACAGACACAAAAAGCTGGAGTAACTCAGCGAGTCAAGCAGCATCTCTGGAGAAAAATAGCTGATATGTCGGTACGAGACACATCTTCAGACTCAATTCCGATTAGGATGTCTGAAGAAGGGTTCCGATTCGAATCGCCACCTATTCTTTTTCTCCAGAGATGCTGCCTGACCCGCTGACTTACTCCAGCTTTTTATGTTTTTCTTCCCAGATCTGACTTACCTGCTGAGTTACACCAACATTTTGTGTCCTTTTGTGCATATTAACCAGCATCTGCAGTTCCTTTAGACATTACCTAACTTCAGATTTTAGAGATATAGCGCGGAAACAGGCCCTTCGGCCCACCGAGTCCGCGCCGACCACCTATTCTTATCCGGCTTCAGAACGGTTCTTCCTTCCATTCGTTTGTGCACTGACCCGTCCTACCAACCTACCTCAATGCGGACATTGGACTTTTTCCCCCTGGAACTGTCCTGAAAACATATATTCGGAACTCTGGTATTTTCCTCTTCGCTCTACCTGGTGTTCTTGTGCATGTGTCGGAAGGAACAGCAGATGCCGGTTTAAAGAGAATGCTGGAGTAACTCGACGGTTCAAAATGCTGGAGTAACTCAACGGGACATGCAGCATCTCTAAAGAGAAGGAACGGGTGACGTTTCGGGTCGAGGCCCTTCTTCAGACTGTACGTGGCTTGGTTATATTCATGTATAGCATTATCTGATATGATTGTATAGCACGCAAACAAAAGTTTATTTCCTGCATAGAATCATACAGCGTAGAAACAGGCCCTTCGACCCAACTTGCCCACACCGACCAATATGTCCCATCTACACTAGTCCCACTTGCCCGCGTTTGGCCCATAACCATCTAAACCTATCCTATCCATGCTTCAGTCTAATGCGTCTTAAACATTGCGACAGTACCTGCCTCAACTACCTTAACGGATAGCTCATTCCATACACCCACCACCCTTTGCGTAAAATAGTTACCCCTTAGGCTCTCATTAAATCATTCCCCCCGAACCTAAACCTGTATCTGCTGGTTCTCGATATGAGACAATAATAACAAACCAAAGCGAGTTAGGACATCAACGGGGAGATCCTGGATAAACCCAAGGTAGCCACAAAATGGAGGAACTCAGCGCAACAGGCAGCATCTCTGGGGAGAAGGAATGGGTGACATTTCGGGTCGAGACCCTTCTGATATGCTGCCTGTCCCGCTGAGCTACATGTTGTGTCTATCTTCGTTTTAATCCAGCATCTGCAGTTCCTTCCTGGCCGAACCCGATTGAAAGATGAGAGGCTGGGCGATAGAGCACTGGGTGTGACAAGGATCAGGCTTCAGTAAGCAAAGTAAAGAGAGGTGGCAACGTTATGGAAATGAAGCGGGTAATCCGAGTGATGGCGAGACGGTATCCTCTAATGTGTCGGAAAGAACTGTAGATGTTGGTTTGCGCCGATGATAGACACAGTAATACTGGAGACAGACATAAAATACTGGACGGGCAGCATCTGGATAAAAGGAATGTGTGACGTTTCGGGACGAGACTCTGAAGAAGGGTCTCGAACCGAAACATCACACATTCCTTCTCTCCAGAGATGTTGCCCGTCCCGCTGTGTTACTCCAGCATTTCGTGTCTATCTTCCGTATGCTCTGTGATGGTCATCTCGGAGTCAAGTGGCAACTCTGGTCTGTAGACACGAGGAACTGCAGATGCAGGAATCACGAGCAAAACACAGAGCGTTGGACGAGCCTGACCCTTTGAGTTTCTCCATCACTTTGTGTTGAAGTCAGGTCTGGACATTGCTTGGCTCAGTCTCAGGCGCCGGCTAACTAGGAAGGTCGAGTCAAAGTCCAGCACTAACACTCAAGAAATAACGTTTGCGGCCTGATGTTCCCAATATTTAATTGAAATCATTAATAAAGTAAATAAATAGATACCGGTCTAATCAGTATCTACGGGATTGGACAGGCTAGATGCAGGAAGAATGTTCCCGATGTTGGGGGAGTCCAGAACCAGGGTCCCAGTTTTACAGTCTACCGTGGGAACTCTTTAACTCAGTAAAGTAAAGTAAAGTAAAGTAGCCTTTATTGTCATATCAGCGCACAGGCAGCAGTTGATTGTTGCTCTATTCAGTTTCCCAGGGGGTCGGGACGGGACTGGAGTTGGGAGGGAAATGTGGGGGAGTCGAGGGAGAGGAGGGGGAGACAGATGGGGGTGTCTTCATTTACTGGCGGCGGGTGTCTGTCACTGAAACAGGCAGGTGAGATTTCACATCCACCTTGTGTGTGCCTCTCTCTCTCTCTCCCCATCTCCCTCTTACACAGGCTGAGAGACTCTGCCTCTGTGAGTGTATGTCTCTTTCTCCCCCTCTCCCACACACAGTAAGACCGAGGTACTGTGCTCAGTCCATCTGTGTCTCCCACATACACAGTAAAACATCTCCAAATGAGCCAATTCAACCAAGGGAGGATATTTATAGTGTGTGAAAAAAAAGTGACATAATTTGTGCCACGTGATGATTTAACAACACTTCACAATGTTCATTCAAGATTTAACGGGAAAGCTCGGGAGACGGACAAGTCACTCGCACAAATAACAGAAATGCAGAGTACCGTGGGAACTCTTTATCTACCCCCCCGTTATATCGTGTGATATCGTGCTAGACCACGACCACTTCACTCTGGTTACATCTTGCGTCAAGTCGCCCCATGAAAAAGCCGCATAAGGGCACTGACAGGTCAGTAAAACCACTCACAGTTTAGTAGACATGTGTTCAGTGTTATTCACAGCTCAGACTGAGAATCGCGACCTCTCGCTCCCCCATCTTGCAGAGAACTGAGGCAGCTCCACACTTCCGGGTTTTATAGTCCCTCCCGAAGGTGTGTGGCCTTCAGGAGAAAGAATCTCAACATTTTTTAAACATTAATAAGTCTTTTATTTTTCATCTATGGGAAAAATCCTCTTGTCTTGACCAGTGGCAGGGGACTCTGGGTAAGATGGCCAAAAATCACAGGTGTAAGTGGCAGCGTTTTTTTCTAAAATCAATATGCAGTGCAACAGGAAGTGGTCAAGATGAGACTTTAATAATATAGATGAGGAGGAATTTCTTTAGTCAGAGGGTGGTGAATCTGGGAAATTAATTGCCACAGACGGCGGTGGAATTAATTGCCACAGAAGGCTGTGGAAGCCAAGTCAATGGATATTATTAAGGCAGAGATAGATTCTTGATTAGTATGGTCATCAGGGTTATGGGGAGAAAGGAGGAAAATGGTGTTGAGCGGGAAAAATAGATCAGCCATGATTGAATGGCAGTAGACTTGATGGGCCTAATTCTGATCCTATCACACATGAACTATGAACAGGGGATGCAATTCTGCTCGGTCTCCACTCTGCACAGGAACACTTAGATAATATGAACACGTACATCATGCTGTTGTTCATAGACTTCAGCTTGGCATTCAAAACCATCATCCCCTCCAAATCTATCATTAAACCCAGAGAGCTGGGTCTCTGCTCATCCTTGTTGGATTCCTATGCAACTAGACCATCAATTTCCTCAACAGCAGACCACAATCAACACAAATTGGCCACAACACTCCTTGGTAATCATCAACACAAGAGCATCTCATGGCTGTGTGCTTTATTCCCTATTCTTCTCTCTCTATAACTGTGACTGTGTAGTCAGATATCTTTAAATTCACAATGATACAACTGTTGTGGGGTGCATGACAGGTAATGATAAGTCAAAGTACAGGACGGAAATTAAAAATCTGATTGGTGCGATAACAAAAATCTTATTCTGAACCTTAGGATGACTAAGGAATTGCCTGTTGACTTCAGGAGAGGTGGTAGAGAGATTCAATAGAGAGTGAAGATCCTGAGCATGCATATCTCTGAAGATCTCCCCTGGGCCCAGCACATTGATACATCACGAAGAAAACTCATTAATGTCTCTACTTAAAATATTTGGCATGCCTGTGAATATTCTATTGAACTTCTATATCTGTCCAGTAGAGATCACACTGAATGGTTACATCATAGTCTCATTCTGCAACTCAAACACCCATAAAGAAAAGAGACTATAGAGGGTGGTCGGCACTACCTAGTCCATCCCAACAAAGACCTGCCCAACAAAGGGATCTATAGGAGGTGCTGCCGCAAGAAGGCAGCCAATATCAGAGATTCACACCAGGCTGGCTGTGCTCTCATTTCACTATTATCATAGGTACAGGAGCCTGAAAATCGTGATCACGGGATTCAAGAACATCTAAGCAACCACCAGACTATTGAACACTACACGACACTAACCTCAGCAACTATGATCATTGATGGACTGCTGGAGAAACTCAGCGGGTGAGGCAACATCTATGGAGCGAAGGAATAGGTGACGTTTCGGATCGAGACCTTTCTTCAGACTGATGTGAGGTAGGGAGGGAGCAGGAAGAAGAAAAGAAGAGGCAGAGACAGTGGGCTCTGGGAGAGCTGGGAAGGGGAGGGGAAGGAGGGAGAAAGCAAGGACTACCTGAAATTGGAGAAGTCAATGTTCATACCGCTGGGGTGTAAACTACCCAAGCGAAATATGAGGCGCTGCTCCTCCAATTTTTGTTTGTTTTTTTTTTAGCCATCCCCACCATCAAAAACATCCACACGTGGCTCTGCCTTAAGGTGGTATCTAACCCCAGTAGGTTTTAATTAGTCATTTTGGGTGAATGAGTTAAAACAGCCAAAATGTTATTGCATTGACCTGGTAACATTAGGAATTAATTTATTCACATCCCATCAGTTGATAGTGTTCTCTTTAAATGGGTCTCCTTGGATAAATGCATGATTGCAACTTATTCAAAGTCTCTCTCTTAATCAGCATTAAATTGTTCCAACCTGAGAAGCACCAAAAGGAAATGATTTCTGGATGAGAAACTTCCCTGAGTGGGCTCTGCATTCAGTTACAAATGTGATAACACTATGTGATGATTGTCAGTTCCAGACCCGAGGATACATAAATTGGTGGTACGTGCTAGAAAAGGTAATACATCTAATGAATGAGCAAATTGATCAAAGACAATTAGGAATGAGTGTTTACATCAATTGAGAATTCATGGCTTCTAATTAACAAGTGTCAATGACACATTCTCTTCTGTGGGTGTGTTTTGCTTTCTCATCAGAAGCAGAAGAAGCTTAAGGCAAGTCCAGAAAGATTATCAGCTCTCATCAGGAAATAATAACCTGGTGACTTTAGTGACTATAAATAATAACCAGGCCTCCCAGGAGACTGCAGAAAAGTAGGGCAGTGAAGCCAAATGGAGCCTCGCTTGCGGCGGTGGAGCCTCGCTTGCGGCGGTGGAGCCTCGGTTGCGGCGGTGGAGCCTCGGTTGCGGCGGTGGAGCCTCGGTTGCGGCGGTGGAGCCTCGGTTGCGGCGGTGGAACCTCGGTTGCGGCGGTGGAGCCTTGGCGGTAATGGTGAAGCCTTGGCAGTAATGGTAAAGCCTTGGTGGTGATGGTGAAGCTTCGCGGATTGACCCGCGGTCGATGTGGGGATCGAGTGTGGGGGGGACTGCTGTGAGGGAGGGGGAAGAACAATGGACAATGGAGGACCTGGCGTGCGGGAACCACTGGGGGGGAGGGGGGAGAACAAAGGAGGAGCCAGCGTACTTTGTAAGTGTCAGTGCTGTAGGTGGCTGCTATTTGTATACCTTGGGTATGCAAGCAAAATAATTCACTGTGCCTTGTTGCATGTGACAATAAAGTATTCCACTCCATTATTCATCCTTCCAATGGGGTGTAGTTGGCAATTGGTATCTGACAACAGAATTATTTACATTTTCACTTTGGTTACTTTGAAAAATAGTTCAAAAATGATGAAGGTTTTGTATTGTGACAGTGCCGCCCCTCCTTTTGGTGTCGCTCTGATCCCTGTCACTGGCCAAGAGAGACCAATCCCCAACAGCATTGGTAACATCAGAACCCAATTAGCTGATATTGCTTTGGCCACCTAAACCTTGTCAGCTTACTCCCTATAAAACAGTCATTTTAGCCAGAAGAGGGCAGACGAGGGCAGTGTTTTTCATTCACAGCTTTGAGGAAGACTGAGCCGCTCGGAGAAACTTGAGACTACCAGTGTCACTGTGTGGTCAAGACTGGGCTTCCGAGAAGATGCCCATGGCAGCCAGTGCCTCTACTGAGGTTAAGACTGAGTGGATGGAGCAAGCCTGAGATGCCAGTGCCTCTTCCTGCCCATAGACAATGAGTGCCCACACCCAGAGGCAAAGACTTGAGCTGCCAAGATAACCCAGAGACTGCTAGTGCTGTCTCTTCAAGCCCAGAGCTGAGTCACCAGGGTAAACCTGAGAAAACTAGTGGGCTCCTGTCAAAGTAAGGTGAACTGCAGGGAGATGCCTGAGATCGCCATGCCTGCTCCATTGAGATCCAGGACTGAGCTGATCAGACAAGCCTGAGGTCGCCAGTGTCACTGCACATGCCCCCTGATGATGAGCGACAGCGCCCTGCATTTGGTCCTGGACTTTCTTACTACTGTAAATAAAATATATCATGTGAATTCACCTTACTACGAGTGTCAGTGTGGTTATTGCCGAACCCAGCATTATCCCTGATGCCTCAGTATTTATGCATGGCTTTGCATCCACTTTGTGCATCATGTGGGCTGAGTTCTGCCTTGCAGTGCCAGAGGCCCGGGTTCGATCCTGACTAAGGGTGCTGTACGGAGTTTGTACGTTCTTTCTGTGACCTCATGGGTTTTCTCCAGGAGCTCCAGTTTCCTTCCACATTCCAAAGATACAGGTTTGTAGGATAATTGGCTGTGGGATGTTATAAAATTGTCCCTAAAATGTAGGATAGTGTTAGTGTACAGGGTGATTGCTAATTGGCACGGATTTGGTGGGCTGAAGGGGCTGTTTCTCTAAAAAGTCTAAAGTTTTAGAGGCCATAGTATAAACAATAGAAATTAGTGATGAACGTATCAAGATAAAATTAATTCAACCTAACCTGACTAAATATTTGTAATTGATTTTATTAGCCAAGTATGAAAACAAAACAAGTATGTAAATCATACGTGGAATTTGATTTGCCATACAGTCGCACCAAAAAAGCAACAAATCACGCAACCACCTAAAAATTTAACATAAACATCCATCGCAGCGGCTCCTCCACATTCTTCAATGTGATGGAAGGCAAAAAAGTCTTATCTTCTTTCCTCCTTTTTCTCCTGCGGTCGGGGGAATTGAACCATCCGCAGGTGGGGCGATTGAAGCTCCTGCAGCCGGCGATCGAAGCTCCCACATCGGGGCGATCGAAGCTCCCGTGATCGGGGCGGTCGACGTTCCTGCGGTTGGAGCTCGCGAAGCTGGTCTCTTACCAGGGACAGCGAGCTCCACAATGTTAAAATCCGCAGGCTCCCACAGTTGGAGCTTCGGAGGTCGATCCCTGGCAAAGGTACCGTCAGCTCCGATATGTTAAATCTGCAGGCTCCCATGGTTGAAGCTCTCAAGGGCGATCCCCAGCAAGAGGCCGCCAGCTCCACGATATTAGGCCGCAGTGCAGACGGAGATACAATAATGAAAAAGTCGCATCTCCGTTGAGGAAAGTTCCCCCCCCCCCCTCCTCCTCCATTATACAAAACTAAAGATACACTAAAACAGCATTTAACTACAGACTAAAAAACACCAAAGAGAGAAAAGGATGAGACCAACTGTTGGCGAGGCAGCCATTGTACGGCGACAATGTTTATTGTCACATGCACACAAGGATGGTGAGGTGAAATGAAAATCTTGCTTGCAGCAACATCAGAGACATATAGACTCAGACAAACACACAGAAATTATATACAAATTACTCTGAAAATTATGCAAGACTGTAAAAAGAATAAGGACCGCAAAAGGAACACCTAGACATCAGTGCAAAATACAATGTCCATGGTTCTATGCCACACCTCTAGTACTGAATATGTGGTTATGTTAGGGAACTAACCTAAAAACAACTTTCCTTCCTTTCTTCCCCTCTTCTCCCTGTGCCCAACCTGGACTTGCATCTATTTCTCCCCTTTCCCCTCCTTCAGTGACTAGTAGAGTGCTGCAAGGCTCGGTGCTGGGACCCCAGTTATTTACAATATATATTAACGATTTAGACGAGGGAATTAAATGTAACATCTCTAAGTTTGCAGATGACACAATACTGGGTTGGCAGTGTGAGCTGCGAGAAGGATGCTATGAGGCTGCAGGGTGACTTGGACAGGTTGGGTGAGTGAGCAGATGCATAGCAGATGCAGTATAATGTGGATAAATGGTGAGGTTATCCACTTTGGTGACAAGAACAGGAAAGCGGATTATGATGCCAGAATGGTGTCAGATTAGGAATAGTGGAGGTGCAAAGAGATCTGGGTGTGCTTGTACATCAGTCACTGAAAGTAAGCATGCAGGTACAGCAGACAGTGAAGAAAACTATTGGCATGTTGGCCTTCATTGCGAGAGGATTTGAGTTTAGGAACAAATAAGTCCTAATGCAGTTGTACAGGCCCTGGTGAGACCGCACCAGGAGTATTGTGTCCAATTATGGTCTCCTAATTTGACGAAGGACATTATTGCTATTGAGGCAATGCAGCATAGGTTCACCAGGTTAATTTCCGGGATGGCAGGACTGACATATGATGAAAGAATAGGTCGACTAGGATTGTATTCACTGGAATTTAGAAGGATGAGAGGGCATCTTATAGAAACAAATACAATTCTTAAATGATTGGACTGGCTAGATGCAGGAAAACTTTTCCCGATGTTGGGGGAGTCCAGAACCGGGGTCACAGTTTAAGAATAAGGGGTAGGACTGAGATGAGGAAAATCTTTTTCACTCAGAGAGTTGGGAATCTGTGGAATTCTCTACCACAGAGGGCAGTGGAGGCTGATTCACTGGATGTTTTCAAGAGAGAGTTAGATTTAGCTCTTGGGGCGAAAGTAATCAAGGGATAGGGAGAAAAAGCAGGAACGGGGTACTGATTTTAGATGATCAGCCATGATCATATTGAATGGCAGTGCTGGCTTGAAGGGCCAAATGGCCTGCTCATGCACCTATTTTTCTATGTTTCTATGTTTTCTATATTTCTATATTTCCCCTTCCACCTATATTCCTTCCCATGGATTCACCATTTGTCCTTCTATGTCCTTGTCTCACACCTTTTGTCTTTGCATCTCTGTCCTTCATCCAACCATCTGCCTGTCACAAAGGCACAACAGAGGATGTACATCCTGCAGCAGCTGAGAAAGCACAATCTGCCACAGGCAATGATGGTCCAATTATATACGGCCATCGTAGAGTCTGTCCTCACTTTCTCCATCATGGTGTGGTTTGGCTCAGCCACCAAGCACGACATCCGGAGGCTGCAGCGAATCATCCGATCAGCTGAGAAGGTTAATGGCTGCAACCTTCCCTCCATTGACGAACTGTACACTGCAAGGGCCAGGAAGCAAGCAGGTAAGATCATCACTGACCCCTCTCACCCCGGCCACAAACTCTTTGAATTACTTCCCTCTGGAAGGTGACTCCAGACTGTCAAAGCTGCCACAGCCAGACATAAAAACAGCTTTTTTTCCCACGAGTAGTAGCTCTATTCAATAACCAAATATCTGTAGCCTCCTTTTGCTCTGGTATTTTATTTAATTCACATGTTTAATCAATAATGTTTTATTATTAATGTTTAATGTTATATATATAATTCTTAACTGTCACTGTATGTCATGTTGTCACTTGCGGGCAGAGCACCAAGGCAAATTCCTTGTATGTGAATACTTGGCCAATAAACTTATTCATTCAGCCATTCATTCTGATCTAACCTCCCATCACCTGTATCCACCTATCACTCACTAGGCTTTATCCTGCCCCCCTCCTCTTCCAGTTTCCACCACCCAGAATTGGGAGTGGTAATTTGGAAAAAAGCTGCCAAGGGAGGTTTGAAGATATATACAATTAAAATGTTTAAAATAATTTGGAGAGGTACTTGGATAGGAAAGGCATGCAAGTAATAGGTATAATGCAGGCAAGTGAGATTAGTGCAGATAGCTATTATGGTTGGCTGGATGAGGTGGGCTGAAGGGTTTGTTTCTTTGCTGAACAGCTCTTTAACTCTATGACAGTCTGACATTGCCCTGTGGGTGATGATTGTGCTGATTTGAACGATACAGCAGCAGTACAACCCGAGTCACAATAACCTCCCAGTCTAATGAATGCTGGTTCTGGGAATAGTGCCAGCAACAATGTGGAGCTTGAATGTCCTGTCCCCTCTCAGGATATCAGCATCGCTCTTCACATTATTGAATCTCTAGCAATGGCCTCAAACCACAGACTGATGCACCTCGGCTCCAGATGTTAAAGTGTCACCTAGTCCCTTGCAATGAAGACAAAGGGGCTAGTTATCAACCTCAGGAAGCATGGTAGAGTACACACCGCAATCAGCGCCAATGGCGATGAAATGGAAATGGTTTCGAGATTCAGATTCCTTTGCGTTAATATTACCTACGATTTGTCGTGGACCTACCACATTAAAACGACAGCCAAAAAGGCACACCAATGCCTCTGCTTCCTCAGGAGACAGCAAATTCAACGTCTTTAATGCCTCTTACATACTTCAAAAGATGCACTGCAGGAAGCATACCTTCGGGATGCATCTCAGCTTGGTTTGGGAACAGCTCTGCCCAATGCAAGAAATTACAGAGTTGTGGATGTTACCCAGTCCATCAGACAAGCCAAACCCCCACCATTGACTCCATCTACACTTCCCATTGCCTCTGAAAAGTAACCAATGTAATCAAAGACTTGCCCACTCTGGTCATTCCTTTTATTCCCTGTTCCCATCGGGCAGAAGATACAGAAATTTGGAAGCACGGACAGCCAGACTCAGAAACAGATTCTTCCCCTCTGTTACCTCGGATTCATCTCTACACCATTGAGGACGTTATACTTTGTCTCTGGTACTGGTGCACTATATATTGCATTCTGTACCTTCCTCTTTGGCAGAGCTGAGGTACTATTGTACTTGAGTTTGGCTTGATTGTATTTATGTATGGTATTATCTGATTTGATCGGATAGCATGCAAAACATTTTTTTCCACTGTACTTTGGCACACATTACAATAATGAATGTAAAGATCTTTGCATTCCTACATTGCAGCCACTGCCAATGAAAGGGAATAACCTTCCGCCACCCAACTACACTCACAACTGAGTTTTGGAACTCTAGGAAGGCCAGTAAACTGACTTCATTGTTACTAAGAGGAAATCAAGGGCGGACAATTCATATTGTTGTATAGTTCATAAGATTCTTGTCGCTCTAATTATCTAAGAATAGATAATTTTACCGAATCATTATTAAGTTGAATTTAATAGTATGGTCATTACATTTATTTTAACTTTAATGGTCTTCTGCTGAAGTTAATTAAAATCTTTCCTTCATATTATTTCAGCCTGACAATTTCAGTGAAAAGTGTAGATATGGTGCAGAGGGAAGGTTTTGATATTGCAGTGCAGGTCTGTCTCCATGTGTAACCTTTGTGTTTCTTTTCATATATCAGTCTAAGAGCAGACATTGTAGAGGTGGCAAATTTGGTTCTGAAGGACCATGTCTGAAGGACCTTGACCTTCTTCAATTGCAAGATGGAATTGGTGTGTGTGTGTGTGGGGGGGGGGGGGGGGGGGGGGAGTTTTCTGACAACATGTGTAAAGTGATTAGGGGAGGTGACCTTGGGTATAGCAGTTCTTTCCTGCCTTTTATTATGTTATAAACTAACTAATCAGTATCCCATGGAGGATCTGCTGCGCTTTCCCTTGGAGTTAAACAGCCAGAGAGGCTCAGTTGGCAAGTTAGTGGTTGACAAAAATGAAATGAAGATCTGCAGATGTGGGCATTCTGATGACTGGGTAATTAGCCGTTGGTGCCGAGAGCCTCAGGAAAGACAGCGTCCCATGCTTGCATGCAGAGGAAACCAAAGCAAGCTCCACGCAGGAGTTAAAACAGCAAGTGACATTTGCCCAACATGAAATAGACAACTAAGATCTCCAGCAAGACAGGTCAAGCAACTAGAAACCTCCCCTTTACATTCACCTATTAATTTTCCACTATCAATATCCTGGAGCTCACAATTGCCCTGAAACTCAACTGGACCAGCTACATAAATGTGGTGGCTACAAGAGGAGGTCACAGACTGAACTTATTGTGCCAAATGAATCAATTCCTGACATCTCAAAGCCTTTCCACCATCAGCTGGGAAGAGTTCAGCAGAGTGATGGAGTATTTGCCCAAATCAAAGCAGCTCCAACTACACTCTACGCTCCAACTGCACTCGGTACAATCACATCAGACTAAACCCTTAACTGATTTTCCACATGCACTGGCTTAAACATGATGTTCTTCTGAAACAAGCGAATGGTGGCTGTAGTGTGTACTATCTACAAAATACATTATAGTTACTTACCCAGGCTACTATGAAAACACCCTCTAAAACCTGCAACCTCAGCCATCAAAGAATACTAGGGAACACCACCAAGTGCAAGTTCTCCTCTAAATGGCACACCAGATTTGTTGATGTATCCAGTTCCTCTTCATCGCTGGGCCTAAATCCTGGAACTCTTTACTTAACAGCTCCATGATAGCACCTTCACCAGAAGGACTACAGTGACCGAAGATGGCAGCTCACCACTACTTTCTCAAGGGCAATTAGGAATGGGCAATAATTATCCTCATCCCATAAATATACAGTACATTATAAAACACAACTCTAAAGTACTTTAATGACAGTAAACTACTTTGGGATATCCTACAGTCGTGAAAGGAATTATAAGGATGCCAGAGCTTTTTTCTGAGACTATTTGAGGGCAATGTCACAAGCAATCATCTAAAATATATATAGAGAAGGGTGAAGATATATCAGTGGCTGATGAATGATGTCTAGCATTCATGAATTTTAATTTAAGTTCAATTAGAGATCTGACAAAGGTTAATTTATCTCAGAATGCTGTATTAAACTCATTGTCTGTCTTGATAAGATGCTGAGACTCTTAACTAATGATTTCTGCTGGAAGATTTCCATGTCTGGAAGCTTTCTGGCATGCACTCAGGCTACCCAACTGAAATGCAATTATGTGGTGGCGATACTACTCTTGATTAATGGAATATTTTTGGAGCTCAAGTCATGTTAGGCTATCCGGTTGGTAGTTCCCAGTTTTCTCACTCCCTCTATTTTTAAGTAGAGAGGATTGCCTTGTTCCCTCCTACAGGAAGAATTCCAGAATCAAAAGAATTAGGAAGATGGCAATTGAAGCACCTGCTTTCTCCATTGACAATACTTTCAAAATCCTGAGGTGTAGTTCATTTTCCATTTGAGTTTATCATCATGTGCATGATCATGGTGAAGTACAGGTACAATCACAGGCAGATAGACTCATTCAAGCATGCATAAACAAATCATACATAAATCACACACAAAATTCTAAAAGAAAGAACACTGTGCAGAAAAACAAGATATTAGTGCAAAAAAGAATTTAGAAAAAAAACCCAAGTTCATGGTAGTGCAAAAGGTGGGCTGTAGTGTCCCGTTGCCAAGGTAGGATTAGGTTGTGTAGATTGGTTCAAGAACCTGATAGTTCGAACAAAGCAGCTATTCCTGAACCTGGTGGTGCAGGACTTCAGTTTTCTCCACCTCCTGCCTGACGGTAGCAGCGAGAGGAGGGTTTGTCCCGGATGGCGGGGATCCTTGATAATAGATGCTGCCTTCTTGAGGACTTGATGGTAGGGAAGGCTGTGCCAGTGATAACGCGGACTGTCCATCACTCTCTTTAGCCTGTTACATTCCTCTGTACAAGGCAAAGCTGCAAACAGTCGATATACTTTTTACAGTAGATCGGTAAATGTTTGAGAAGCATGCTCGGTGAGGTGCTGACTCGCTTTAAACTTCTTGAAATGTAGAGGCAGTGGCATCTTCTTTGTGATTGCATATATTGCTGGGCACAAGATAGCTTATCCGAGATGTTAATGTCTTGGAATTTGAAGCTGTTAACTCTCCACCAGCGACCTGCCAATAAAATCTGTTCTCCCAATTTCCCCTTTCTGAAATCGATAATTAGTTCCTTGGTCTTGTTAATGATGAGCAAGAAATTGTTGTTGCGCCACTCAACCAGGTGTTCTCACTCTGTCCTGTACGGTGGGTCAGATTATCAGGTCCTTGTGATTTCAAGCACATTTGCTTTACAGTAAAAGGCAAACTGCTGGAGGAACTTAGTGGGTTAAGTAGCATGCGCAGAGGCAGAGGTGATGGTTGGCATTTCTGGTCAAACCCCTGGATGAGGACTGAAGGTGTAGAACAGAGATGGCCAGCGTGAAAATGTGAGGGGGAAGGTAGGAGATGACAGTGAATAGGTGAAGCCAAGTGAGGAAGGGGATGATGGGCAGTAGGGACCAGATGGGGGAGGGGGGGTGGGGTGGTGGAGGTAGAAGCGGAGGCTTGAAATTAATCAGTGGAGGTGAAAGAGGGATGTAGATATGAGAATCTGATGAGGAAGTTGATACCTCTTTGTAATTTTTTGGTGAGAGTTTGTTGTTATATGTATTGGCCCCTGAATTATCCACTATTTTCTTGATGTACTCTGGTGTGAAGACAGACAGTTCCTTATCCCCATTTAAAATCCGTTCATCTTGGAGTTAAATGGACCGATGTCCCTCACTTGTTTATTTTCAAATTAAATTTCTCTTTTTATACCCTTTGCTGATTTCTGAAACATTTCCAATTGGCTTTGTCCTTTCTCCGATAACTTTATGCCTTTTTCTAAGATTTAATACTCTCTTTAATTTTTCCTGCAGCCCCCAGGTGGAGCATCTGTTCGATTGTGCCTCTGCGGCTTAAAGAAATATATATTTGTTGCAAAACATATTTTTTCCTGATTTCTATAAAGATTACATGGGATATCTGCTACTTTGCTGCACCTACGGGAGATCTAATATATCAATGAGAACGAACCAGGCATTTATGATACTTCCCTGGCTGTGGCTCAGCAGAAGAGAACTTCCATTGCAACCTTTAACACATTAAATAAATATTTCCACAGAAATAAATGGGGTCAAGAATAAATATGAAAACAGAATCATTAAGATTAACTGTTTGATGCACAGCCTCTAAAACAGCATGTGATCCAATATTAATGTGTCACGCAGTAACGTGACTATTTCTGTAGATGTTCCTACATAAATCTTCAGCTATATTACAAACAGGTAAGTTGCAAAGTCTTTCCCTCAGGCAGGACATTCTTGTAAGGGAATTTAGCTCTTTGCCTGGATATTCACCTGAGTCATTAATGACTTGCATTTGCCCTCAAGAGATTCTGTAACGGATTATGTTCTGGGTGGAATGTGCATTTTACCTGGATTGCATGACTTTAGAAATTCAATTTGAAGAAGCTTAATTTACAGAATATGTTTGCAAATGCTAATTAAAATTTTATGGTATTAGTTTTCATAGAAGCCATCATCATGTAAGTTCTCTGGTTTCATCTCTTTTCCTTTCAAATAAAATCAGCTTCTTAAACTTGTTTTACATGCCAATTTTAAAATACTAGCCATTGTTTGTGAATCTGTTCGTGCCTCACTCTGGTTCCCAACAATAGTTTTTGCGACCTTTTTGTTTGTGAGAAGCTCATGTGGGCGGTGGGCGGCGCGACTCACGTCGCAGCGGCCTCTGCAGTCCGTCTGTCTTTTTGTTATTTTTTGTCCCGTTTTAATGTAGTTTTTATTTTTTTTTGATGGGGTATGTGTGTGTGTGTGTGGGGGGGGGGGGGGGGGGGGGGGGGGTGGGGGGGAAACTTTTAAAATCTTTCCCCTGCACGGAGAACCCGACCTTTTCCCTGTCGGGTCTCCGTTGTCATTGGGGCTGCAACGTGGAGCGGCCTCCCGCAGGAACGACCTAGGGCTCCAGTCGCGGAGCTGCGGATCTATTCACCATCATAGAGCTGGCCGAGTTCGGAGCGGGTGGAGCGGTGGTGGCGCGCTGCTGCGACCCGACCCCGGGGATTCGGAGGCTTACCACAGGTCCGGTGGACAGTGACACCGGGAGCCCGTGGGTCCCTGGTGGGAGACCGCTTTTCGGGGCTTCCGCAACGGCGACTTCACCCGCCCGAGTCGCGGGGTCGAGGAGTGCCTGGAGCAGGGCCTTATATCCTAGCCCGGCGCGGCTTCAATGGCTGCGGGACTTTGCTAGCGCCCGCAGGGGGCTCCAACAACAAGACCCGGAGCAGGGCCTTGCATCACCCGGCGCGGCATTAATGGCCGCGGGACAATTGCCATCGCCCGCCGGGGGCTTTGACTCTGACATCGGGAGGGGAATGGGGAGTGCAGGGGAGAGATAAGTTTTTTTGCCTTCCATCACAGCGAGGAGGAGATGCGCTGTGATGGATGTCTGTGTAAATTGTGTTGTGTCTTGGGTCTTTTTTTCTTGTGTGTATGACTGCAGAAACAACATTTCATTTGAGCCTCTATGAGGTTCAAGTGACAAATAAATTGTATTGTGTGCTTTGCTTGTCTAATTCTGTACAATATCTTCCAATGCCCTGATTTCCACATTTGGGTGTAACCAACCCCTTCATGACCATTTTCAAAGCATTCTGAAAGCATACCTTTCTAATCAGACCCTTGGTCACAATGCCTAACATCAATTTCCTTCTATCTGATACCAATCTAAGGAAGGATATACTTCAATTCAATGATTCAATGCAATTCAATGTGATTGAGAGATTGGTTAGTCATAGTCATACAGTGTGGATGCAGGCCCTTCGGCCCAACATGCCCACACCGGCCAACATGTCCCAGCTATCTAGTCCTACCTGCCAGCATTTGGTTCATATCCCTCCAAACCTGTCCTATCCATGTACTTGTCTAACTGCTTCTTAAATGTTGGGATGGTCCCTGCCTCAACTACCTTCCCAGGCAGCTTGTTCCATACATCCACCACCCTTTGTGTGAAAAGTTACCCCTCAGATTCCAATTAAATTGCATGTGGTTTTCTTTGAACCATTAAGGGCCTGTCCCACTTGGGGATTTTTTGGCGACTGCCGGCGTCATTGACTGACGTACCAGGTCGCCGAAAAACCGTCAAGGTGTACGACAAGCTATGACAAGCTATGACACAGTTGGCATCAAGCTGCGACAATTTACATCATCCGGCGTCATCATTTTTCGGTACCTGGAACGACCACAACAGCGACAACATACGACAACCTACGACCGCACAGACGTCAAACAACGATAACCGAGGTCAACATACGTCCACCCGCGACATAATACGGCAAGGTACGACAAGCTACGACACTGCGACATATGAAGACAACAGAAGACAAGTAACATCATTTTGATCCGTGTCTTGATGCAGGCACTGTCGCCGGTTGACGTATGATGACGCAGGTTGTCACAAAAGGAATTCGCCGAGGTCATGATCTTGCGACATCATACATCACCGGCCGTCATCCTGCCGACAACCTACGACAATCTACGACAGTACCTACGACAGGAGACGACAGACAACGTCAGGCAACATCAAGCCCACTGTCGCCGCAAGGTTTTGAACATTTCAAAATCCAGCGGCGACAAGAAAAAAGTGCCGACTCTTGCGAAGACAGCTCACGACCACACAGGCGTCAGCCTGCATTACGCCGCGACCATGAGGCGACAGCCTATTTTTCGACAGTCGCCGAAAATAGTCGCCAAGTGGGACAGGGGCTTTAGTTCCTAAAATACTGTTAATCCTGAAAACACAGATCTCTTTGCTCTACGGATTACCATTGTTGGATGATTCCATTCCCGTCATTCACATTTTTAAGCATTTACGTAAAATACAGACAAGTTAAAATTACTGGATGGCACACCAGAAGCTATTGGTTTATTATTTGCCTTGAGTGAGCTATTAATGAACTTGCTAACTTACATTCTCTTAATGAGCATGAAATTCCACAAATACATAATTGCTTCATAAAATACCCAAGGCTCAGTATTTCCATAGTTTCTAAGATTTTATATGCAAAATAAATTCCTCAATGTTTTTAATTAAATATTCATCCAGGCCATCTTTTCAGAAGATGAGGTCACGAAATTCACCTCCGTAGGGTATATACCCTACTTGTTATGTGTGCCAAGTTGGATCCATGCAAGTACACACTTGTGAATGAGTTACGGCACTTTGACTGATTAAGTGTTTGAAGTACACAACATGGAAACATCGACCCATTGAGTATGACACACTGACTATCGATCATCCATTCACACTAATTCTATCTTATCCCACTTTCCCATCCATATCCTACAGACTCACACTCATACATACATTATTAGCCAAGCATGTTTTACAACATACAAGGAATTTGATTTGCCATACGGTCATACTAATAAAAAGCACCAGAACACACAAAATACATATTAACATAAACATCCACCACAGTGACTCCTCCACATTCCTCACTATGATGGAAGGCAAAAAAAAGTTCAGTCTCTTCCCTTCTTTGCCCTCCAGTGGCCGGGGGCCTCTAACCTTCCGTTGACGGGACGATCACACTAGGGACAATGTAAAGAAGCCAAGTAAATAAACAAACCCACATGTCATTGGGATGTGGGATGAAGTCAAACACCTGGAGGAAACCCCGACAGTCACAGAGAGAACATGCAAACTTTACTCAGACAGCACCCAAGGTCAGGATTGCACCTCCCGCTGTGAGGCAGATCTCTGCTCCCTGCACCACTGTGCCGCCCTTTTTTTAAATTCAAAAAATGTATTCAATTATTAAAAATATATATATTACACTACAAAACAAACCAGAACCCACCATCATAATACAATACAAACAAATATCCTTAATAAACTACTATACAACTATCTTACACTCCTTGTCAAGGATGCATTCAACACCCTGCGGAGCCCAGCGGTCCTGGAACTCCCTCAGGGTGCCCGTGGACAGTGCATATTCCTTTCTAACCCCACCCGGGCATGGACATAACCCCAAAAAAGGGTCAGGCAGCCGGCTCAGGTAAAGCCCTCCACCGCCTGGCGCCTTGACTCGCGGATGGCCAGCTTGGCCAGGCCTAGGAGCAACCCAACCAGGACATCTTCAGCCCTACCCTCTCCCCTATGCACAGGGTGTCCAAAGATGAGGGTGGTGGGGGGAAAATGTAGCCAGAAGGCAAGGAGCAGCCCCTTTAGATATTCAAACAGTGGCTGCAGCCTCACGCATTCCATATACACATGGTACACACTCTTCCAGCCCGCAAAAGTGGCATGCGGCTGGCGAGTCTGTGAACCGCGAGAGAAACAGGTTGCAGAGAACACCTTGATGCAATACCCTCCACCCCAGGTCCCCAATGTAGAGGGGGAGAATCCCTGTGTAGAGGGACCCCCATTGGGGGCTCACTGTGCCGCCCTTGGGAAAACATTCTGCCGGAGCCCTGAGGCGAAGGCAAGGTATGACATTAGTTAGTGTGCTCCTCTGATTTACATTACTACTACCATTAAGGAACTTAGTGCTCTTTTAACCATGGAAACACACAGGAGGGTACCAATAATACAACACCACGGTTTAGATGTTAATTGACTGTTATCATACCCAATAAGTGTTTCCTAGCTTTAGAGAGAATTCGTATCATACAGCATGGAATAAGGCCCTTCAGCCTGCCATGCTGACTATTAAGTACCCACCGATACTTTATCCATGCTTCTTTCATAGCTATTTCCCCTCTGTCATTAGGCTTCTGAACAGTCCTTCCATAGGTACAGTCCGATTCTGCTCTACCTCATTGTGGACAATGAACTGTATTTCTGGAACTGTAACGCTACAATGCTCAGAATTATATTCTGCACTCTGTGTCTTTTTCTTGGCTCTACCTATTGCACTTGAGTTTGACTTGCATTGCATTGTGTTTACATATAGTTTTATCAAATTCGGTTGGATAGGATGCAAAATAAAACTTTTCACTGTACCTCGGTACACGTGATAATAATAAACCTAACCTAACCTAACCTAAACTAACCTAAGCCCATTTTAATCGGCGGGCCACACTAGCTTCAAAGTCATCTTGTTGATTCTCATTGTCTGTAACTTGGTTTCACATAGCCCACAGCAAACAATGACCTAATCATTGTTACTATTTTGCATAGCTTTCATTCAGTTGTTCTATATCTCTCTATATCACCGTCTATATCTCTCTTTTCCCTTTCCCCTGACTCTCAGTCTGAAGAAGAATCTCAACCTGAAACTATCCTATTCCTTTTTTCCAGAGATGCTTCTGACCCGATGAGTTACTCCAGCTTTTTGTGTCTCTCTCCCACTTTAATCTCCCTGCATTTCCATCAGCTCACCACTGTGCTGCTAAATGGTGAACTAATGCACTTCTGGGATGGGGACTGGCATTCAACCTACCAATGAGGATGATTCTTAAGTACCCTCTGGTCTGACAAGCTGTTTGCTTGAAGAGCAATTGAGCATGACTGCCTTGGACCAAGTAAAGTCCTGGATAATTAACATTATCTTTGATAAAATGGATTTTGTTAAACGTTTTTTGTAAGAAGTATTGTGTACAGTTTGGTTTTCTCACCTGTGAAAGTTGCAGCAAACCAAAAACTATAACAATGAATTATTCACTAATTAGTTGCTATCAAGCCAAAGCAAACAATCCTCCTTCAACTGGGAATATGTAACAGCAGAGTGGAAAAGAATACGGGACCTAATGCAAATTTAGCAATGTTATACCATAGCTTTACCTGCATCAAAATGTCAAACAAGGATTAAAGCGGATTGAATCTCCGTTACTTCTTCCAGTTAAAGGAGGTTGTACACAACCAGAAAATGAAGTGAGGGAGATGGAGACGTGATCTTGCTCAGCTATCACTCTGCCAGTCTGGGAAAGCAAATTGAAGCCAAAGTGTTTGTTAGCTTTTTTGTCAAAAGCATCCTGACTTATTTTATGTGAATTGAAAATGAAACACTGTTTTCCTCAGTTTAAGAAAAGTGCAGATACCCATGGTCGTCTGATCAGCATTCCTACTGAGCAAAGACAAGGGGTTGTAGCAGAAAACTGAAAGATAATCAATTATATTTCAGTTGTCACTTATGATGAAGGGTCTAAAGCTGAAACATGAGGCAGGCCCTGCCCTTGGCAGATGTTGTGCATTTCCCAGCATCTTCTGTTTTATCTTCAGACTCCCAGCATTTGGAGTCTTTTAATTTGAAATAAATGGAGCTGTCAGTGTTACTTGCAGTTCACCATGTTCCTGAGAGTTATTATGCTACTCCTTAAAATCCAATCCAAACAGCACAATATTTGGTTTACAGGCCCTATTATTCATCTGTGCTGAAATACAAGGAGTATAATGGCTGCGATTGTTCAGAGAAAAGAGAGTAGCAATAAGAAACAGGTAGAGGAGTTAGCCATCTGGCCCTTCGAACCCAGCTTGCATTCATAATGATTCATCTTTAACCATAACTCCATGAAAATATAGGCTGCTGTTCCTAGTTTAGTGTATGGAGACATTCAGCACAAAGCCAAGCCCTTCAGCAAACCAGGTCCTTGTGAACCATCAAGCACTATTTACTCTAATGCCACTTAATTCTCCCCACATTCAATTCAGCTCCTCCCAGTTTCTACCAAACCACCTATAGACTTAGGGCAATTTTCAGCAACCAGTTGACCTACCAGCCCTTGGAATGTGCAAGGAAACTGGAGCAGCCAGAGAACTCGGATCACTGGATGAGTGAGGCAGCAGCAATAATAATTATGCCACTGTGTTGCCCAAGATTTTATGGTGGACAAGAGTCCTCTTATAGATCACAAAGAACTTGAACATTCCCATCAATGGACTCAGAGGCCATATGCGTGTTGCCACAACTCTCAACACAAGATAAAAAAGGACCATTCCCACAGTTCTGTGAATGGATCTGATGCTGCTGATCTCTTTCACCTGCACCACCAGCAGTCGCTGAGCTTTGTTTCAGTGGGACATGAAGAACAGAGTGGCGCAGCTGGTAGAGCTGCTACCTTACGGTGACAGAGACCTTATGTTTGATCCTGACCTCGGAAGTTGCTTATGTGGTGTTTACATGTTCCCCCTGTGAACTAAAAACTAAACTAAACTAAACTAAGCTAAACTATTTCAGGAATGTCAGGATTAGCCCAGTCTGCACATCCTAGGGTTGACTGCCAGTCAAGGTTCATAAAAACATATGAAATTATGAGCAGGATGAGGTCAATTGGCCCCTAAAGCCTGTCATGGCTACTCTGCCCCTGGCCAGTGTCCATTTTCCAATGTTAATTTCCCATAGCTCTCCATCTCCTGATCTTTCCATACTTTTTCCACTTCCTCTTTAAATACCTCCAATGATCTCGCCTTCACTCTTCTTCGAGCTCCTCCTAGTGGTAAAAACATCTCAACATATACCCTGTTACGCCCTCTTATGATCTTACTTGTTACAATACAATCACCGTTCATTATTCTGAACTCTAAAGGGAGAGAGGATCAGCCTCTCATCCCAGGAGTTAGCTGAATGACTCTCTTCTGGACAATAGACAATAGACAATAGGTGCTGGAGTAGGCCATTCAGCCATTCGAGCCAGTACCGCCATTTAATGTGATCATGGCTGATCATCCCCAATCAGTACCTCATTCCTGCCTTCTCCCCATATCCCTTGACTGCTATTTTTAAGAGCCTTATCTAGCTCTCTCTTGAAAGCATCCAGAGAACCTGCCTCCATCGCCCTCTGAGGCAGAGAATTCCACAGACAACCTCCAAAGCCAATATATCCTTTGTTTAGTAAGGGAGTCAAAACTGCACAGTAGTCTCAGCTTACATGATGCACCCTCTAATGTTTCCCCATGAAAATCAGAGCTGGAGACTCAACCATTACTTTTCAAAACCCACGCAGTAGTTTATATGATGCCAAAAAAGAAAGGATAGCTCAAAATATGATCTAACATTAACTTCAAATTGAGAATGTTCTGCCAATGAGAGAAAGAGATACTGAGTTAATTAACAGTGTGACACTGCAGTACCGGTTTTCAGCATGCCCTGCCTATCCTTAGGACAATGTCAGATGACAACGATGAAGTTCTGTAATTATTTGAGGAACGCCCCATTTTTTAAAACTTTTCATTTCACCTCCTATACTTCAAGATTCAACTATTCCATTATACTTTATTATCATATTTACCTGGGTCCAGAGAAATTCTTTATTTTTGCATGCAGTACACAAAGTACACAGAGTCACCACGTACCTGATGCTGACAAAGTTACAAAAGTACTAATTGGAGCCCCAATGGTCCCACTTTGCTCTCGACCCCCCCCCCCCTCCCCCCTTCCCCCCTTCCCCCCCTCACCGGGTCCCTCCTCATACTCTTGCCTGGAGGTAACAAAGGCATGGAGAGAGTTCCTGCTTCAGATGAACTAGTGCAGGGGGCAAAGACTGGCAATGTCATGCAGGTGAACTTGGTCACAGAGAGATACAGCACAACAATAGGTCCTTTGCCCACCAACAACCACACATGTGCACTGATTCTTCTCCACATTCTGAAGAACTACCCCCAGATTCTACCACTCAACTACAGATTCAAGGCAATTTGAAACAGTCAATCCACATGTCTTTGGGATGTGGGAGGAAACCAGAACAGCCAGATGAAATGAATGCAGTCATGGGGAGAGCATGCAAACTCCACACAGAGAGCATCAGAGATCAGGATTGAAGCAGCATCTTTACCACTTCTTAGAGTCGGCGGGATCTGTGATCTGATGTACAGCTCAACATCAATTGTGCCACTAAGGTTGTAAACAATTTGATAGAATCTTTACATAATGATTTTTTTCATGAATATTCTATCATCAATATCCAGAACAGAGACAATAAAAGATGATGTTACAAGTATAATATTCCAACTTCGAGCTCCTTCTGGGCATACATATTTCAATTCTGTTTGTTTGCAATACGTGACCAATTTAAATTCCGGGTAGTATTTCTGATTTGTGGTCTTGGAAGAGAAAGCTCATTGTACTCAAACAAACTTCAGTGAAAGCAAAGACGTTGTCAGTTAACTCATCCAAGTCAAGATAACATGATTTATGACAATTAGCCTCAGCGCTTTGTTATTAAGGGAGATATCTTTATATCTCCTGGTCATTTTTTGGGGGAAAAACTGGGACTAGATAGGCGACATACGCTTACAGGATTCAACACATTACTTGTGCTGTACAATATCCCCCTCCACACCACTGCCGTTGGTTACCAGTCTTGTCACTCCTCATGGTGAATCTCCTACCCAGGGCACATCGAATTGAATGGCTCTTGAGTATCCATTAAGCAGAATTAATCCCAAGTTTAATAATGACTGTTCGACACATTGTTCAAAGATAATGTTTTAAAGTATTTTTAAATGCATATTTGTTACTATCCCTTAAACCTTTCTATTGAATTGTTGTCAGGAAAATGTGGAGATTCCAGTTAAAACCCGAGATCTTGACAACCCTACTGTCAGTACCTCAACTAAATAGTGGCCTGACATAGGAAACATTTGTTCATTGCCTTGGTCCCATGGTGGTTTTGAGGGTCAATACTAGTTTGTCATCACCCCCTTCTCATTCTATGTATCCAACACCCCATCACCCATCCCAGCCAGAAGAGGGATTTAGCTGTGAACTGCTTGCATTGGAGTGGAAAGCCCATATTCCAAGCCAGCATAAACGTCTGTGGAGGCACATGTACCATTTCATTTAAACAAGATTTGGGTGTATTCTTGGAGACAATAGACAATGGACAATCGACAATAGGTGCAGGAGTAGGCCATTCGGCCCTTCGAGCCAGCACCTCCATTCAATGTGATCATGGCTGATCATCCACAATCAGTACCCCGTTCCTGCCTTCTTCCCATATCCCCTGACTTTGCTACCTTTAAGAGCCCTATCTAGCTCTCTCTTCAAAGTATCCAGAGAACCAGCCTCCACCGCCCTCTGACGCAGAAAATTCCACACTCACAGCTCTCTATGTGAAAAAATGTTTCGTCATCTCCGTTCTAAATGGCTTACCATTTATTCTTAAACTGTGACCCCTGGTTCTGAACTACCCCAACATCGGGAACATGTTTCCTGCCTCTAGCGTGTCCAAACCCTTAATAGTCTTATATGTTTCAATAAGAACCCCTCTCATCCTTCTAAATTCCAGAGTATACAAGCCCAGCCGCTCCATTCTCTCAGCATATGACAGTCCCGCCATCCCGGGACTTAACCTTGTAAACCTACGCTGCACTCCTTCAATAGCAAGAATGTCCTTCCTCAAATTAGGGGAGCAAAACTGCACACAATAATCCAGGTGTGGTCTCACTGGGCGCCTGTACAACTGCAGAAGGACCTCTTTGCTCCTATACTCAACTCCTCTTGTTATGAAGGCCAACATGCCATTCGCTTCCTTCACTGCCTGCTGTACCTACATGCTTACCTTAATTGGCTGATGAACAAGGACCCCCAGATCCCGTGTACTTCCCCTTTTCCCAATTTGACACGATTTAGAAAATAATCTGCCTTCCTGTTTTTGCTACCGAAGTGGATCACCTCACATTTCTCCAGATTAAACTGCATCTGCCTTCCATCTGCCCACTCACCCAACCAGTCCAAATCACCCTGCATTCTCATGGCATCCTCCTCACAGTTCACACTGCCACCCAGCTTTGTGTCATCTGCAAATTTGCTAATGTTACTTTGAATCCCTTCATCTAAATCATTGATGTATATTGTAAATAGCTGCGGTCCCAGCACCGAGCCTTACAGTACCCCACTAGTCACTGCCTGCCATCCTGAAAGGGACCCATTAATCCCTACACTTTGTTTCCTGTCTGCCAACCAATTTTCTATCCATGTCAACACTCTACCCCCAATACCATGTGCCCTACTTTTGCCCACTAATCTCCTATGTGGGACCTTATCAAATACTTTCTTAAAGTTCAGGTACAGTTCGGTGGGCGGCGCGACTTTCGTCAGCAGCGGCCTCAGCAGTCCGTCTGCGTTTTTATTATTTTATGTCTATGTTTTTATGTAGTTTTTGTTATTTTTTGTTGGGGTATGTGTGTGGGGGGGTGGGGGTGGTGTGGGGGGGAGGGGGTAACTTTTAAATCTCTCCCTGCACGGGAGACCCGACCTTTTCTTTGTCGGGTCTCCGTTGTCGTTGGGGCTGCAACGAGGAGCGGCCTCCAACAGGAAGACCGGGGGCTGTGGTGCCGACTACTCACCTCACCGTCACGGAGCTGGCTGAGTCCAGAGCGGGTGGAGCTGTGGTGGACGCTGCTGCGGCCCGACCTCCGGAGATTCGGTGGCTGCAACTGCGGGTTTGGCGGGCGGCGGCACCGGGAGCCCGCGGGTCCCTGCTGGGAGACCGCTTTTCAGGGCTTCCGCAGCGGCGACTTCTCCCGCCCGAGTTGCGGGGTTGAAGAGATCCTGGAGCGGGGCCTTACACCACCGCCCCGCGCGGCTTGGAATGGCTGCGGGACTGCGAGCGCACGCCGGGGGCTCTAACATCAAGAACCCGGTGCGCGACCTTGCATCACCCGGCGTGGCTTTAATGGCCACGGGACAATCGCTATCGCCCGCCGGGGGCTTTGACTTTGACTCTGACATCGGGGGGGAGAGTGCAGTGGAGAGATACGTTGTTTTGGCCTTCCATCACAGCAATGTGATGGATGTTTATGTAAATTATGTTGTGTCTTAGGTCTATTTGTTTGTAATGTATGGCTGCAGAAACGACATTTCGTTTGGACCTCAAGGGGTCCAAATGACAATAAATTGAATTGTATTGTATTGTTGTACTACATCCATTGGCTCTCCCTTGTCCATTTTCTTAGTTACATCCTCAAAAAATTACAGAAGATTAGTCAAGCATGATTTCCCCTTCATAATTCCATGCTGACTCGGACCGATCCTGTTGCTGCTATCCAAATGTGCCGCTATTTCATCTTTTATGAGTTGGATGATCAGCCGTGATCATATTGAATGGCGGTGCAGGCTCGAAGGGCTGAATAGCCTACTCCTGCACCTATTTTCTATGTTTCTATGATTGACTCCAGCATCTTCCCCACCACCAATGTCAGGCTATCTGGTCTATAATTCCCTGTTTTCTCCCTTCCGCCTTTCTTAAAAAAATGGGTTAACATTATCTACCCTCCAATCCACAGGAACTGATCCTGAATCTATAGAACATTGGAAAATGATCACCAATGTGTCCACGATTTCTAGAGCCACTTCCTGTGATGCAGACCATCAGGCCCTGGGGATTTATCAGACTTTAGTCCATTCAGTCTACCCAACACAATTTCCTGCCTAATGTGGATTTCCTTCAGTTCCTCTGTCACCCAGGTCCTCTGGCGACTAACATCAGGAAGATTGTTTGTATCCTCCTTAATGAAGACACATCTAAAGTACCTGTTCAACTCATCTGCCATTTCCTTGTTCCCCATAATAAATTCACCTTTTTCAGTCTTCAAGGGTCCAACTTTGGTCTTAACTAATATTTTCCTCTTCACATACCTAAAGAGAGTTGTGATCTAACAGAGGCGGTCATGCTGATGAACACTGTGCATAATGCTTGGGCTTCCTATCAGATTATTCTACCCTGCCAAGGGATGGCCACAATGATCAGCAACACGTAAATCCTGCACGTATTTTTAACTGTTTGGAATATTAAAAAGAACAAACAGTTAGTGTCAGTATAGAGTCTGTGTTTTCAATCATTTTAATTATCTATAATCAGTCTTAAGCTCTTTGAACTGTGTATTTCTTCAGTCATTGACTTATATTTGGTCAGCCCAGTTTCTCCAAAATACCAACAAAGCTCTGTGGGGTGTATTTTCTTTTCAATTTACACCATCTGAACTTCTCTAGCATAATAACAGCGCCCTGCAGGGGAGCTTTTCTGACAGCCAAGGCACTCTGATTGCACCCTCCCCAATGATCAGTTGTGTAATTAGTTCCACTTCCGAGACTAAAGCACTTGAGCATTATCGGGAGAATGCTGTACAATCAGAGACACTACCTTTTAGTTCAACATGTATCCAATGCCCTATTGGACCTAAGATAGACACAAAATGCTGGAGCAACTCAGCGGGACAGGCAACATCACTGGATAGAAGGAATGCTTTATGTTTCGGGTCGAGACCCTTCTTCAGACCAGTCTCGACCCGAAACGTCACCCATTCCTTCTATCCAGAGATGCTGCCTGTCCCGCTGAGTTACTCCAGCATTTTGTGTCTATTTTCGGTTTAAACCAGCATCTGCAGTTCCTTCCTACAACATTTTTCCCTGTTGGACTTTCTTTGCACAGGTCCTCCCTGAGCAAGACCGGGTTCTGTTCCTGAAAACTGCTCGTAACAGTTTGTAAGTTGTAAGTGCAGTTGAAATCTGAGTTTCTACATGGCAGATGATGCCTGTAGCCCATCAGTAGTCGGCAAATCCATCCTGCTGGTCTCTCAAAAGCTCACTTTGTATGTATGGACTGTACATAAGTCGAGCGTTTGTAACAATTGTATAAGAAATTGTATAAAATCAACCAAGGGAATGGTTCCCGGAGGTTCTCCAGTGTCCTGCCAATATTTACTAAGCCCTACATCAGATTACCTACTTATTAACACAGTCTACCATGTTGTCATGTACATTTCAAAGGTACCCTACCGGATGCAATGCATGCTGCATGACCAGAGAGAGTGGATGCTGTTGGAGTAAAGATCTTTATATGCACTGGACATTCTTCGTTCAAACAATGTTTGGTGCAAGTGCTTCTTCCTATCTCAATACAGCATTTTGGGGGTCCATTGCATAGTTTAGAAATTCAGCGTGGAACCAGGCCCTTCAGCCAACCAGCGATCCATGCACACTAACACTATCCCACAGTATCCCACATTTACAATTATACCAAGACCAATTAACCTACAAGCCTGTGTGCCTTTTAAGTGTAGGAGCTCTAGGGGCTAGCGGAATCAAGGGATATGGAGAGAAGGTAGGCACGGGTTATTGATTGTGAATGATCAGCCATGATCACAATGAACGGCGGTGCAGGCTCATAGGGCCAAATGGCTTCCTCCTGCACCTATTTTCTTTGTTTCTATCTATGTTTCTATGAAACCGGAGGTCTGGAGAAAACCCATGCAGGTCACAGGGAGAACGTACAAACGTACAGACAGCACCTGTAGTCAGAATCGAACCCAGGTCTCTGGCGCTGTAAGGCAGCAACACTACCGTTGTGCCACTATGCTGTCCTAAGTCCATGGTGATGAGGACTTTCTGGCCTTTCAGGTGTATTGTGTTAATAATGAGGAGGTGCAGACAAGTTATGCAGCCTCAAATCTGGGCATTTCCTTCAGAGAGGACAATGAGAGAATGATAAGCTTGACTACAGCCAAGGCTGTACTCAGCAGGTGATGCCGTTACAACCCCAGTACTCCCCCCGACTGCAGAAAAATACTTAGATTTTGAACTAGGATGAAGATCAAAATCTCTGGCAGATATATATTTCTTAGAGCCTCAATGCATCATTGTTTGTCATTTTTCTTTGATGATTAATTGTCATCCATTGTTATGCAGCTATTATAATTAAGAGACCACCATTGAATGAAATACATTGTTGGAAAAATACTGCATCACACTGTCGGCAGAATATTTAATTTCCGTTTAAAGATGGTGTGCAGCAAATACACAGAGCTGTACGTGGTGTCTTAATGGGTTGTGACAGGGCTCCTGGGCTCTCCCCTGAACTGAAGGCAAGGCTCAAGGACTTGCTCAAGAGTGAATCATTTTGGCGAATCAATCGGCCTCTGGTCAGTTCACAGCATCAGCTGTGGTAGTGGCGAGAGGATTGCTTAACTCTGTGTTTTAAAAATAATTAATCTAGATGCATTGCATTTTGTTTTTGCTGAAGTGCCAGTGAACTAATAAAAAACAGAAGAGAGCTGCGAAAGACTCCCTCTGATTCTGAATCCACAAGCCTAATCTCTGCTTTTGGAAAACTAGTCACTTTCTTTGTATAAAATAAAAACGTCATTGAAAAATAAATCATTATTGTCTCCACACTCCCCCTATATGAAACAGCTCACTGAGGCTCATTTCAGTTAAGTGTGGGTGATCTCACTCGGTATGTGGCTCCGGACAATGTTTGTGGCTGTGGGGATATATTTAGTTATTTTCGGCTAGTTTCCCAGTCTGCCACAGTGTTCATCCTCACCCAACTCTCTAAGTAATCTACCACCAGGTGGCGCCAGCAATGGCTGCCTCGCCAACAGTCTGTCTGTTCTTTCCTGCTTTGTGCTTTAATTGTATGTGTTAAATGTATGTTTTTTTGTGTTCTTTAGCTTGTTTTATGTGGGGGGTGGTGGTCGCAGGAAACTTTTTCAAATCACTTACCTCGACAGAGATGCAATTTTTTTCTGTATTGTATCTCCGTCGGCACTGCGGCCTAACATCGAGGAGTTGGCGGCCTTTGCTGGAGACAGATTTTGAGAACTCCACTGCAGGTGACTACGGGACTTTAACATTGCGGGGCACATAATCTCTTTGCCAGGGTTCGACCTTGAAGCTCCAACCGTGGTTGCTTGCGGCTTTAACATCACAGAGCCTGCGGTCAGAGTCCGACTTCGGGAACTCCAAGCCGCGGGAGTTTCGACCACCCCAACGTGGGAGTTTCGATCGCCCCAACACGGGGTGATCGAATCGAAGTTGGTCAATCCCTTTCATTTCCTCCCTAGCACCCTCATTTCCTGATATTTAGTTGGCTAGAATTAGTCAAAATGATCTAACCTGCCATTTTTATGTGCAACATAAAAACTACGCCTATTTCTAATCCCATTGTCACACATGCTTCACTGGTTTTTCAACATGCACGTTTAAGGAATTACAGTATACATGTCCACCTCGTTCCCCAACAGTGCTTTTTTTAATTCACATTGTCTCTGCTACTCTATCTTGTAAAGTGTATCACAGTACTTTTTTGAATTAATTTTATTTACCCACCTGTTTACCCGTTCAGCCAGCTTATCCATGACATCTTGCAACCCATTACCAAACTCCTCACTGCACTCTGCACTTTGTGTAAACAGCAAAGTACAAACTGTTAGCCTGCACAACCCATACCTGAATGATTAATATAGAGTCACACAGCACAGAAACAAGCTCTTCGGCCCAATTTGCCCATGCCAACCAAGATGCCCCACCTACACGTGTCCCACCTGCCTGCATTGGCCCACATCCCCTAAACCATTCCTACCTATGTACTTGTCCAAATGTCTTTTAAACAACAAATATGTACAATTATTACTCAGTTTCTGAGTGAGAGATGAACAGGACAAAGGGAATATCCAATAGGGTGGAGGCTGGAGTGCCGTGTTGATAAACTCTTTCGTTTGATGAATTAACAAGGGGCGAAAGCTGTGAAATGCAGGCCATAGTTGTGGGGAATACCCTGCATTCCAAGCACTGTCAGATAGAGAGAAAAGAGAAAATATTACATATAGAATCAATTAAACTCATATCGAGCATGACCAATAGTTTGTACATATCATTCAGATCAATAATTGGATGAAAATGAATTGAATTCCTCATAATTTGTCTCCTCCCAATTAACAGTAGATAATTCATTACTTACTATTTGTTATCAGGCTTCTAATGATTTTTGTAAAAGTGAAATCTATTACTGAATTTATTCCTCTGTACTTTTCCATTTGTAAAACTGCTTGTCACTGAATTGGAACAAATATGTGAGTGTGATATTTTGATCTGTAAAGCATGATTTGAGTGATAATTTGATCTTTTCTTGTCACTGGTCAAACTCAGACATCAAATTAACAGTTTTATCAAATTTTATTTCAAACCAAGTTGAAGCCTGGATTGCTAATGCTTTACCATAGCCATTAAGCTATCAATTCAACTTATTAGGCCCAGGCAACCCCTAAAAATAAGCACAGTATTGAGATAATCTCAACTGGGAGTACAGAATCAAACCTGCAAAATTCTGGTGCAAAGCTGAAATTGCTCCTTCATTTCACATTTCTATGAAAAATATTTTGTGTTTGATTTATGCCCTTTGTTTTGTTTGATCATTTCCAAGGCTGCCATGTATACTGACCTCAGAGATCTATAGGATTTATTTTAAATTGCGATTAATTCAATTTCTCTTTGATGGGCTGACTTTATGCTTGGTTCAGTAAAGCTGCCATATGGTGTTAATACATATCACACAGTGTTAATGTCCTATTGCACTCAATATCCTGGTCCTGTTCTTTCTCTTGACCATAATCACATTGAAGAAATCAGATAGGCCCCCAAAGAATGAATTGAATTCAGTTAGTTCACTCGTACACTGCAATCAGTTTTTTGATTAATTAAAAAACTAGTTACATGCCAGTCAAATGGAAGAAAGCAAAAACTGATCAAATATTCCAAGATGCAAGTGTTATGTTCAAAAACCACTTTTAAAGAAAATAGCAAGTGGGCAATCTGTCAATTTTTACGGATGAAAATTTGTAAAACAATGTAACATTCTGATTTATCAGCTGCATATATAAGGCTGTGATAGACCATGGACGCACCCAGTCGCAAACTAAGAATACAAAAATTATATTAACTGAAACAAGGGGAGAATAGTCCAACTAATCAAACCATATCTCCCACAAGGGAGTTGGTTGTGATTGTCGGATGTCTACAGTCATCCAAGTCCTGGGAAGTCGCTGTCGGAGATACTCAGAGAAGTGTCCTGCACTGAGTCATCTTCAGCTGCTACTTCAATAACCTTCCTTAAGGTAGGGGGCGGATACATTCACTAATGAATGCACAATATTTAGATCTCCACTGCAGTCACTCTGTTCATGACCACCTGTTCCTAGGTTTAAGATTAGGTTTATTATTGTCATTTGTACTGAGGCTTTTGATTCTGTCAGTGGACACAGCCTCTACCAGCTACTGGAGAAGATTGGATTCCACCACCTCTTCTAAAACTTCATTCAGTCCTTCCATGCAGTGTGCAGTGCAATGTGAAGGGGCTACATCGGACAGTTTCCCCATGAGAAATGGAGTGAAGCAAGGCTGCGTCCTCGCTCCCACTCTGTTCGGCATCTTCCTATCTGGCCTTCTGTACTTTGCCTTCTCGACAGGCACGGAAGGAGTGTATCTTCACACTAGAAGAGATGGGAGCTCTTCAATCTAGCAAAGCCAAAATGAAGGTAAGAACTGTGCTAGTAATGGGCCTGTCCCACTTAGGCGACTTTTTAGGTGACTGCAGGAGACTATGCGGTTGCCACATGGCTGCCACATGTTTGCGGGTGGTTGCCAGTTAGTCGCCTTCATGGTCGTGAGGAGTTCCCGCATTCTGGGAACTAGTCGCAGCCTCATTATGGTCGCCGCGAATTTTTCAACATGTTGAAAAATTAGCGGCGACAAGAATGAAGCTGCCATGGAGAGTAACGAGAATTCTCGTGCCGTAGGTGCAGTGGTAGTGGGTTGCCAGGAGATCTAAGGTTCTCGTAGGTTCTCGTAGGTTGTAGTTGGTGCTGACTGGTGAATTTCATGCCTGGGATCAAGTATATTTCTGTAGGAATTTTGGGTATTGAGGTGAATGCTAAAAATGGAAATTAGGAGAGCTAAAAGAGAACATGAGATACATCTGGCCGTAATATAAAGGATAATCCTAAGAGATTTTATAGGTACGTTAAGGGAAAAAAGGTAACCAGAGAGAGAATAAGGCCCATTAGGAATCAAAGGAGTCAACTCTATGAGGAACCACAGGAGATGGGCAAGGTCCTCAATTAGTATTTCTCCTCTGTTTTTACCATGGAGAAAGACATGAGGGCCGAAGAACTTGGGGCAGTCAATGGAAGTGTGTTGAGGACAGTCAGTATTATGATCGAAGTGGTGCTGATGGTTCTAACACGTATGAAGTTAGATAAATCTCCCAGACCTGATCAGATATATCCAAGGACACTGGGAAGCTAGAGAAGAAATTGCAGGTGCCCTGGCTGAGATTTATGAGTCGTCATTAAATATGGGTGAGGTGCCGGAAGACTGGAGGTTGACAAATGCTGTGCCTCTATTTAAGAAAGCCGGCAGGGAAAAGCCAGGGAACTACAGGCCAATGAGTCTAACATCTATGGTCTGAAAGTTACAAGAGAGTATTCTGAGGGATAAGATATACATGCATTCAGATGGACAATGGCTGATTTGGGATAGTCAGTACAATTTTGTATGTGGGAGATCGAGTCTAATGAATATGATTCGTTCTTTTGAAGATGTGATCAAAAAGGTTGTTGAGGGCAGAGCTGTAGACATCGTATATATGGATTTCAACAAGGCATTTGATTTTGCATGATAGGCTCTTCTGGAAGGTTGGATCACATGGGATCCAAGGAGAGATAGCCCACTGGATAGACAATTGGATTTGTGAAAGTAAGCAGAGAGTGGAAGGTTGTTTTTCAGACTGGAGACCTGTGACTAGTGGTGTGTCACAGGTTTCAGTGCTGGCCCCATTGCTATATGTCATCGATATACATAATTTGGATGAGAATGTACAAGCATGATTAATAAGTTTGCAGATTACACTAATTTGGGTGGTATTGTAGATAGTGAAGGTGGTTGTCAAAAATTGCAACAGGATCTTGATCGGTTGGGCAGGTGGGCTGAGAATGATTGATGGAGTTTAATACCGAGAATTGCGAGGAGTTGCATTTTGGGAAGTCTAACCAGGGCAGAACCTAGACCGTAGGTGTAGGGCTCTGTGGAGTGTTGTAGAGGGAGTTAGGAGTGTAGGTACATGGTTCCTTGAATGTGGTGTCACAAGTAGATAGGATGGTCAAGAGGCTTTTGGCACATTAACCTTCATCTATCATAGTATTCAGTGTAGAAGTTTGGAGGTCATGTTTCAGTTGTATAAGATATTGGTGATGCCACATTTAGAATATTGTGTTCAGTTTTGGACTCAAGGGCCTGACCTATAGGTAGAGGTTGAGCAGGCTAGGATTTTATTCCTTGGAGTGCAGGAGGATGACGGGTGATCTTATAGAGGTGTATAAGATCATAAGAGGAATGGAAAGGGTAAATATTTGCTCAAAATCTTTTACACAGAGTAGGGAAATCAAGAACCAGAGGTCATGGGTTTAAGGTGAGTGGGGAAAGATTTAATGGGAACCCGTGTGGCACAAAGGTTGGTGGGTATATGGAATGAGCTTTCAGAGGAGGTAGTTGAGGCAAGTACTATCACAACATTTTTTTAAACATTTGGACAGGTACATGGATATGATAAGTTTAGCAAGATATGGGCCAAATGCAAGCAGTTGGGACTAGTGTAGATAGGGCATGTTGGTGGACATGGGCAAATTGGGACAAAGGGACTGTTTTCACACTGTATGACTATGACCATGACTCTATCTCATCGCAGTGCCACCATCGCAGAGCACCCTATTGGTATTGGTTTACTATTGTCGCGCCTACCAAAATACAGTGAACATCTTTGTTTTGCATGCTATCCAGACAAATTATACCAAGCATGAGTACATCAAGTAGCGTAAAACAGAAAATAGAGTGCAAAATATAATGTTACAGCTACAGAGAATATGCAGATACAGAAAAGTGAACGTTTTCTGACACAATGGGGTAATGAGACTGATGGGTTTGCTCCAAGAGCTGGTATGGGCACAGCAGGCCAATGACTTCCTTCTTTGCCATAAGAAATTGTTAATATGAGACAGGCTATATATTCTGATGGAAAGTGGATATAATCTTTAGCACTACGTGTGAAAATTGAGCTGGTACACTGTGCTGCTGGGTCTGCAGGAAAGCATCAGTTGTCAAGGGTAACCTCAGAAGTATAGAGCAAGGACAACCAAGAACGTGTGGTCACATTTGTTCTTTTAGCTTATGTCACAACTTGCTTTTTCATTTAACCTGAAGTAACGAAGTTTTGTGTCTACACATCACATTCTATAGACTTCAGTGTAACATCTGACTGACACAGTGCACTGTGGAAGATTACCGGATCAATAATACGTTATTGTTTGTGTAACTCACCTGCACTTAAATTAGTTGCTTCAATTCTTACATTATAAAGGTGAACAGCTTTTCAAAAGTAATTAACTGTTAATTTGGATCGATAGTAAATCTATACTCCCTTTTTAACACAGTAAAACATTCCAAAAACTTAGCAGGAATATTGTCCAACAACAATTCATACTGAGCCAAAGAGGAGCTCTGATGAAGCTCTGAGTCGGTTTTTTTCTCCAAGGATGTTGAGTGATCTGCTGAGGATATCAGGCACTCGCAGATTTTCTGATCATTTGGGCCGATAAAATGTTGGCAGGTTTCAAAGGGAGATTTAAGAGAGAGAAAGAGGAAGTCTGGGAAAGAGAGCAAAGGATAGGAAAAGAAAAGTGGGAGGTGGAGGGAGAGAGAGGGGAAGGGAGAGAGAGACAGAAGGAAGGAGAGGGACAAATAAAGGATGAGGGGAAAAGAGGGGAGGAAAGGAGCGGGGAAGAGGGGAAAGGGGAAGGAGGGAGGGGGAGAGAGACAAGGAGAGGGTGAAGAAGGTGAATGAAATAGAGAAGAGGAAGAGAGAGGGGAAGGATTCAATAAAGGTACTTTATTGTCACATGTGCCGAGGTACAGTGAAATTCCTTTTTGCATACAGTAAGAGTATTACCATACATGAGAGGCAAAGAGAAGGAGTAAGAAAAAATGGAGAGGAAGAGGGTAGGGGAAGAAGGGAGGGGTTGGAGGACAGGGAGAGAAAGATATTGAGGGAGAGAAAGAGGGAGTGGAAGGGAAAAGAGAGGGAGAGGGAGAAGAGTGAAATGGAAAGAAAGGGAATGGAGAAGGAGAGAAGGAAAGGTGGAGGGAGAAGGAAAATGCATGATAGAGTGGGTAGAGGGAGAGGGGAAGCGACAGAGGAGAAGGGACGTGGAAGAGGAGGGGAAAGCAGGGAGAGTCTAAGGTATTTAACAGCATTTAACAGTATATCACAGCATTTAAACTCTGGAGGTTCTATAGGAATTAGGGGATAAGACACAGGGTGATTTCAGCATGTGTTTTAATCTTGAAATCTGAAAATCTGGGCTGAAATAGGTGGCTTGTCCTGATGTGTGGCCCTCTCAGCTGTGAGTTTATTTCAATTCCTCACATATTCTTCCAGCCCTGAGGAGTGTGGGAATGTGTGCAGACCCGGATCTCAGGAAAATGAATGGCAAATCAATAGCATAGTGTTGCACCTTTACACATTATAATTGACGAATAATACTTTAACCCTGCCATACTCTGAAATTCTGCAGAAGGACTATAGCAGTTTAAGAAAGTAACGTGTGTGTGTGTTTATGGGTGTGTTTGTGTGTGTGTGCTTGTGAGTGTGTGCGCATTTATGTATGTGCATGCCTTTGTATGTGAGTATGTGAGTATGTGCGCGCGTGTGTGGGTGTGTGGGCGAGGGTGGATGTGTGCATGTGTGCTTGTGTGTGTGTCTCCTATTTCTGCTTTGGAGAATTTTCAATTCTTGCACCTATCAGGACCTGCATTTCCCCAGTGACAATATGCGATAAAACGTCAGAAACTGGTACTTTAATGTTCACTTGCCAACATATTGTCGGTGATGCAGTGAACTGTTCACCAGCAAAACTGAACCGATGAAGTATTGCATTCTAGACCTTGCCAGAATAGGATTGGCAATTTTATGCCACATGCTGTCATGAGCAAGACTTTTTTTTTTTTTTTTTTAATTTAATTTTTATTTTATTTTTATTAGAAGTACAATAAGTTACAGTAATACACACCACATATATCTTATTACATTTGTTGTACCCCTTCATTTTTTGAGCTTTAAGAAAGATAGAAATAAAAGAAGTGAGGAAAGTGAGAAAGTCGTGAAAGTGCAGGAAAGTGTTGGAAAAAGGAAGCCCATTAGAGAGAGAGTTAGAGAAGAAAGTTAAGAAATAGACCCTAGAAAAGAAAGAAAGAAAGAGAAACAATCGCTCTATTATAAAAAAACTCCACAAAAAGGGATATACCAACCGTATTTTTCACCCCCCGTTACCAGATCCTGGCACCATTTATTTTTTTAATTACTATTGCACCTTATGCTTGTAGTAAGTTCATAAATGCAGACCACGCCTGCATTTGTGATAAATATCAGTCTCAAGAAGCTACCATATCGCACTCTTTTGTTTTTTGTATAAAAATCCAAAAATTCTGGAATGAAATATTTGAAATCGTCACAAAACTATTTAAAATATAACTGATACCAAAAGCAGAATGGATTATTTTTGGAATAACGGAAGGTAGCCCTGAACTAAACGTGTTTCAAAATAATTAATTTAATTACGGGCTAATAACGGGAAAAAAGTTTATACTCAAATTCTGGAAAAACGCTCCTATACCAACAATAAAAATGTGGATTTCAAACATGTTCGAAACATTACACCTCTAAGATATGAGACTCCTCCTCGCAGGCAAAGCAGACCACCTCCATGAGCAAGACTTTGCTTGGCGTTTATGCAGGCCCGTACGAAGCTTTACAAAAAGGGGGGTGGCATGACAGGATTACAAAACCTTTAATGTGAAACAATGTGCGCGCTGTGCACATCATGAGCACAAATCGAGAAGTCCCTCGATGCCAGGGTCCAGGTCCCACTTAAGGGCCCTGGAAGCTCAGGGGTTTTAGATGCTCTCTGATGCATTCTAAGCCTTATTTTGGAGCATTTTTGCACCAAATTTATGACCAATATTTCCGAAATTAACAGGAATCTGAGAGGTAGCTTTTTCACACAAAGGGTGGTGGGTGTATGGAACGAGCTGCCAGAGGAGGTAGTTAAGGCTGGGATGATCCTAATGTTTAAGAGACATTTGGACACGTACATGGATAGGACAGGTTTAGATGGATATGGTTCTTTAGTAACTTGTCAGTTTCTTTGTTGAACTAAATTAAGGCACATGTTGCAATCAAAACGCTTGAACAATTGGTTGGGAAGAAAGCCAAACTGTAAGAAAGAGGACTGCATGTGAGTGGGACTAGTGTAGATGGGACACGTTGATCGGTGTGGGCAAGGAGCTAAAGGGCCTGTTTCCACACTGCATCACTATGACTAAAAATTTAAGAAGTAAAATGCATGTAGATAAGTAGAGCAGATTTGAAAAGGAGTGAAATGTAAAGACAGAGAGAGGTTTATGGGTGGAAAGGAACATATGAAAGGAGGGAGGAGGGTGGGCTTAGGAAAATAGACACAAAGTGCTGGAGTAACTCAGTGGGTCAGGCAGCATCTGTGGAGAACATGGATAGGTGACATGTCACAGTGCTGGAGTAACTCAGTGGGTCAGGCAGCATCTCTGGAGAAAAGGTATAGATTATATTTCTGGTCAAGACCCTACTTCAGTAATATGCATGATGTGACATGATGCATGTTACCCAAACCATCGTGAGCTACTTTGTGATGGTGCTTGCCCTCTCCTATAACGTTTCTGCTGCCTTGGGTGATGCAGGACAGGACACGAGCTTTGGGACATGGTGTGAAGCTGTTGCAGTCTGTCCCAGCCTGGTAAAAGCCTGGATGGAGTAGATATGGAGAGGATGTTTCCACTAGTTGGAGAGTCTAGGACCAGTGGCCACAGCCTCAGAATTAAAAGACGTTCCTTTAGGAAGGAGATGAGCAGGAATTTCTTGTCAGAGGGTGGTGAACTGTGGAATTCATTGCCACAGACAGCTGTGGAGGCTAAGTCAGTGGTAATTTTTCAGGAGGAGATTGATAGATTCTTGATTGATACGGGTGTCAGAGGTAATGGGGAGAAGGCAGAAGAATGGGTTTGAGAGGGAAAGATAGATAGTCATAGAGTGATACAGTGTGGAAACAGGCCCTTCGGCCCAGCATGTCCCATCTACACTAGTCACACCTGCGCACGTTTGATCCATATTCCTCCAAATCTGTCCTATCCATGTACTTGTCTAACTGTCTCTTAAATGTTGCGATAGTCCCTGCCTCAATTACCTCCTCTGGCAGCTTGTTCCATACACCTACCACCCTTTGTGTGAAAAATATACCCCTCATATTCCTATTAAATCTTTTCCCCTTCATCTTAAACTTAGGTTAGGTTTGGAGGGATATGGTAGTTAGGTAGGTACATGGATAGGACAGGTTTGGAGGGATATGGGCCAAAAGCAGGCAAGTGGAACTAGTGTAGCTGGGACATTGTTAGCCGGTGTGGGCAAGTTGGGCCAAAGGGCCTGTTTCCACAATGTATCACTCTATGACTATCCATGTTCTCCAGAGATGCTGCCTGACCCGCTGCGGCAGATTGTGCAGAGGTGCAGTCATTGGTGTAGAGAGAGTAGAGGAGAGGGGAGAATACACAGCCTTGCGGTGCTCCTATGCTGAGCATTTGCAAGTCCAAGATGTGCTTTCCCAGCCTCACATGCTGCTTCCTGTCTGTCAGGAAGCTGGTGATCCACCGACAGAAGGGTTCAGGCACAGTCAACTCGGAATGTTTGCAGCGTAGTAGCTCTGGCACAATGGTGTTGAATGCAGAGCTAATATCAACAAACAAAATCCTCGCATAGGTCCCCTGGCGGTCTAGGTGCTGGAGGATGAAATAAAGGTCCAGGTTGACTGTGTCATGCACTGATCTATTGGTCTGATATGCAAACTGCAGAGGGTCCAGCAGGGGGATTGGGATATTTTTCAGCTTGGCCAGCACAAGCCTTTCAAGGGTCTTCATGACTACAGAGGTCAGTGCGACTGGCCTGTAGTCATTAAGACAACTAATCCTTGCCTTTTTGGGTACAGGGACAATAGTGGATACTTTGAAGCAGGCAGGGACAGTACATGTTTGCAGGGACTGGTTAAAATTGTCTGGGAGATTTCCGGCTTTTCTGTCTTCTGAAAAGCCTCTCCACCTCCTCTAATTTTTATTGTTAATGGGATGATGTTGTTCAGCAAGGAGGGAGTGGGTAATTGGGTGTGAAGTGGTGATTGGAGTGGGGTGGGTGTAGAAGGGCACAGTTTTTGCAGACTGAGGTCAGGCTGTGAGTGGGTGGGAAGTGTTGGTTGGGGTGGGAAAGGGTCCAGTCTTTTCATACTGGAGTCTTGCCTTAAGTAGATGTGAAGTGGTGAATGGGAAGGAGAGGGTGCAGGGTTCAATCTTTGCAGACTGGGGTCTGGCTGTGTTAGTTGGGGAGGGGGTACCAGGGTTATGTTTCTGATTTTCAAACCTGCAGTAAAACTCATTCAGGTGGTTGGTCAGCTGGCGATTGTCCAAAGAGCAGGCGGCTTTCCTCTTATAGCTGGTAATTACTTGCATTCCCTTCCAAACTGAAGAAGAGTCACCAGCTGAGAATTTGCTCCTCTGTAGCTCTGATTCCTCTTCTCAGCTCTTTATCGATTAGGCTATCTTTCAACTCTTCAACGATTAGGCTATCGGCTTGATGCATATTTGCCCCCACCCCCCACCCCCCACCCGATCTCGAAATGCAAATGTTACATCTGTATATAATGATCCCATTATAATGTATATTTATCTCACAAACTATGGAATTCATATTTTTCAGTATTGTTATCAAGGAAAAGAAAGCAGTTCCAATTGTTCAATATTATTTGATATTGTTTAATATTATTCATATGGAGGAGAAAATATAATAGCTCTAAAACCTACCTTGATTTTGCAATCTCACTAAAGATAATCCCCCTTTCCCCCTTTCCCTCTCCCCTCCACCTCTCTCTCCCTCCCCATCTCTCTCTCCCCTCCCCTCTCTCCCCCTCCCCTCCCTCCCCCTCTAACATTTCCCCCTCTTTCTCCTCCCTCCCTCCCATGCAGCGTTGATGGGCCCACGGTGGGGGGTGGGGGGGAGAGGCAAGGGTCTGCGGCGGGGGGGGGGGGGGAGAGGCGAGGGTCCACGGCGCGGGGGGGGAGAGGTGAGGGTCTGCGGCGGTAGAGGCGGGGGTTCGCAGTGGGGGGGGGGGGGAAGAAAGGCATGTGCCCGGCGGTGGCGTGGGCCCAGCGGGGAGGGAAAAGAAAGGCATGGGCCCGGTAGGAGTGGGGGCGTGGCATGGGCCCAGCGGGGGGTGGGAGGGGTGGTGTCGTGAGCCCAGTGGCGGGGGAAGTGAAGGCCAGGCCGGAGCGGAGTCTGGTGTCGAGGTTACGGCCACTGCCAGTCATTCCCGCTCCCGCCTGGCGACGGGAGAACAGTCTCCTGTTAGACCCCTCGCGGGTAGCTTGCTACCCAGGATAACAACCAGACTGTAGTGAAATATTGCCTCCCGCAACGCAATATTTCACTACTTACCCAGAGTAGACATGAGGCATCGAGCGATCGCTGACTGTGTGCATGGCAAAATGCAATCTGATCTCGCCCGGGCCCACTGCGCACGCGCGGAAAGACAGCGTCATTTTGAGTCGCTACTGCGTCACCGGCTTCCCCCAACTGTGCATGCGCGGATGGTCGAAATAATATTTTTTCCCAAATCATCCAGCGGGCTGGAACCAGAATTTCGGGTAAACGCTGATTGCACTCCAATTTTTTTTTTCTCGGGATTTTTTTCTTAATGTGGGAAAAAAAAGGGGGGTGCGAGCGCACCCAACGCACCCCCCCCCCCCCTTCGACGGCCATGTTATGGGCTGAGGGAGGTCCAGCATAACAGCTCAACTGCAAATGCATCCAACGTGGTGACTCCTACAGCCATGTCGGAGACCTCAACCATTTTCCAACCTTAAATGCAGAAGTGCACACCCAACCCATTACACTGTCCCCAAATTCTGCTTAAGCAAATTGCAAAATTCCCTCAAATAGCAAAATCGAGGGAAACTTTTATTTAAACATTGAACTTGCAATCAAACTCATTTGTTTTTACAAATAATAAACGTGTTAGATTCAAATGTCATGAGGTGTTTATTCTTAATTGGAACTTACAATGAAATGCAGAATTTCACCTGCCAGTCATCATTGAACTACAAATGTGAATGTTGTAATTAGATTCCCCAAATCATTTGAAAGTATTTCTATTATCATTGCACTGAAAAGCATATTTTTATTTACAAAAATAATTATTTGTTTCTTTTATTGGTGTTCTTGATTATATTCCATTGTTCATTGTGAATCTCTGAAAAAATCTGATGTTTTTTTATCTCAGCAACGTAAAATGTATTAAAGTTTGTAACCACATTCTACATTTCATTTGTTCTGCAGTTTGTTTATCTTCTACATCTGTATTGCTTTTCGCTTCAAATATTATTTGAAATATGTATATATCATTTGATATATTATGGCTAGAACAAAAAGGATATTCTAAAGAGATATGTCCCTTAGTCCATCAAACTGTCTGAGCTTCAATGAGATGACAACAAATAGGAGAGTTGATCCCTTTCATCTCGCAACCGAGAAATCAGCGAATCTACAACAAACTCCAATAATCCAGTGTGTGATTGTCTGGAAATCCCAAAGGCACAGTCTGAATCATTGTGTTTAGTTTCCCACATTCTCTTTACATTCATCGGTTTCTGTTTTATTTAAACAAAATGAGATCCCGTTTCTCACTGTCCCTTTAAGCACACCAAGGCCTCTTTCCTTGTGATCTCTACAGAGGCCCCGTTTCCCATGGTCCCTTTAAACACACTAGAACCCCATTTCCCGCTTTCTTTAAACTCACTGGAGCCCTATTTTCAGAACTTCCTTTCAAGCCCACTAACATCCTGTTTCCCATGCACTCTTTAAACTCACCAGGAAGAATGGAAAATCTACAATATTGCCATGCAACATCTAAAAATAAATCAATTAAAAGTGCAACAAGGTATTAATAGGTGTAACATCCAATATTCTAGAAAATCTGCTGGTTCAGCACCACCAAAGTCCTGGGGGAGTTGGTTTATTGTTTTCTTGTAATTAGGTTGATTATTTTCTCAGCAGTTTGTGGTTTAAATATGGTGTGGATCATTTCCGTGTTAAGCATCCAGCTATCCAATCACAAAATCAATGCTCTTATTATCATTGCCTTGTCACAGATTTAAGTGTTCATAGAATGAATGCTTTGCTGTTTTCCCTTGAAAGCCATTCCCTATTTCCTTTGGCAGCCACTTATTCACGCAAATATCTCCAGCATGAATAGAGATCCCATTGAGATTTTCGCTGTCCAGCTTAGAAGTCAGAAACATTTTATTGTCAGAATGTTACAGTTAAGGACTGTCTTTTAACTCCATTTAAATTGTTTATGTTTTTTTAACTATCCTTTGCTGTCTTTGTGACTGAGTTGGAACATGTAGATTAATAGAACCAAAGGAGCCAGAAGATAAAGTATAACAATCTTATTGTTCTGCTAGCGGGACACGTGTGCAGAAATGCCAGACATAACATTTTATTAAACAGCATAATGTAACTAGTTTGACTTACATTGCACCTTAATACAATTGATTTCCTGCTCCTGTGTTTTGCATTCATACAGAACAATGAGATAGCGTCATAGTAGCTTAGAGCAAGGGTTATGGAGACATGTAGCACACCATGTCTATACTGAGTACCTATTATCTGTGCTAATTCATTTACCAGCACTTGGACAGTAGTCATCTATGCACTGCTGATTCATGTGCTTGTCTCAATAAAATGTGATAATAATTGCCTCCACCACCCATTCTAGATTCCAGCCACTGTCTGAGTGAAATAGTTTTCTTCGGAACCTCTCTAAGCCTTTTACCTTTCCCCTTGACCCCATGTTCTCTCATTTCAGATGCCTCTGCTATTTCAACCCAGAAACATAACCTATCCATGTTCTCCAGTGATGCTGCTTGACCGGCTGAGTTACACAAGCACTTTGATGTCATGGAAGGTAAATAAAAATTTATTTACGAGAACATTAAGAGGTTCTGACGTTACTCGTTCAGAATACTTCAGTCTGATTTTAATCGATTCCTTATCTTATTTGATGTTTTCGTTGTTATAATTTGACCAGCATTTATGCTTTACAGCTTTACAGCTTGTTAATATTTTGTTCCTTCCAGGATAGTTTACCACTGCTAATTAACATATATCTATATAATTAAAAATCTCATCTTGACCACTTCCTGTCTGCACTGTATATTGATTTTAGAAAAAACGCTGCCCTGTATCGCTGTGATTTTTGGCCATCTTACTCATAATCCTCCTCCGCTGAGCCAGCCCCAAGGATTTTTCCCATCGATGAAAAATAAAAAAGATTATGAGTGTTTAAAAAACCATGAGATCAGCTGATTGGTCCTCTCACCTGTCAATCACCGCAATTAAGGTAACGCCTCTTCTGAGGGGGGGGGGGGGGGAGCAGGACTATAAAACCTCAGATGCCTGGACGTGAGTCAGTCACTCTGCAAGATCGTGAGGGAGAGGCCACGACTGTCATTCTAAGCTGTGAATCAATTGAACTGTGAGTCTGCAATATACTTGCAATAAATGATTTGTTAGCCCTTAATGACAATGCCATGAGTTGTTTGGCCTGCTGCCCTGCCTGTGCTTGAAAGTGCAATTCTTAATTAGAAATGAAATGAAATGATAATCCCATGAGTTGTTTGGCCTGCTGCCCTGCCTGTGCTTGGAAGGTAAATAAAAACACTGGAGAAACTAAGCAGGTGAGGCAGAATCTATGGAGCGAAGGAATAGGCGACGTTTCGGGCCAAGAACCTTCTTCAGTGATGTGGGGGTGGTGGGGGCTGGAAGAAGAAAGGAAGAGGCGGAGACAGTGGGCTGTGGGAGAGCTGGGAAGGGGAGGGGGAAGAGGGAGAAAGCAAGGACTACCTGAAATTGGAGGTCAATGTTCATACAGCTGGGTTGTAAACTACCCAAGCAAAATGTGAGGTGCTGCTCCGCCAATTTGCAGTGGGACTCACTCTGGCCATGGATGAGGCCCAGGACAGAAAGGTTAGATTCGGAATGGGAGGGGGAGTTGAGGTGCTGAGCAACCGGGAGATCAGGTTGGTTATTGCGAACTGAGCAGGAGGACCGGAAGGCAGGCAGAGGAACGTGGAAGTTAAATGCGAGGCTGGTGACTCCAGAGAACATTGAGGAGCTAAAGAGGGACTACACATGTTGGAGAACGGTGAAGCCCCTCTTTGACTTCCCGACACACTGGTGGAAAGCAACCAAGGAGAACATTAAGAGGTTCTTCATATTTAAAGGGATTCAGAGAGCAAGACAGAGTCAGAGGGAATTATGTCAACTCCAGTCGAACTTGCAGCAACTGCTCCTTCTGCAGTTGAGAGGAGCTGCGGTACTTGGCGCAAGTGTGGCCTGTCCCTCCCTCCTATTCCCACAGGGATCACCCGGGCCGTCTTCCAGTTAATCTGGGGGTCGTGGATGGACAGGGTGCGACGGGCCACACTGCACGTCGGCAGACAACGGGGGTAAAAGCATGCCCAACATCCCCCTCATCCTGATGGCCACCTTCATGTGTGGCTGCGTCAGGCAGAGCGTAGAGCCAAGGCACGTGAGCACCAAGTGTCACTACATGCTGAGGTTCTACCTGTCCCCGGTGTTGCGAAGGATGGGCCTGGTGCAGATGCCACGCGATGTGCCAGTCAGCTGGACATTGCCACACCATCTGTCGCTCGTGGAAAGGTTCTTCCGGACCAATACCTTTGACCACAAGTCTATCGGTCAGTGGTCAGCACGGAACATCCTACAGGCATTGTAGGGAAATGACCCATGGATCCCGTGGCGTGGTTCCTGGAACAGACTGCCCAGCTTGTCTGGCGAAATGCCTCATCGCCAGAACTCACCAACAAGCACCAAGACCTGTCTTGGCTGGCAGTGAGGGGAGCCCTCCCAGTCAGATCCTTCCTGCACCGTCGGAACCTCACTAGCAGCGCACGCTGCCCTTGGAACGGCTGCTATGGAGAGGAGACGGTTGCCCACCTCTTTGCAGAGTGTGGATTTGCAAAGCGAGTCTGGAGAGGTCTGCAAGGGTCCCTGTCACGGTTCACTTCGAACAGCTCCGTGACAGAGGACTCTGTGATTTACGGACTGTTCCCAAGGACGCATTCAGAGACTGACATCGAGTGCTGCTGGAAGGTCAGCTCGGTGAAAGACGCTCTTTGGTCTGCCCGAGCTTTGTTGGCCACCCAGCGGAGCGAGATGTTGGGGAATGTTGCTGACTGGCCCACTGCAGACTGTAGGAGTACGTGCTGAAGGACGCACTGAAGCTCGGTGCAGCCAACGCCAAGGCTCTGTGAGGGAGGACCACAGTCCAGGTTCCTTCCGCAGCTGGACATGGGGGGCAGGGTGTGGTGGAGACGCCCCTCAAAATAAGGAAAGGGATTCCACGCCAGTGGGCCACATGAGTGGCAAGGGTGTGGGATAAAATTGTGATTTGGGGAAGCTGTATTGTATGTATAGCCTCCGAAAATGTCGGATGGAGTTTTGTAAGGATCATTTATTGTATATATTTATTTCTCGAATAAAGTCTATTTTGAATTTTTTTTTTAAATTAAAAAATTGAGAACTGAGCGAAGGTGTTGGGCGAAGCGATCACAAAGCCTCCGCTTGGTCTTACCGATGTACAGCAGCTGACACCAAGAGCAGCAGATGCAATAGATGAGGTTGGAGGAGGTGCAGGTTAACCTCTGCCGCACCTGGAAAGAATGCTTAGGTCCTTGGATGGAGTCAAGGGGGGAGGTTCGTTCGCTCGTGTGTCAGACGATGTAGCTCGCTGTTGGCTTCTGTCATTGTCCAACTTGTTGACAGAATTGTCGCCCGACGCGTCACAGAGTGCATCACATTGTCACTTCCAGGGATCGCCATGAGGAGGCTTCTGTCATAATCCCCAGGGGGGATGTAAAGTGACAAGTGTAGCATTTCCTGCGGTTGCAAGGGAATGTACCAGGGGAAGGGGTGGTTTGGGTGGGAAGGAACAAATTGACCAGGGAGTTACAGAGAGAGTGGTCTCTGCAGAATGGATGTTTGGTGTCATGGATATCAGTTAATACTCTCCCAATATTATGTTTACTTATGCGATGCATAAATGGTTCGCAAAACATCATAATAGTGACTACATTTGAAAATTATGTCATTATTTTTTTAATGTTTTGTGTGTCCTTGAAGTAAGGAGTATATGAATGCAAACCTTTGGGGTAGAAAATCAATTGTATGGCAGCTGCTTTTGATGTGCTACATAAGTAAAACTGTTTGTATTGTGCAAACATGGTCTCACAGTGCTGTTTAAAAAATATTTTTGCAGACCTCAATGTGTTATTCCAGATGTAGTTTCACCATGTGTTATACAGTGGGAATAAGACAAGTTCACAAGTTATAGGAGTAGAATTAGGCCATTTGGCCCATCGAGTCCATCATTCAATCATAGCTGATCACTACCTCCTAATCCCATTTTCCTGGCTTCTCCCCATAACCCTTGACACCTGTTCTAATCAAGAATTTGTCCTTACTCCTGCCCTCAAATTCTCTTACAATGAAGATTAGCATCTTGCTTGCCTTCCTAATTATTTACTATTCTGGCATATTCAGTGAGTAACTTCTCATTTTTCTATGCCATATCCTCACCCTTTCACCTGACCTATTTATATGCCCCTAAGCCTATCGAAACTTTACAGGGGTTATCAAACCCAGAGCTGATAAAAGGGAGAGGATTTTTCATGTTCTAGTCCATGTATCAGGAAATCTCAAGTAACTACTTCCTCCTCAGACTCTCCCAAATACCCAGTCGTGTTTCAGTAGCTGGCCTCAGGATTGTGGATCTTAACGACTGTTCCCCACTTCTGGTCCCTCTCCAAGCCTGATTATACTACAGGGCACTTGAACCACCAGAGCCATAGGATGACATCCAGCCAGGAGAAAGTTTCCCGTGCGGTCCTCTTCAAATGCAGCTCTAACCACATCAAAAAGCAGTTTAACTTTTCAGTTGGACGAACCTCACTTATTCATTAAGACACACTGCTCGGCTGCTGTGTCCACCGTTGACTCAATGAGTGCCAGCATCTATCTGAATGTGAAAATTATCTTTCCAACACAGCCTAAAAGCTGATGTCATCCATCCAGGCACCTGACCACCTGCCAGATAGAAGATCTTGCAGTCACACCCTTAAGAAACGATTACCTCCTGTGCTCTGGCTATGTCTGTGTGCTGCAAGTGAGGGGACTCTGACCATGGTTGCTCAGGAGACTGAAATAATGTTGATAGTATCTGCTAAGGAAAGTGAATAGAGCAGACCTGTGAGCA